>NC_092692.1:6007095-6352095 GCF_964275005.1 Diadema setosum | reverse complement strand
GAACAACGCCAAAGCAGCTGCGACGGCACTTGGACGATGTTGGTGTGCCAGATCGAGTGCAAACGCTCCAAAAAGCAGCATTGCTGGGGACGGCACGAATCCTGAGAAAAGTACTGGAAGTCTAAGGTTCCAGGATGGAACTTGACGTGATATTAATCTCCAAGAGATATCTTGTGAAGATAGAGATACCAATAATAATAATATTATTATTATTATTATTATTATTATCATTATTATTATTATTGCTGTTGTTGTTATGTTGTTTTTATAGCATTGAATGTTTTACTGATACTTCGTGACGACACCAAATGCATCTTTTTGATTCATGGAATCATACCGTAAAATACACTGGTGCTTCATCTCTGTTATGATATCGGGTGAGGAACATCACTTACCATTGTTTGGAGAGAAAATATTTGAAAATGATGCTACTCGCATCCTCAAAACGAAAAGTATAATTGTGGTATATACGCAAAGCCGAAAACATTTTTTTAAAACTTCATACACGCTTTGCTGTTCTCGCATTCTACTGGTTTGAGTAGCCTTCGCTCTCGAATTGAAAAATTCGAATTTAATGAAAAGTGTTTTACCCTTTTGGTAAACTCCCTTTCCAATTGGCAATAGAGAAGAAAATAGGACTCCGATGGAAATGATGGCAAAAACAGAACTCTATAATCAATATTAAATCAAAGTAAAAAAACATCGAACAGGAATTGCATTCTACCGAATTGTGTTTTAGATGATATTGAAATTGTAATTATGTATTTTAGATCTTAATTTGATCGAATTGAATAAAAAAAAATAGTGTGAATCAAAGTGGACTGAAATTATAAATAAGCTGGATTGAAACTAGACTAAAACTGAATTCAAACTGGAATTGAACTGGAATATGAGGTTTGGAATTAAAAGTTAACATGCTTACCACGAGTTCGATTCTAGATCGCTCCAGCATGATCATTTGGGAGATGGCAAAGAAGCGGACTTTCTCTTTGATCTTCGCCCGGAACTTCGAGAGACAGGTCAGGACCCGATTCAGTCCGTCTCTAGCTTCGCACACCGCGATCAGAATCTGCCGAAAATAAAAAATAACTATAATGAATACCTGTCTGTCGTTTTGCATCTGAAACAATTACAAATGGCGCAGTCCTCTGCCTTCGGAATGACAAAGGATATCATGCAAATTCCACCCTCTTCCTGAATGACGCCAGCCCGTAACGCTATCAACATTATTTTTATAAGCACGGTAAGATTGATTTAAAGTTGGAGGACAATAATTCATACCATCCTAACTCAAGGAGAGAGAGACACGGCAACCTACCATAATGATGTCTGCCCTATTTTACACGAGTCTCCAACTGCACTTGCCAATTCCTTTTTTTTTTCTTCTTTTGATTCACAGAACAGTGAAGGATTGGAATGCACTGTCAAGCAATGTTAAACAGATTCATAATTCTGACACATTATTTAAAAGATGCGTTCCAGTGTCATCTCCGTTGTGATTAGCTCCACATTACACCACATTGCTGAGTTATTCTCTGTTCAGAGTTTTTTTTCCAGTGTTATGTCGTCAAGATCCAGATTCAGAAACATCTATTTTGATGGGGATAATAATCTCGATGCCTGAAACAGCAGAATTCTATGTTTGAAACCTTTGCCGGTGTGAGCACGTTTGGAAAAATGTTTACCCACCATGATGTCCCTCCTGACCAAGGTGTTATAAAAGATATTATCACCTTGCTATGCTGTTATGAAGTAATGATGGTGGGCGAGGCAGGGAGAAAAGTGCAAGAACTCAGGCTAATAAAACATATTATCCATGGACACAGTTCCACTTCTATTAGGCATTATGAAATAACTGATATCTAGGGTCCACACTCTAGACCATGTCAAAGATATTATGCGCTATATAAGAACGGCAATTAATAATGATAATAATAATAATAATAATAATAATAATAATAATAATAATAATAATAATAATAATAATAATAATAATAATACCGTCCGAAGTGGCAATCCATTGAAGGTATTCACATAAATAAGTCATTTAAAAATAACAACGATCAATAAAAACCAAAATCATATATCACCACTTTATAATGAAAGGAATGAGTAAGAAAGCGTGACGCTGAAACATGATTTCTACAAAATTGGATCAAAAGCTCTTAAATTTAGTCATTTGCTCTTGTTTTCTTTTTTTCTTGGGCTGCAATTGAGACACACGGCATGTAGTTGGCATAGTCAGTATAGAAAAACTGCGTTCCATACCAAGGTACGCTCTGTAACACACACGTATTGTATTTATGAGGGGGAGGGTAGCTACCCGAGATCATGGATGTAGTTTATGATTATGATAATAGAATAAAATCCTATAACCTCATACTTTTCTTACCATGAAGGCGTAAAGACGTGCGGATAGAGACCTACTGATTATACAGCTTGCGATGTTCTCCAACACGTCTGGTGACGTCATAATGAGACGAAGACCGGCCTAGCAACAGAGAAAAATAAGGAGAGAAAACAATGTCGTTGATTTTCCACACGGTTTATACATTACACGGTGATTATTGTTTTCCCACTGGATTTTGTCAGTTACTCAAACTACGATTATATTTTTTTCCTCAAATTTCAAACTCACCTCATCCTCGGCAATCTTACGGAGACAATTCACTGCGTCTGACTCTTCCGTCTGTATGGATGACAAAATAAGAATTATCAATTATCAAAGACATAAAAAGCAAATGGACTGATATCACCAATCACAGACAATCGTAGGTTTTTGACAGCTTTATTAGTTGCAGTGTATATGAAGTAATGTATTTAAAGCAGTAGGCCTATACTAGATGAAATCGTTTTGATTTTTGCCAATTTTGTCAGTTTTAAAGCAGTAAAAGAAAGTAGTGAGTTAATGTCTGAAAAAACCTAAAGGTTTTGTATCCAATGTGAACTGGAATCATATTCATTATTATTATTTAAGACTGTAGATGGCTCCCTGTAAAATTGTATTCTCTGCAATTGTATTATCTATCTTATGTATTATATAGATGTAAAATTTATTTGTACCTAAGTAATGTTGATAAGTGAATAAAATTTCTTGTGAAATATATCGATAGCACGTTCGCACAACTCACCGTCGTTCTCTTGATGTTCTCCATGAGTTTCAACTGCTTCTTGTCGAGTGTCGGCGTCTTGCCCTGAGCGCTGATGGCCGAGTTGTTTAGGCTCTGCTGGTTTCTATCCCTTTCAATCAGGTCCTGAGTCTGTTGAAGGAAGGCGCTGAGAAGCTCCACCCCCTCCGACTCGGCCGAGATGAAACTTTTGAGAAAGCTAAGAAGGGGGAAAACAGGAAGGGGTTATGATGTTTGGAAATGCAAAACCTCTCTTAACTCCAAGTATAATATCGCTACCTGTCCTGTGAGTTATCATTCCTGATAAATCATTCTTAATCAATTACTTCTTAATGTGAAAATTTACCTCCAATATACATGTGATTTCAATGAATGCAGTAAATCAAAAGAACACATGGGTGAAGGTTAAAGGCATCATTTACCATTTGCAGATGGAACGAAAACCCAGCATTAGTGCTTTGAAATAGTCGTAAAATATAAGTTAGTGATAAAAACAACCACTGTAAAAACTTGAATCCGTATTATCGATGTTACTAAATACACAAAATGTGCAAAATAGTCATAATAAAAATGTGTCCACGCTAAACCGTTTATACAGTTATGGTTTCTTAAGAAAAATACCGATATCTCCTTATGTTTTAGGCTTTATTGCAAAAATTTTATATCGGAGGAAGTTTTGTGATACTAAAGACCTTCACATATGCATCATAATGTGATATCTTGATTAAAAAAAAAAAATCACTGCTCCCAAAGGTAAACTGGACCTTTAAGGGAAATCGGACAACCCGTTGATAGCTATGAATTTTCCATATTTTGGTTTAATCTATGAGCCGTCAGAGCTGAATAAGAAGACTACAACAGGAAAGGAGTAACGGTATGCATGGAGTATCGAGATATTTCCACTAGATGTATCTAATTATTATTATTTTTTTTTTAATGGGAAGAACATATTTCTTCGACATATTACTGACATAATCTCACGAGTAACATTACCCTGCCTTCTGAAAGAGGAACAAGTGCTCTTTTCATTATATCGCTCACAAAATGAGAGATGTTAGATTTTCTTTGAGAGATGAGAGATTCTCTTTACATTTTTCATATCAATGGCCAACCGTCACACCACGAATAGATAGAGTTGCTTTTATTTATATCCTTACATCTGAGTGAAAGATGAAGCCAGATTGGATTAGGATGTACCAAGTTCATAGTCAATGTTTTAATTTATAGTCATGTGAATAATCAAAAGTTTAGAGTTAATGTGCAAGTAATAATTCATGTCACCGCCTTGATATTCTGTAGCTCGTAATTTTGATGATATTCATGTTGTTGTTGCTGCTGCTGTTGATAATAATAATAATAATGATAATAATGATAATAATAATAATAATAATAATAATAATGATAATAATAATAATGATAATTATAATAAACATTATAATAACTTATCACAGAAAGAATAATACTTGTAATATGCAATATATTGTGAGGTTATATATATATGTAAGTTTTATTGATGGCCTGTTGTTTGTTCATGTATTATTTTTTTTATTGTTGTTGTAGCTCATTAGCTTGTTTGTATTTGTCTTCTGAGTTTATTACCTGTAAATCTTTGTCATTAAGTTCTTTTTATCTTATTCTTGCCATGTTCTTGACTGTCTTTCTCCTTGTCTCCGTTTATGTTCTGTAACTTAAGAAACACAATTTTTAAAATGCAAACTTGTTAGATGCAGTCCATCAAGGGTTTGACCTTTGATAGGTCAATGGCCTTTGTCATTTCCTCACATCTGCTGCAGTTCTTACTGTTTTTACTGTGTTTATATTTTACTGTAACTGTCCTTGTACTCTTTGTGTTTTGTTTTGTGTGTAATATTTCTGTGTTATGTTCTGTACATATTTATGTGTATTTTTGTGGGTTTTTTTTTAAGAGATGTGAAATAAATTGAATTGAATTGAATTGAATTAATAGAATACAGAAATAATGACAGGGGAAAAGTCTCACTCGTTCTTTGAGGAGTGGAGGTCTTCCTTGAGGTCGTCCATGACCTCCCTTATTGGATTTAGCGTCTTCACCGTCTTTTTCCACGAGGACTTCTTGAGGGAGGTGTCCATGTGGATCATGGGCTCGGTGTGGCCTCGGAGCTGGCCCACATAATACCGAACGTCGTGTAGGCATGACTTGAGGGCGGGCTGCAAAATAAGCAGTCAGTGAAAGGAGACCAATTGAAGAGCTTCATGCATTGTAAAAGGAATTAACTCCATTCTTGACATTTTGAGATATTTGCGATTAAACCTGCAAATAAGAATAAGAATAAAAAAACCGAAGACAAAAAATATGGGATATTTCTATACGAAACTTGAAGAATATCCCTTCGTAGAAAACAAGAGATATTTTATTTGAAATTATCTATTTTGTTGTTTTGATGGTGCATCTACTTTAAAAACTGTTTAAGAATGGTCCTCGACCCGTTCTGTGAAATTCTCTTTCCACACAGGACTACTGAGAACAATATTATGAACTTGCTTTTCTTAGTCGAATTTAGAACCAGACCCAACCCCCCAACCCCACCCCCAAAAAAAACCTCAATAAAGGGATTTGTAATGACTTCTTCTTTTATGTCATGTTGGCCCTCGATATTTCATTCCCCTTATTTCAGACATGTAAGAATGAAACATGAATTTTTATCCTTCTTGACAGATTTTATTAGCACAAGACGATCCTAGCGAAAGTTTTGGTCGAGGAATGACATTTATAAAGAATTACAAAGAACATAAAGATGTTTTTCTTGAGTCTCGAGAACAAGAGTCGGGCCCGGGGACCAAATGGACAACCTGATGACACCTGTACCCATGGAAGGGGTGAGAGAGACCCTCGTTTAGAATCACCATCGTATGGCGTGAACACGGTACAACCTCTGGAGGTTTCACTTATCCAGGTTAGTGAAGATGAAACACCTCATTTCTCCTAGCTATTTTTCAGAATTTGTTGAATTTTAACACACGTCTCCATGGGGAATGATTTTACCCGTGTGAGCCCTATAATGATAACCGCACCCGCCCATGGGCGTACTACGCAAAATCAGAGAGAGTTCCCTCTGAGCCTATGTGCATATATACGTAAAAAAAAAATAAAAAAAAAACCTATACAGAAGTGTAAAAAAAAAGTACCGAGTAAAAAAAATTAGGAAAATCAAACACATAAACGAAAATAATAAATAAATCAAAAATCGGCTACCCTATGTGATTTAGATGTTGAGCTGCACTCTTTGGTATTGTGCAAATCTTTTCATATGTTTTGAATTTTTTTTTTCTCAACAAAGATAAAACCTATTTGCTGACCATGGAGGATAAGCAAAAATGTGTGACACTTAAGTAGCGCCATCGATACCAGTACAAATGTTGCTATGTCTGGGGGTAAAAAAAAAAAAAAAAAAAAATCTTAAGACTTATCTTTTTACAAGTGTCAAACATTTTTTTTTTCTCCTGAGAAAATGTTTCTTTAGATGCTTTTTTTTTGCGTGTAATGTCATGAGGAACTTGTACATATTGTTGCATGTCTTCCTCAGTAGATACGTTCTGTATGTTTTCGAGAGCTGCATTTTAACACACACAATGTATAAATCACACAGGTTTACCAATTCTTCTTACTATCTCAACTTTTCCAATAACTTACTTTCGCTTATGACTGTGTTTGGTTTTCAAAATTGTGACAAATTAGTTTATTTTCATTTTCAATAAAAGGCAACATATCAGAACGGAATTCCTTTTTAAGATTGCGGTAGTTAAGAAAACAAATAAACAAACGCTCAATCTGCTGAAAATTAGTTACTGGTTGCAGACCATGATTACACGATGCAATCCAACATTGGCCTGAGCCAGTCCTACTCGGCTTGATAACAACAATTTTGCGTTCCTATCTGCGTATAAGGTCACGGGTAGTTCAACCTATAGGTTCGTACAACGCTGCGAATGTGGGTCTTTTCATATAATTTATATATAATCGTTATAGTATTGGTATTTCACAAGGGACCACGACAACCAATCGTGGTCCACTCTAGAAATTTGACGTACACCCTAGGATACGTCTCACAAAAGTTTGGACCTAGTCCATGTTGATCGGAACTATGCCGCTGGTAAGCTCGCAAGATTTATATCTTAAAGGGATTGGATAATTTTGGTTGAGACCTAAACATCAGGTTTCTAACATATTTGAGTGAGATAATGAGAAACCTCTCATGAAATATGAAAGAACATGTGATTCCAAGTGGAAATCAACAAATCTGTTGAAAATTGCTTTTGAAATGGCTGAGGTACCCAAAACAGAGCAATCCAAATAAAAGGTGGGACCCACGTTTTACTACGGTTGCTTTGTTTTACTTTGTTTTTGGATATCTCAGCCATTCCAAAGCCAATTTTTATCAAATTAACTTTGAATTCCTCTTAGAATGGTATGCTCTGTACTATTTCACAAGTGTTTTCTTGATATCTCGCAAAAAGTTTAAAGCCCAATTCTCATCTCCACCAATACTGTACCATCCCTTTAATCCTTATATTTAATGCCGTGGTTATTTCGGATACTGTATTTCGGAAAACAACTACATGAATATATAGAATAATCTTGAATATAGGATGCGTAACCGGATGGAGTAATTCAACCTTTCTTTTTTCACTCATCAATTTACAGTCGAAGTATCTCAGCAATACCGATTCTTTTCTGTATTTGAAATTCATTCTCACATGCCCTTATTTTTTTTTTTTTCATGTCGTAATCTAATACCTTGTTGTTATTTTTTTTCCCTTTTTCTTCTTTTGTGTCGGAAACAAGCTTATCCTGGTGCTTATACCTTGTTTCTTGCTCTTTGCATATGATAAGCATAATACATGACTCGGACAAGAACACTTATGATCGATCATTGTAATCAATACATATTTACATTTTTTATGTCGTGGTTATTTATGATACTTTTTTTTTGGATCTACCATGAGGTAACATAAAAGTAAAAGTAAATGAGTAAAAAATAAATAAATTAATAGGTTAATATCATTATATGCTTTATGAATCAAAAACATTAAGTATGCATACTTAGTTATGTGTAAATCACATTATTATATTAATTTGACGCAGACGCTGAAACTCATGATCGATCAATAAAATGAAATGTAGAAGGCACTACACAGGGAATCGCAGATTTATATTGATAGAGGAAACAAATAAACCTCCTCCTTGATTGATCTTACGATTGGAAATCAATCCTGATATCTATTTCATTGCTATATATATATATATAAGAATCAAGGAAAAGTTTAAAGGGACCGTACAGTACTGGATGAGGTGAGGATTCAGTTTGTAACGTCTTGCGAGATACCGTAGTTAGAAACCACTATGAAATGTTAAAAGAGCATACTATTCGAAAGGGAATCAAAATGTTTACTTGATGCAAAAAAAAAAAAAAAAAAAAAAAAATCTGATTTGAAATGTCTGGGATATCTTCGAACGAGGAAATACAAAGAGATCCGATTAAAAGTCGTGACCTGTCAATACTATAAGGATCGCTTTTTTGGGAGGGGGAATATCTCAGCTATTTAAAGGACAATTTTCATTAAATAAATATTTTATCCTACTTGAAATTACATGCTCTTTCTTATTTCATTAGATGTTTCTCATTATCTCATCAAGAAATGTTATAAACCTGAATACTCACCTCAACCAGTACTGTACAATCCCTTGAAGTGAGAAATCTTACACAAACAATAAGGTCTGTATGATAAAGATACAGAATGAATTCTGTCAGTGTTCAAATATTTGAGAAAAGTGAGAATAAGCAAATTTTGTGTACAAAAGGGGGGAAATGGTGAGCTGTAAACATCTACATCACACAGGGTTGGCAATTTTTCTTATTCTCTTAAACTTTACAATTCATTAATCTAGGTGTCATTTTTTTTGTCAATGTTTACTGATTGATTTCTGAGATTTCTATGTTCTTTTAACGTAAGAAGCAATTAACATAATACTAGTATATCCTATCAGAACAGAATTTATTTGCGAGATTGCTGTAATTCAAACAAAAATTAAAGTATTGTTTGTTTTTCAGCGCAAATAACTCAATGAAATGGTCCCCGATATCAGTACCTTTACTCTCCTTGAGTGGGCTGATTGTGCGCAGTGATATTCTTTTCGTGTTTATTCATATGTGTGTACACTGATCAGCTTGTCCGATTTTCAACTAATAAACGGTGTGTGTACCGGAATAAGAAAGTGACGATAGAGCACTGCGCAGTGTAACATCAATTATATGTTCTAAATGTGTTGCAATGATACCGTAGCACAATATTAAGTAAATACATATCTTTGCATTCAATTATTCGAATGAGGACCGCGACAACCAATCGCGATCCGATCTAAAAAGTGTTTGTTTTGTAGTCCCACATACATTTGGACCTAGTCCATAAGTACGTGTGTAAATAGTATTGAAGTTTACCAAAATATATACAATATTTTTATATTTATTGTCGTAGTTACATTATAGATACTTCATTGGTTTGTGCGTATTTTATGTTATTTTAGTATACATCACTTGAAAATATAAAACGCTAAATTTTTAGATTAAAATTTTGATGATGAAAATGTAAATATGTAAATCGCCATTCAATTTATATATCTGTTTATATATCTTGTTATAAAATCATTTTACAAGACATTTGACTCCGCAGCTCAACTCATGATCGATCAATAAAATGGAACGTAGATGGCGCTAGAGAGTAAAGTCGCACAGAAGGCTCTGAAGTCGCAGATTTACCGATTCAAGTTGCAACAAGTACTCGTACTCTTGAATATGGTATTATGCCCGTTTCATAAAGATTGATTGATCTTATGGCTGCAATTCCAACCTGATATATGTTGATGTGCATGAATATAGAAAAACAAAGAAAAAGATCAATGAAACTTCAAGCGAAAAATCTTGAAGACACAATAAAAGGTATGAACAGCTTAAGTTTAGAGAGTGCGAAGATTAATATTGGCTACTCTATGATGCAGCTTTTCAGCAGCCCTCAAATATATTGATTTTTTCTTCTTTATTTGTCCACAAGAGTTAAACATTTTTTCCCCGTCCTCCTAGGCAAATAAGCTCTGTTCGTATTCAAATATTCGAGGAAAGTGAAAATAAGTGAAATTTTGTATAAAAATGATATGGAGAGCTGTCAACCATCTACATCACACAGGGTTGTCATTTTTTTTTTCTCTTTAACTTTTACAATTCATTCATTTCTTTTGTTTGCGTGTCTGACTTTCCTGATTAATTTCTCTGATTTTTTCGGTGTTTTTTTTTCTGTTTGTTTGGAAAAGGAGCGTTATATCAGTACGGAAATTTCTTTTAAGACTGCTGCAATGAAAAAAGAAATTAACAAACATTAGATCTGGTATAATCTTTGAGAAACGAGCCCCGATGCTAGATCCAGGCCCCCTATTAGACAGTCATAATTATTACACTGTATTATCATTTCTCTCTGGGTGCGTTCGAGCGCTCTAAAGCGAACCAAAGCGAACTGAACTAAAGCGTACCGTACCGTACCATGCCAGTATTGGAGTGTTCGAGCGTTCTGTTGAGAAAGCGTACCTCACGAGTTATTTTTAGTAAAGGTCACGCATATTTGTAGAAGAATGTCATCCACCTGGCTGGCGCTTGAACTACTTACAGCTGTCCCGAATAAAGAGAATGATGTTTTTGCATTGTGACGTATGCGCATGCTTTACAGCGAACTTTTGGTACGCTTTTGGAGCACATCGGGAAGTGGTCCATTTCGGTACAGTACGGTACGGAACACTTTAGGAACGTTCGAGCGCTCCTCTAGCGCGGATACGGTACAGTAAGCAATACCCGCACGCTTCAGGAGAGCGCTCGAACGCACCCCCTGCTTTATGTCGATCGCCTCCCTGGTGATATCGAGTGCTAACCGTGAGGGCGATTGACTAGAGAGTATAATAGTATCTAAATGCTTTGGCGTGACATTGGAGCAGTCCTCACGTATTAGTGTTTCTGAAGCATTACATATTCTGGACCGCTCAGCCACGGGCGGTCCATTCCAAAATGTTATTTATCGTCCGAAGGACACTCTGGATTTGGCCTCGGTCTGTATTCCGAGAATGTGCTATGAAATACTCTGTCGCATGCATATGTACATATACTACATGAATAAATTTGATGTCGTGGTTATTAAGGATACTGTATAAGTATTTCATTTGAATTTACGTAAAAAACAAGAAATCAAAATTCAAAATATTCAATATAACAATGTAAGAACAGTGTCTGCAGTATGCATAATAATTATGTTAATCACTAACCCTCTTACATAATTATATACAGCTGTAATAATTTTGATTCCGACGCACAAATTCATGATCGATCAATTAAATACAACGTAGGTGGCACTAGACAGGAAAGTCGCCGATTTACAGTGCAGTGGAAAAACAAGAATCGATACCTCATCATTGATGATCCTCCACTTCTCCTCAATGGACAGGCCATCCATCCTCAGCATTTGGTCCGGTCCGCCTTGCATATTACTCTGTATCAACAGAAAGGGAACAATTACAGAGGGAATATGTCATGCTAGCTTTCCGACTTAAGCAATATACTCAGTACTCTACCCCTAGAGGCCCAAGGCTGCGATTATCGTGTTTGTTTGTTGTTGTTTTTTTCTCTGTCTCTCTCCCTCAGTCTCCTTTTCTCTCTTTTTGTTCTATGCATTTATTCCGACTCATCTACAATAGTATATTCCCGCACAAATGTAGAAATACATGTTTGTTATATCAATCTTTATGACTATCTCTGCGGCAACCTCGATATTGTAACATGCACAATGTCAATCATTCTATACGTCCTTCTATGCGTTTTATCTGGGTAGTTATGTCTCTATCGATCTTTATATCCTCTGTGTTCACACTGGCCACTGGTTTGCTGCACTGATGTTGTCAAATCCACAATCATACTTCCTGTATAATGATTTTTTTTTTTTTAATGCGACATCAAACTTCCTATGATGATTTTACTCGTTATGTGGCTCGCAATTAAAGAAATGTAGACAAGGAGATTAGATGAGAAAGAAAAAAAAAATCAATTCAGTGAAATCCTCGGGGAAAAAAAAAAAAAAAAAATCTGTTGCCGAGAGACTCGATGATTTCCAGTGATTTTCCAGCCCCCAAGGAGTGGCGCCCGGGGCACGTGCCCCCCTTGCCCCCCCCCCCCCCGGTTACTAGTACGCCACTGGAGTCACATAGTGTGCCTTGGGTTCAATAATGTGGTGCAAGTATAGTGAAAAGTCATTTTACTGTTTTCAAACGGCACCCTATGTAACAAACACGATAAGGTCAGCAAGATCGATTAATTAATTAAAAAAAGAATATGTTTAAATGTATGATTGCTCCACCATGTCTACTTGAGAGATGCAGCACAATATGTCGAGAGCAGATCAGACAGAATGGGGACAACAAAATTGTTTTAGACAAACCTTAATCTAGCTTGGACAGACAATTATCATGTCGAGAGGTTCGACACAAAATGTTACACTGAAACGTTTGCCATGCCCTTATTCACCACTCACCTCATTCTGGTACATACAATACATGTCTGCTACTGCTATCATTGATTAATGAAATAATGCAGGTCATAGAGTGCATGCGTGTCAATAGATCACAGCTTGTCCTTAGCCCTCCTAATCGGTTTATCGGTTTTTACGTTTATCCAATTACGTAAGATGAACAAACAGTATCAGGAAGACGCAATATTTGCTGCTGCATGTATGACAGTACCAATGCACTGATGTCATGTACAAATGGGCTGTATCCATTCGTGTAGAATGTTTCACTTCGATAATCAAGGTGCAAGGGTTTGAAATAACTACCATCTACAGTAGCAGCACGTACTGTACTGATGACGCACACGGATACCTGCCTGTACGCCGTGTTAATTCAGTATGAATCGAGTGTTAGCAAAGCTTCCAATAATATTATCTTGCAGCGTCAAACATACGGCAAAACACCATGGCCCTGACCTTAAATTTGTATCAGGCCGGGGTGGGGGGATACGAAGAAAAATCCTCTAATTAATTTTTACCGAGCCGGATTATATAGATAGTGGCTTGTGAGGGAGGAAAAAGAGTGACGTATTTGTTAATACTGTTGCGTGGTTATACACACAAGTGATTATTTCCCACATAATAATTACACAATCCATGGTACTTGTACATTGTCTAGATCACGTGATTATCTTTGTGACCTGCTGCAATAAAGTACATTTATCCTTCTTTCTTTCTTTTTTTTTGTACGAAAGTTCAATGTGTGAATGAACCTGTCGAGGATGTGAATGTGAAATGTGTTTCACATATCTCATGATTTTAATTTATGTTGTTATGAAACAAAAACATTGGTTAACGGTTGATGAGAGCGGTTACATGTATAGTGCGGAGAAAATGAAAGTGAGTATTGGCCATACAGTGTAGTAATAGACAAATAGTGCAAAGCGACAGCAGGATAGATGTTATGAAAAAAAAGAAAGCGTATAGTACTACTAAAATATCAATAAAACAAACACTCACAACAATAACTATTTTTTTTTTCACTTTGAAATGTATTTAACACTACATTGTGGTGTTTGGAGCAATTCACAACGTAAACTTGATAACTGCATTTGCTCGAATCAAATCTGTACCTTCTTCATTTTAGCAACTGCTATCATTGTTAGGACCACTGTTTCAATTGCACATGACCTTACACTTTATCTCTGAATCGTCATCATTATGAATTACCATTATCGCATTAATTTGAATGTAAGATAGGATTCTTAAACAACTGATCATCAAACAATAGCCTACATTCATGTAGGTCCTAGTCATAAAATGGAAGTGATCATAGCGATCCATAAGACATTAGTATCCAAACTCCAGGAAGCGCGTGACAAGCGAACAGCACTACTTTGTAAATCATACACTGTCTTGTGCGTTGATGAGTATGGAAGCCGCTGCTGCGAAAAGATGCCTAACATGTGTTCATCTTATGATGGGTTTGCAGAAGACGAGCTTATGCTGGTACGATGCTCTCGTCTGCAGTAAGAGAATGACTATAATGTAGTTGCGTTGGCGTATAAAGAAAATACATGTATCCCTGGCAAACCCATGTATTATCCAAAAGATAACGCAGTCGCATAATGTAAACAGGTGTATCATAAAAAAAAAAAACAAAAAAAAAACACACACTCTGGTCAAATGACTGTTTCTACAGACATGTACATTGTGCAGTGTACATAAAACCCCATTTTGTACATTATAATACATGTACGTTCTATAATGATCATTAAAACCGATATGTTGTGGGCAGTACATATACACATCTGTATTCAAAAACATTCAAGTCCCTGCTGCACCACTGTTACTGTGTTATTGCAAATCTTTTTTTTTTGTTAGATTTTGTCAAATAAGAATTGATCTTGCCACTGCAATTTTATACAAAAGTTGTTTCTTATTTTGTATACTATGATCTCGATCGTCTGTTATACCCCAATGGGGTGATTGAGTGATAAACTAAACCACGACTGAAACATCAAGGGAATACTTATCAGAACCTCCCGCCCCCTCAAAAAAAAAAAAAAAAATGAAAACACCATAACAAGCATCATCACTCATAAGCGCTGACTAAAGTCACACTCTACGGAGCAAAATATATATATATATAAAATGATATGGCCTTGAGTGTTATTGAACACACACCATGGATTAATCAAGTTCTAATACACGTACAGGTGTATCAATTATTTGAGCATTTATAATTATAAATAGCACAGTTCGGCGGCATAGACTTTGTTGCCACGTAACGCTATATCTGTATGTACACTGCATAACTCTGTCTGGCGTTTGTGTGATGGCAATAACCGTGAGGGGACTGTAATGTATGGCAGACATTATTATCGAATACACTGTGTGGAATACTACAGTGTAGGTTCGTGAATGCCGGTCGAAAAGCTGTCAATATTATGAATTCCTCATTAAATATAAACCATGTTAATATCTTCAGGTGTTGTTCTTCAAAAGAACATTTCTATTATCATGAACATCTCACCCCAACTGGCTCAAGAGGAAAATGAAATGAGTGAAATTGGTATAATCCAGGATATGTTTCAATGCAGCCAGGCAGGATTACTGTAACTATCATTACAGAGATTATGAGTGAATGGTCCTATATGTACTAGTACTACTACTTACCACTACTACTACTGCTACAAGTAATGATAATGATAATAATAATGATAATAATAATAATAGTAATAATAATGATAATAATAATAATAATAATAATAATAATAATAATAATAATAATAACAAGGAAAAAAATAATAATCTTTAGCGATAATATATAATTATGTATACAGTACATGATTGTATAGAGCCAAACTTACGAAGATTGACCGTCATGTTTTATATTTTTACAATAATTTACTGTGCATTCTAGCCGGATATTGTGATTCACTTTTTTTTTATTATATTTGAAATATGAAAATAAATTGAATTGAACTGAATTTAATAATTATAACGATAATAATGTGTTATTTATCCAGGGCAGCCTCTTCAGTGTTGCCACTGCTCTACCAGAGGGCCCTGCCATTACAATGTCATGTACTATTACCCCAGCGTTGCCAGGTACCCATTTATACACCTGGGTCGAGAGAGACATGGTGTATATGGGTAAAAACATCTTGTGGACGCAGGTACTGGGCTGGAATCGAACTCGGGTCCTCCGATTGCGAGTCGAGAGTCGTATCCACTGTGCCACAGCGCCCCCGCAGGATTACTTTCATGACATGAAAATCATACAATTGTATCGGTAGCAATGTAATATACAACTAGACTTGGAATTTGTCATCAAGTTGACAAATTAGGTGATCCGATGTATTCGAAAATCAATGATTTGAGTCCTGATCCCATTAGGCATGACCATACAGGTTTCATCTGTGTTTAGGGACATTGGCCGTGTGATGTTTGGATTCTCCTTTAGAAAATGGAGTCAGGTCTGCCATATTTGGTACCAAATTCCGTATACACTAACGAAGATGCAGAATGAAGTATATTTGACCTTTGACCTCACGTTGCACAGCCAAGGTGGCATCTGAGCAAAAAGTGGTTATTTTGTGAACTAAACATGTGCAAATTATGGTGGTGATAGGCTATGTTTTTCTTGAGTTATTGCAAAGAAAGTTGCAAAAAGAAAGGAATATGAAAATACATCGAAGATAAGCCTTAATTTCAACCAAGTTTTTGGACGTGATTCTGACACCGTATGAAATAATTAAGGGCACATTACGATAGCACAAGTCTCAGCTACAACATATCAAAATCTGGGAGAAATTCACCGAAGCATAAGTGAGCTAGTGCCCGAAAAGAACAGTCATGTCAATTTTCATTTCCAGAAAAACTGCACTCCCATAGAGATAACACGTAAACTGGTCAAACTTGACAAGATTACATTCAATCCATTTTTACGAGGTGATGCCGTCATCCAATCAAAATGTTGTTACATATTAATGAAAGAGCATTTAATAAGCTACAACATGCTGAAATTTGGGTGAAAATTGACAAAGGATAAGCGAGATACGCTCGAGTGAACTTGAAATTTGATGACGTCATTTTGAAAATTTACTTTTTTTTACTTTATTAAGCAATTTGATATCTTTTAATCATTTTTTCAGCATCGCCAACCCATGAAATGACATGTACAACTCATCAGCTTTCAGAATATGTAAAGAAAATGGGGGGGGGGGGGGTCACCATCCATCCTGACGAATAAAATCGGATTTAAAATTGGCGGTTTTTTGGCATAGTAATTGCACTGTATATCGCCATTGACGCGCGCGCGGAATTTCAACTTTGACGGGCCCGTATGACGTCATATTGAGTCGGATTGACTTGAAACTTGGTAGAAATATTCCTTGACATTTCAGACATCCGATCCGTGTGAAAAAACGGGAAATTTCTATTGCATATGAGCTATGCGTACGTATATGCGTGCGCGCGAACGCGTCCGTCCAATTTTTTCAATTTTTCAAAAAATGCTTTAAATGGTCTGAAACGTGTGCAAAAAAGAAAAAAATTTGAGCTCGATTTGAGCATACAAATATTTCTACGCGCGCGTACGCGCACGTTTTAAGAGAAAATATGAATTTTGAGAATATGAGTAGAATGCGCATAATTTGAAATATATGTGACGTAAATTTCATTGAAAAATTCTTTTCCATTAATGAGATATGATTGAGAATGTGTTTTCATATAATGACGTCATAGTGACGTCACGGTCGACTGATCAGTATTATACATTAGATCTGTCGTCTTTGGGACATGATACATATATGGTATAATTTTGAAATTGATAGCAAGAGGACTTTCTGAGCTAACCTCTACACAAATTTTGTCCAGAAATAAAGAAGAACCAAAGAAGAATCCGTACAGATACAGAAGGTGATCCGAGAGGATACTCGGATCACTTAATAAAGGTACAGTGTGCAATGTACAGATAGTAAGGTCGCTTAGTGAATTTACCGTAACACGGCGGATAAAAGCACCAAATTTGGAGAAATGACCCTTCTGGACCTACTCATTGATATTTGAGTAGGAGCCCTCTGTAAAATTTTTATTTTCATGATATGAATGCTGAATTTCATTTTGTAGAAAATTTCGCCGGGAAACTTTCGTTAATTTCGCGAGGAGCTAATATTCGCGAAAGCAAAATGCGAGCGATTCTAAACAATGCAATTTAATGAATATTTATGCTGCGAAAAAGACCGTCGACTTTAAGTCACAAAAGTTTCATGTCGCGAAAATAACACCGTATTTATGTATCTGAGGGAGTAAAGTAACAAAATAGAGGTTCACATTTGTTGTACTCTTTTCATTACACCATGGAAATAAAAAAATAAAAAAGATACAGAGGGCTTCTACCCAAATATCAATGAGTAGGTCCTGAGGGGTCATCTCTCCAAATTTGGTGCTTTTATCCGCCGTGTAACGGTAATCTCAAAATTTGACGTTAAGCGACCTAATAGCGCTCTTACAACGAGTGAACTTCTATAACAGCGCTTCACAAAATGCTGTGAAACTTACATTGTATTGTACATTAATGGTCTAGGGAAAATTAAAAAAAAAAAATGCAAAAATAGAAGATAGACTTATTATTTTGATCAATCATTCATTGAATAGGAAAGTCTTCCACGATTTTTTAATGCTGCTAGAGATGGTGATTCCCAAATACAATGTACTTCTGAGGAGATGATTCCACAGGCGTGGGACAGCCGAGAAGTTCTTATGCTCTTATAAGGTGGTGCATCTTTTTTAGGGTTGTTAAAGGGAGAAGTGATTTAAAAAATGTTCAAGTTACCACATTTGATGCATATAGGTCTACATGTACAATCTATATTGCATGTACAATGTAGGTCAGTCGTTTAACAAAACATCCTTCCATATAAAAAAAAAATCGCGATAAAGAATACGGTAGGAGATATCAATATTTTTCTTAATAACCTTAGACAGCTTATTCTAGAAACAATTTTATTAAAACTACAATGTATTGTTCACATTTTGTATGTTTAGCAATATCTATCATTGATTATACCGATCAACACTGTTACATTGGTTGTTTCTATCGCTAACTCATATTTTAGAACTATTTTGAAGCACTATAAAGCTGGGTTTTTCTTTCTTCTGCAAATGCCAAATGATGCCTTTAATATCAACAGTCACCTTTAACCATCACTACAGCAAACACAGGCTTAATGAACCAGACTATCGATACATTCCGGTTGGATAAAATCGGTCGTAATGATTCTAGTAATACAAAATGACATGAAAAATCTCCCCCTCCCCACCCCATTACCCCCATCCCCCACCCCGCCCCCCTTCACAGTACAATGTTGTAGGCCTACAATGTACAACTTGTATAATGCAATGAACCAAATTAACTTCGTAACATGTCTACGGTACACGTTGTATACTACTGTACGTCTTCTTTCGTCATGCATGCAGAGATTTCTCGATAACTCTGAATTATGATGGATTTAAACAGCAATACTATTGTTCTATGTTGTTATTCCCAATTTCTGTATACATAGTTTTTCATATAATTACAATGATAATGTTAGGCATTCCGCTTAATTCCTCTTTTTCTTGCAAAGATCCGATCCCGTGTACAGGTGACAAACAATAGGATTGCAGAGTGCCCAATCACATAAAAATGGAAATACTTCCTCATGCCTCCCCACTTATTTTGCCCTATACCACTCTGCATTGTCCCACCATTGTTAGCTTATACACACGGATGCACGCACTCACACAAAGTCACATGGCAAATGTTAGGATTATGAGTGATGGGGGACATGAGGAAGTCTTGCCAAAATGAATTATAAAGTATATTGTCTTTAATGATTGCTCGCAACTCTTCCACCTGGACTGGTATAGACTTGTAAGTCAAAGTAACGAGCGGGTCACGCCAGTTAGATCAAATATATTAATAAGGATTAATGCAAAACCCATCTTTGTAAATCATCCTCTCAACGTCACTTTAACAGTACTAAAACCAAATATGAAAGAAACAGAAGGTGATCAGAGAGGATACTCGGATCACCTAATTTCACGCGTGATGAAACACATTCAGTGTACAATGTACACGGTGTGCATTGTGTCCCTTGCCAACTTATTGCAATGTAGGACGTCGATATACCTCATTCCATTGATAACATGAGTAACATTTTGGCATTCCCATTGCGATTGCCAAGAATTAAGAAGAGATCACCCACATCCACATCCACACGCGCGCGTATACACACACCCACACACACTCTAACACCGGCTAACCGATTAAAACAAAAGGATTAATGAAATGTTGATATTGTTTGGCATTAAGCTGATGCGTGATCGTAGGAAAATTAACCATGAGGCTAAGTCGCACAAAGTATTATACACACTTGTATTTCAATAGACACCTACATTGTACAACGTAACACTGCCTATTACAACATTATAAGTCACAAAATGTCATGTAGTAGAAAAATGCCTGAGCATGTATTGTTTCTTTTCCCTCCACATTCAGTTCTTTCCCGCCTCTTACAGCGGGCGCCATCAAATTTCTCGTTGGTATCTTTATCTGTTTTTTAAGGCACCGTGTTTCATTAAAAAGAAGGCTACAACAGGATGTTCCGTTGGTATACGCACAGCGAAACTGGGTTGGGAGTACAGCTGTAGGCCAATGGACCAATAAAAAAAAAAAACACTATGTAATTGCAGCAGCAACGCGAGTCATACTCATTACAGTGCAGAAAGTTGTGTTTGCTAGACGTAGCCTTGTTTAATTTCATTAATCCACCTGTAGTTAATTCTGACCCCTTCAGTAATACTGATTTGTCTGCATTTACTGAACCAACATAGGCATTTTCAGTGAAAGCCTCTTTAAACCTAAAAGTCCGGACTTATCTTACTCACTTTTCTGCTCGATTTCATCATGGCGATAAAATCTCGACTCCCTGTTTTCCAGTCAAGGCTATGGCATCTGTTCGCAGCACGGTGTAAGATCAGACAGCACACAACAACAAATGCAAGTAAAATCGGACGTGAAGACATACATGTAAAACTTCAACTTCCGTCAAACTGTCAAACTCTTCGTTGTATCCAGGTAATTGTGTATCTTCGTTTGTTCGTAGACACGATACTATCGCATTTGTACTTCGAGTTTGAAAACATCAGGTGTAGCCTATACCAAGGGTCAGTAGCTGATAGCCAGTAAGCTCGTAGTGGGAATATTTCCAGTAATTCTCATCGCCAGAATCCGATCCTCGGCACTGCACGCTTTTTCAGGAGGATGCTGATGCTAATGAGTTATCCAAAATGTAAGCGAAGAGCCGAGAAAATTATTATCCATAGATGATGTCCAACGAACGCGTCATCGCCTCGCCATTTTCTGTCCTCTCGACGAGTCCAAGCGGCAGTCGATGACGAGCTGGGCTAGAATTCCGTCAGCAGCAAGTTATAAAAGCGAGGGCGACAGGCTAGGCGCCTCCTACAATCACGGCAGATTTAAACATAACACGGTGTGTGTATTTGCATGTCATGTGCGCACAGTCCAGTGTCACAGCCGCGAAGGCAGAAGGCAGCGCGCGGATAAAGCGATGCTGTGTCCGGCTCGCTGGTGAAATCCAACAGGTTGTTTATATACACAGGTGATTACAATGTCTACGTATGTGATGATGTCAAGTTGTAAAACAACAACAACAACAACAACAACAACAACAACAACAACAACAACAACAACAACAACAGCAACAACAACAACAACAACAGAAATATATCACGTTAATTCCAACATCAAAATTGTTCCTGCTTCTCCTTATCCCATCCCCTCCATCTGATAGTCACACTCGGCGTCGCCAATCAACGGTTAATGAAATGGAACATGCAAGTTTAAACGCCGGTCACAGATTTAGAAATCACGTCGCACTTCATAAATTTCGAATCTCGGGGCGATTTAATCGAGAGAGTAAAGACGAATGGTGAGAACGTAATGACGAATAGCTAGCACCGCCCCAAACTTGCACAAGGATGATGCACTCTCATCTTGTTATACCAGGCATCTTGTTCCGTTGCGAGTCTCTTCCACTCCTCTTGATGTGTCTTATTAAGTTAAAACGTCGAACCCGCCACGAATCTAGCGGCCACAGCCAGCTGATGAAATAACGAGGTTACACTGACAGCAAGAGCAAGACAGCAAGAACCCGCCGTGGTATACGCATTATGCATGACCAAAGCCTCAGCCTCGGCGTCTCAATTGCGTCTTGCCCGACGCAACCGGATACAATAAATCCTCCAACTACACGCCACACGTAGTTGTCATGTTCAAGCCTTCACACGTTTGCTATACGTAGGTGTATCTCGGGTCGGCGCTCCAGTTTTTCTCTATGCGCCTTCTGTGTAAATTGCCTTTTTGGAATCTGTATTTACTGTACTTCATAGTTAGCTTAGTGTAATGTTGACATTAAGCCCTCAATCGTATGGTGCTTGTTCAAACTGACTAACTCTTATTGAAAGGGGTCTGCACACTGTATAGGTTAACACATACATCATGAAAGCCTATCTCTGCATTAGGCTGATTGCGGTTTTTATGAGCTGGTCAAAGAAATCATGTACTTAAAAAAGGAAGAAAGCCTTTCACCTACCTTTCAATGGATGGCTCAGAGACAATAGTTCCTGAGCTAAGGCACCAAACCGTGAAATTCATCAATGCTGACATCACACACACTCGACAAAGCTTGATTTAATTGACACATCAAGTAAGTAGATTTAGTGGAAAAAAAAAGAAAAAAATCTGAATGACTAATGTGCAACTATTTATAATACATGGCTTCCTACAAGCGGAGATTTTTTCCACTCCAACCATTTACTTACAGGTCTTTATGATCTCAAAAAGCTAGGGCTGTAAACATGTCACATAAATTGGTAAAACGTATAATTGCTATAAATCGAACTGGTCTTAATCAGACAAAGACACCAACGAGCAAGGACGTGGAGGTGTCATTTTCTCCCCCGCCACACACACACACACACACACACACACACGCACACACACCATAATAAAAGAAGCTTGAACAAAGAATGTCACGATATCATGAATATGCATGAATGTAATCAATTACCAATTATCACTATACTTCAGTATCAAAATATTCAGATCATTGTAGAAAATTCTGTTTTTGGAAAATGAAAATAGAGAATTGAAATTGATTTAATGAAATGAAATTGAAATCCGTTATGGGTGCCATTGAATAGTATGCTACTATTACCGTTCCCAATTGGGCTTCCTTTTCACCTGCCTAGGCTTCGTGGAAGGCTTACAAGGTCAATGACAGCGCCATGACACTAGATTGATCAGCATTTTGGTCGCCGGTGCGAACACACACATTTTCGCTGTGGAACGTGATACACACACTGTACTCTCCCCATACACACACACACACACACACACACACGCATACACACACAAAATATCGCTCGTAAGTTTGTATACAATAAAATGTGGTTACATTCACACACACACACACACACCCACACACACACACGCACACACACACAACTACTGTCCATAACCCCTATTCTTCAGTTACCACACCTCAATGTTCCCTTTCACTTCAGACCCACGCTTTCACCTTTACTAACCCCAGTCACGCCCCCGGCCTTCAGGAACAAAATAGTCCCGGTTGGATTGCCACAATTGTTGAATTTTCTATACCCGGCGAACGCTTCGACCTGACGTCTGGCTCAACAATAACAACAAGCTCAGCTAACAACAGGGCGGGAATGACGTAGAAAATAGGCTCACTTGCAAAGGACGTCTACAGTGATAATGACCTCATAGGGATAACATGTGAAAATTCCTTTTCCACCTTAAGTATCTGTATAAAAGAATTGGATCAGTATGTAGCAGGGGGAATTTCAATATCAGGTTGTGTGAAGCTGAAAAACAAACAAAACCCACACACAATTCTTAAGCATTTAAGACTTCTACAAATTGAGTCAAATCAAGTACTGAGTAAATAGACGGGGTACAGGCTACGATGAACTTAAAAATTACAAGAGACAGTGTTTTCACGACACCGTTCTCAGTCATGGTCGTGACCTCACAGGCAAAATATATATCCTTTTTGTTTAATCTTGAAGAACATCCAAATCAAGTTTTGGCTCACAAACTTGGCAACTTGCAGGCACAATTTACCATTTGCAGATGAAACAAAAAGTCATCTTTAGTGATCCAAAATAGTTCTAAAATATGAGTTAGTGAAAGAAACAACCAATGCAAAAAATTTGAATCAGTATAACTTATGTTAAGTATTGCTATATTTACGGAATGTGAACGATATCTATATACTATAGTAAATATGTTTTTAGACTAAACCGTCTGCAGTTATGGTTTAGTGAGAGAAATAATGATATCTCCTAAGATTTAAGGCTTTATTTCGAAATGTATAGTACTAGGATGATTTGTGATACAACTGACCTACACATTATTTTGTGCATCGAATGTTATATCTCGAACATTTTTTAAATCACTGCTACCAATGGTAAACAGTACCTTTAAATACGATTCGCAAACCCTTACAGATCATCGTAAATCAGTTCATAGAATTCAGCTATGATTTCAAACAAAGAATATTTTTTTTTGCTTATTATTTTTATCTTTATTTTCATTATTATTTTACATTTCACGTGAAATCGCAAACATCCGTGAACTCATTCATGCATTTCGTGAAAATTAATCTTCCTCCGATCAATGCCGATGATGCGAATTTGTTTTTGACGCCAATCTTGCGCCGCTAATATCCAATGGACTCAATAGACTCAAGACGCATGGACTTTTCAAAAGGCGTCCATTCTTTTGATAATTACGTACTTGTGAATATATGATATTTATATGATATAAGATAATAATTTAGATCCACACTTGATGATAGCTTTGAATCTGTTTGGAAATCGATTGAATTATCAGCCTTGGAAAAATTTCATATAGACCCTAATATTATATATATCATATTATATATATTTGGAAATCATTCGCACCTGAAAAAATCTTGAACTCTTTAGGTAATACACAGTTAGCAGATTCCTTGCGTACTTGGTACATGTACAGGGAGTATGCAACTGCAGAGCAATTTCAATGCAAATTCTCAGAAATTGGTGCATGTCCGTCATTGTGGTTTAATCGATTGATATATACAGTCAAAATCTAAGAAGTATTCTTAATATTAGTTGTGGAATTTAAGAATGTATCTGTAATCTCTGACTTGCTGAATTCTCCCTTTCCTGGCCATAAATTATTTGAAGAATTAGTCCTTGATTTTGATATCCCTCGGTCACACAGAAGAAAGTATAATCATTATTATTTTTTTTTCAATAAGGAATATTCCAAATGACTGGCTGGAAAACCCCTATACGCAAGATGTTGATGTAAATAAAGCTCTCAATTTTAAGTTGAAGAGTTCAAAGAAAATACCCAGTCTTGCATACAATTTGCTGAACTCCAAACAAGTTCCCAACAAGCGTTATGAATATTGGGATAACAAGGTTTTAGTACCGGTCAATCTGGCAATAGCCCTAAACGAATTTTTGTATAAGATTAAAAGAAGAGATTCTCCAAACGGTTCTTTTTGTGATAAATTTGAAGAGAAAGTGATTAATTTATTTTGTGAATGTGAGAAGGTCACTCCAATTTGGAAACTTGTACGAGGTATATTAGTGCAAAAGTATGATTCTAATTTTGATTATACAAATTTTAATACGTTGTTTGGTGTATCATCTGACAAATTCGAAACGTATTTAATCTTAGTGGTAAAGTATTTCACATTTATTTGTAAATTTAAAAACAACATTCCAAATATAAATGCATATGTTCAAAAACAGAAAGAATTATAGAATACCATTTGGCTAAGAAAAGGAATAAGCTCCCCATTCATTAAAAAAATGGAGGTTTGATTTTGATACATGACTATAGTAGATAAACTCTATTGCTGGTCAGTTTACTTTTCAAGATTCATGCTGCTACTGACAGTACCTTGATACATGTATTACCTCTCTATCGGTGCACTCAAAATGTATTACATGCATAATGTCATGTTCATAAATCATATGAGTTTGAATAATTATGTGTCATATTTAGTCACCATGGAAGGTACAGTAGTTACCCTGATGTCTCCATAGGTTAAGAGTTTTTATGTGTATGATTATCCCAATTGTTCTCTTATCTTTTTTCAAATTGTTGCCAAGTGATTGTAAGCGCTTTCGACCTTGTGGGAAAAGCGCACTATAAATAATAGTAATAGTAATAATAATAATAATAATAATAATAATAATAATAATAATAATAATAATAATAATAATAATTGTGTGTATTTGATTTGATTTAATAAAACATATAAATAGAAAAAAAAAACCAATAATTTAGATCCACATCTGTACGATCGCGCAGTGTTACGTGGCCTCACTATACAACAAACATTTATTTCCAAATCATTTTTTTTTGTTCAGTAATTGAGGCTGACCATAATTATATTATCATTTGATTTTTTAATGTTTTGATAATAAATGTGTTTTCTTTTAGTCTTTGCAGTTACGAACGCATGAGAAATACAAGAATTCAAAAATGATTCACAGATACTTTGGAGGAGTGGATTCCACAGGCATGGGACAGCAGCCGAGAAGTTCTTATTTTCTTATAACCTGGTCCGTCTTTTTAGGATTGTTAAAGGGAGAAGTGATTTTTTTTTTTTTTAAGTTCGAGTTACCACATTTGATGCATATACATGTATGTATGTATAGGTCAGTTTTCTAACAAAACATCCTTCAAAATAAAATCGCGGTAAAGCCTATGATATTCTTCTTCTTCTTCTTCCTCTTCCTCTTCTTCTTCTTCTTCTTCTTCTTCTTCTTCTTCTTCTTCTTCCAGTCTGGTATACAGTCCGCCGCTGACGTATATATTATCGTACTTTACGTGCTTGTCAAGTGCTGGGTGATAGGAGATATCACTATTTTTCTCAATAAACCATAACTGTGGACGGTTTATTCCAGATACAATTTTATTGAAATTATTATTCACATGTTGTACGTTTAGCAATATTTATCATTGACCATACTGATTAACATTTTTACATTGGTTTCTTCTAGAAACAGTACAACACCGATCCGTGCAAAATCACTCTTTGCCAATCACTCGGGATGAATCTATCATGCACACGCAAATAGCAATCAGACGATTACTATATAGTTTATTGACCTAGATGCTGACCCTAATTATTTTGCCATTACACATATCACTGAAAAACCACAAAAATTATCCTATCATTCGCTGTCCTCCTTCACTGTTGGAAGGACTGACTCAAGGGAGCTAATGGAGCTTCACATTTTTACAAGCTCACGTACTGAAATATTAATTTCCTAGCATTGGGAAGGAATGTACCACTCATACACACACGCACACATTATTATGTACGCGTCTATATGGCGGAAACCGAGGACCTGTTTTACCCATA
Source organism: Diadema setosum (assembly GCF_964275005.1). Classification (NCBI taxonomy): domain Eukaryota; kingdom Metazoa; phylum Echinodermata; class Echinoidea; order Diadematoida; family Diadematidae; genus Diadema; species Diadema setosum. The sequence goes on along the minus strand of NC_092692.1, from coordinate 6,324,872 downwards.
AGAATTTTACCACATAACCGAGGACCTGTGTGTCAGTAGGACTCTAGTCAACCGAGGACTCATTCGTATATTACCATCCAGTCGAGGACTTATTACAATAATGCTAATGGATGACCTACAAACATGTACCCCCTTATACATGCAAAAGCATGCAAAAGCAGACCGTTTGGAATGGTCTGGGTACCGAGGACGTCCTCGGTTCTCTGTGCTTGTGTCCTCGGTATGAATGTAAAGTTCGTATGTGTGTCCTCGTTTTACACCATGGGTAAGTGCATAATACACATGGTGATACTTATACACACAATCACACATACATTATAACGGGTACATGGATGAACTCTTTTTCTTTTATATATAATGGTGGTGACTTAATACGGAGTGTTCCATAAGACTCCAGAGTGTCTGAAAACGTGACTTAAACTGTATGATGAATGAGTTCACTACGGGTGACTACACTGACATTGAAAGGTTCGGCAGTTGGCGAGTAATTGAACAAGGATGAGAGTGGCTGTTACGTAATGCTATCATGTCGACAACCAAAGATGCTCCTTTATACCAATTTTCTAATCACTTAACTCGTAAATAGCAAATCGAGGTTAAATAAAACGGTCCTTTACTAAAACATGACCTCAGGTTTATCTTAAAGCGTTGTGCCAATTCATTTGCGCCATTGAACGTAATGCAACGTAAGTGTTGCCCCATTCCAAGTATTTATATACCCGTCGACTATCGAAGATACAGCGATGAGATACCCCATCCATGATCTGAATTAATGTTGAGATTATAACGAAGGAAACCTTTCAGTCCCGGTATATCAATCTTTCGGGAGGGCTAAATTCACTGTACGTATACATGCGAAATACATCAAAAAATGTGCCTTCGCATGCTATAATACAGTATGTCAGTAACATGCAAAATGAATACCTGCGTTTACTCTTTACAGAAAAAAAAATGACGATTTTTTTTGTGAAATCATTTTAACATACTCTTCATATTTCAGCCACTGTGATTTGACTTTTGTAGACTTTCTTCTTTATTTTCAGAGCGGGCACAAACTGAGGCAACCCAAATATAGACACATTCATAACATTAGGGATGGTACAGTATTGGTGGAGATGAAAATTGGGCTTTACCTTTTTTTGCAAGATACCAAGAAAACACTTATGAAATAGTACAGAGCATACCATTTTAAGAGGAATTCAAAGTTTATTTGATAAAAATCAGGTTTGGAATAGCTGAAACATCCAAAAACAAAGTAAAACAAAATGATCGTAATAAAATGTGGGTCCCACACTTTATTAGGATCGCTCTGTATTGGATATCTAGGCCATTTCAAAACCAATTTTCATCAAATAAACACTGGATTCCTCTCGGAATTACATGTTCTTTCATATTTCACAAGAGGTTTCTCACTATCTCACCAAAAAATGATAAAAACCTGAAGTTAAGGCTCAATCAAAACGATACGATCCCTTTAAACTGATAGTCCGACTTGTCCAATCCATTTTATGTATAGTGTTCCACTTATTTTCCACCTATGCGGAAGCAACGTTATAATTCTAAACATTCTTTTTTGTTGGGGGGGGGGGGAGGAGGGGGGCTTTAACAAATGGTAGAAAAAATATTGCAAGAAAAAAAAATCTGCTCTTTTATCTTCCTGGGTTTGTTAGACATCATTAACGGCATTATTTACCATTTGTAGATGAAACAAAAACCCAGCTTTAGTGCTTGAAAATAGTTCTAAAATCTGAGATAATAGGGATAGAAACAACAAACGAGAAAGTGTTAATCAGTATAATGAATATCAAGACATTGTTGAATATAATATGGGAGCAATAAATTATACCGTTTGAATAAACTGTCTACAGTTACGGTTTATCGAGAAAAATACTGACGTCTCCTTATATCAATTCTGGCTTTGTGGCGAAATGTTTACATGATAGGATGTTTTGTAATAATATTGACCCACACAGTGATGCAATGCGACAGCTCGAACATTTTTTAAATCACTGCTCCCAGTGGTAAACGACACCTTTAATCTGAATGCGCGTGTTTGCTGAAACGGAACGACCAAGCAGCAGAAGACCATAGAAGAATCCCTTTGCGCCAAGACAGATTAACAACAATGGTGCAGAGAACCTTGATTGATTACTTAGACCATTAAATTTCCCAAAAAGTGAACAACAGAACCATTCATGCAAGAACGGCGTTGTCTACATACTCCGGTCACTTCCGTGTGAACACTGAAAATGGTCTCTTAATCAATTTTCTCCTTTTTTTTTTTTTTTTTGATCTTACGTATATCGATCAGAGGTAAGCAATCTTTTAATTCCCCATATTAGAAAATGTAATTTGTTTGATTATACCAAAATGTGGTCCAACATACAAAGAGCAACAGTTTCTTTTATTCTATTTAATGCAAAGCCACGATTTCATCACACATGAGAGCAACTCTGAGAAATTAAAGTCGTGGACGAGAGCCCTCTGAAATAAACATCAACATATTCAGTGACATTCAGTGTGCTCAAAATATTTTACCAAACACTAATGTAGCTGGAGTTTTTAGATTTCTTTACCTACAGACAAACTGTTCCGTTTTCATATTCTTCTCGTGAATATGGATGCTTAAAAACGTTTGCACGCAGGGGCTTGCGTAAAGACGAGCAAATGTTAAGGTCACTATAGGTACAACCTTCCTTTTGAAAGTGGATAAAAGTATGATACTCCACTTTGTAAGGCAATAAACCCCTGCCCATTGACCATACAATGTGGTCTCGGCAGTTAACTGAACTTGAAAGGTCCTTGCGATCCAATTAGTGTTATCTATTGATTTCTGAACATATTTTCATGAAGTATTTAGTGATTTGGTTTTTTTTTTACAGACCAAAAGGCATCAATAGAGGTCAACATATGGATTGCAGGACTTATATTGATCGGGGTGTGCACGCCAATCGTATTTGCCAGGTGTTCAATGCACTTGATTCAGACTATAAGGAAACGCTATTAAAGGGAAAGGGCGCTGTACGGTTTCAATTCCGAAAGCAAAGGGCGTTTCAAAGGGACACGTGTTCAATACATACAGCATGGTTACAGCTCGTTATTCCGAACGTTCGTTATTCCGAAGGCTCTTTTATCCGAAGATTCGTTATTCCGAAGGTTCATTTTTCCGAATTTCATTTTCGGATTAACGAATCTTCGGAAGAATGAACCTTCGGAATAACGCCACAAATGTTCTGATAAACGAACCCTTTTTTCATTTTCGGATTAACGAACCCATAGGGAATTTGTGTGTTTCGGATTAACGACCCTTCGGAATAACGACCCTTCGGAATAACGAACAGCACCCTACAGCATTACAGCAGAAAGCTCTTTAGAACGCATCCGTCTACAGCTACTGCATCCTTTATACAGGCAGCAGGACAAGCGACATAGCTTTACTTGTATAGTTTTCGTTTTCTGTTTAGGCTTTACAGCTCTGTTCAAACTGGATTGCCTCAAGAAAAATGTGGCATGAACCAAGGTAGCGTCTTTGTTTTAAAACTTTTAGGAGATTGTTTACTGACACACATGGAGATGTAAACTTGTTTGATTTGAATGCTGACTATAAATGCACGTCTCTTAACATAGGTCAGTATAAGTCTACCTGCCTTACGTTTTCTTTCAACCATTATTCAATTCTAGAAATTCTAGAAATTATTTTTAAAATTAATTTCAATACACTTTTACAGAATGTATATACTTCTACTATATACTCAATTGTAATGTTACATTCTTATTTGATATTCTATAAAAGCTGTCAATCTCCAAGTATCAGAATAACTTAATTACATTTTCTATCATGTTGCGTGATAGTCGTAAAGTATCAAGGTAATAACACACCTATACGTAACCCCCTCACCTTGGTACCATTGAAGCGTTTTCTTTGGGTGATTACAGAATTTACTACAGATATTCTTATAGAAGTGAAATTGACACACACACTTTTCACGAAGTCCCTGGAGTAATAGATAGAAACGTAGATCAATGAATAAAGCAAAAAGGATATTTTCAGGAATAACCTTTTTGTATAACTTAATCAACATAGCTTTCTGCATATCATTAAACACACAGTCACTTTTAAGATAATTATTTAAAAACATCTTGTCACAATATTCTTTCCTTATCCTGCTTTATGTCACACGCAAACTGGGAGTATAACACAATAAGTTACGTCGCAATTACACGGCAGAGATACATATTAAGAGGTTCTCATTCGCTGCCGCACTTAATGATACTTTAACGACTTTTATTTCCTTATTGATATACTATGTACCACTCTGCTCTAGTTTCACTGATATGTTACTGTCACTTCCAGTCAACATCTTATTTGAAATCCTTAACAGGACTATCAATAAAAAAAGCAAAGATAGTCGTACTGTTGTAACATATCGTCTGTGTACCTTATTTTCTTTTCTATTCCTTCTTTTTCAACCTTATACTTTTTATTCCATTTCACTTCTGCTTAAGGTTGATAGAGCATGATTATATAAGTTGTGGTATAAAATATTCAATCATTACGTTGCCTATTCGTCTTTGGATAAATGACTGGTTTTGGCAATCATATATTTGACGCTATAATATTGGGGATTATTCTTTTCTCCCGGTCCATATCATAAACGCGATTTGTCTTTCTCTCTGTCTATCTTTCGCTTTCGAAATGAACCGTTTTCTGGCAGAACCTGGGAGTGGAGGAGTGGAGGGGGGGGGGGGGACACAATCATAAACATATGCACATCAGACACACACACACATACACACACACACACACACACACACACACACACACACACACACACACACACATGTCATTATTAAACGATGCCAGCCATCATACGTTTTGTGTTTGCTACTGAGTGATATTTTCATGACACCTGTTCCCCTTTTGCAATAATTCTGACAGCTTTTGCCCACAAGAGCACAGCTCCCAGACCCTATACAATCTAAGTGTTGTCTACGGCTGTCTGTAAGCATTTATCGTGTCTATTCCCGGATGAGGTGACACAGAAATCAAACCCAGTACAACGTGTTTATATACGTATTCTCCATTGACATGCAAATGATAAGTATTGACGCTTTTATCTGGTAAGACGTCGATTCTTCATTACAGACCTACACGGGCATAACAAGGCTGAGTTGACAATAGAGATTTGCCCTCTCAAAAGATTCCCTGTACGAAATTTTTCTTCCTTGTTCCGTTGTTACCCATTATGCTTTGATGTGATAACTTCCTTGCTTTCTTTCAATGAAGTTGAATTTTCAAGTGAATTGTTCGAAACGTACTTCTTTGGTGATCAAAGTGCATAACAAGAGGAACCTGTACTCAAGTATTTGGTAATGATTGTCTTGATATAAACGACGCCATTGATACACTACCAAAAATTTGCGCAAGTCTGTATAAGTTCATAGTTCTTTTTGCCGCTTGTTTGGTCTATCCATTTGGCTAATGATTTTAGTTCTTAAATCAAGAAACAAAGTAAAAAAAATTGTGTTAGATAATCATCCGTCATGTATGGTGTTTTATAAATAGATTTCAGTCAATTGTTATTTAGACTTGTACACTCTAAAAACGCAAATGTTGAATCAACATTTAAAAGGGCAGAGGAGTGACAGCATTTTTTGAAGTGTTGCATCCAACTTTTAAAATAACATTTTAAATGTTGAATCTAGCAGGAAAACCAACACTTTGAAAATGTTGTCACTCCTCGGCCCTTTTAAATGCTAATTTAACATTTGTGTTTTTAGAGTGTATCTTACATGTAATTTTGTCCTCATAAGTCTGTTTTTCTTTGTCGCAAGTACAATCGCTTAATTGGTCTGTTGAACATATTAATGTGCTAAAAAACTCAAAGAAGAAATCATGCAAAATATCCTCCCGGGAATATTCTGCAACCAGTCTTGGGCCGAGGACAACAAACAGGGTAGAAACAGTTTGAGATGGCAGTATAAAGGAGATAATCTTGTGAGGAAGATGTACGTTGTAATAGCTGAGTACATTCACACTAGATTTCGGGTGGTACACAAAGCCAAATGTATCACGATGATAATCCAGATTATATATATATATATATATATATATATATATATATATATATATATATATTCCTGACACCATAAAGACAGCATATTTCATAAAACTACCTGCCTTTTAAAGTTTGAGATAATTTCTTGATCGATGATTTGTATAACATTCAAACTTTTTTTGAAGGAACAAATTCGCTTCCAATTTGAATCGAACATAACGCCATCCACACACACACGCCCACAATAATCATTAATAATACCAAGAAGAAGAAGAAGAAGAAGAAGAAGAAGAAGAAGAAGGAGAAGAAAAAGAACAACAACAACACCAACAAGACTGCAGTCTTGCTTCTTTTTTTTTCTTCAAATATTGTGGTATGGATAACCGTAAGAATATGGATCATACTGATTGAAATGGATCCTGACACGTACCTTAAGTTTCTTGAAGCGCCTCTCGATAATTTCCGGTTTGGGCTGAGGCCGGATATCTGTGGAAACAAATACCAGACAAGTAAAAGTGTGTGTATGCCAGTATTATTCGTTTATAATAATTTGGTCTTCTTCAAGAGCACGGTAGTCATATCCAGAGCCACAGAGTCTAATGTAAAATCAAACCCTTCGTTAAATTTTGTAAAGTGTGTAATTAAGTAACATAATGAAGAAAAAAATATCAAACAGATACTAAACAATAAACCCATGAAATCACAAAACAATAACAAGGAAAAGAAAAACAAGCGATGACATAACATCACATTTAACTACAATTATGTAGATATAGAAACGGGCTATTATTATATCAAAATAGAGATTGATGTTGCCAACGAGTAAGGGCTGTTTATTGTTCTGCACATGAGTTATACGTGTCGTGCTTGTGTATGTGTGTGTTTATGTGTGTTTTGTGTGTTTTGTGTGTGTGCGTGTGTGCCTGTGTGGATGCGTGTGTGTACTTGGATATTTATTCTTCTTACTGGTACTTCATATTTCATTTTGATTTCGAAACGGTGCTAGAAAGATTTCATTTGGCTAGGTAATCGGGAATTTGCATATTTCCAGTATCATGCGACGTAGACCCTGTATAGTCCATTTTTTTCTCAAAAATAAGTATTTTTTTGTGTGTTTTACAGAATGCACTTCTTCAAGTTTAATGCTTTTCATTTTCTAAATGTTTGTATGAAATGCAAATGCTGATCTGTTTTATCAACATCTGATATTTACGTTTTCTATATGATTTCATATAACAGTGAAGGAATTAACTCGGGTTTGCTTTGAGGACGATAGATGTAATTGAAAAGTGAATAGATGGATCATTTCACCTGTCTTGTCTGTGATTTTTCTTTTTTTCCCCTGTAGACTGCCCGATGCGTAAATAATAAGTGCATTTATATCTATGCTCGCTTGAATGAGGAAAATCTGGCCATGTGGTGCTGGAATTTCGATCAATAACCAATATGTCGTGTTTGTTTGAGGACGTGTGTGTCTGTGGTCCTGATATGGATGATTAGTTACAATACGTTATTACGAGGGTTCGTTAATCCGAAGGTGAAATAAAGTTCATCATTCCAAGGATTCGTTCATAAGAATATGAAATAGGCTTCGTTATTCCAACGGTTCGTTAATCCCAAACTGAAATCAGGTTTGCTATTCCGAAGGCTCGACAAAGCGAAAATGATATACAGTTTGTAATTCCGAGGATTCGTTCTCAACTTTTCATTTTCGAATTAACATGATTAACGAACCTTTCGAATTACCTAACCATATGTCATTTTTGGATTTATGAACCTTCGGAATAACCTCCAAAATGTTTGGATTGACGAACCCTTTTCCTTTTCGAATTCTCGAACATATAAGTATAAGGGAATTTGTGTTTTTCGAAAGGACGAACCATCGGAATAATGAGCCTTATATCATTTTCGGATGAACGAACCTTCGGAATAACAAACATCACCCAATAAAAATCTGTTGGTTGAGCTGGTGTTAGCTGTTTCTTGCGTGAACCTTTGTTACATGACATCAATATGTTTATGGTCAAAGATCTTTGATCATTTGCTCTTTGATCGACAGAAAAAATTAATAATTTGTACCACAGTGCGTTTTGCTGCATGTTTTAATTGTATATGACTACAGTAAGACTACCGTTAAGCATGCTGATAATGCTTTCATGATGCGATTTACGGTGATGTACCCCTTAATGCAATAACAAAAATATTCTCATCCGAATCAGTGTGATGTACGTGTTGTGAGATTTTCCAGAGCTTTGACAATTCATTAAAAAAAGGTAATAAATTGGAATCCATCTAAGATTCATTATGTCGTTAATCGGGATACAACGGAGTTTGTACCACCCCAACCTTTGCCTTCTGCATGTTAGGACTGTACGTCTCGTGTTTCTCCGGGCTATGGAGGGGAGTGCAACACTGACTTAACGGTGGCTAACATCGTGAGCCTCAAGACACCCAGTAGGCCCTACGTTGAATAATAATCATGAGCCTCCTAATCACTAAGACTGCTATGGCAAATTGCCAATCAACAGGCATCTCCTTTGGCTATATCCCACCCTCGGGAATACGCCAAAAGACCAGGTGGATAGAATCTGTCCTCTTTCTTCTTCTCCTCCTCCTCCTCCTCCTCCTTCAGCCAATCAGGAAGTATTTTGTATGTAGTTCACCTCCTGGCGCATTCCCTCCTGATTTTCGAGTCAGTACAGAGTGAACATGTTAAGGTCCCGAACCTATAGTTAGGCTGTACTGGAATCTCTTGAAGCACGAAGATTTGGTAGCAATATGTTATTCGTATTGAATCAGTGGTAATTATTTTGATATACCTTTTAGACTGGATTTTAGTCAATGCTCAGCATCCACTATGCATTGTCCCCTTTAAACTAGTAATGAACAGGTTTGAAATTTAGAGCTTGCCTAAAGAGACATCATGTAACTGTTTAGTCTGCCATTATAAAACGAATGTCAACCACTCACATTGGTAAGACCGATGATACCACACTACAGGGGCAGGCCTAATATGAACCCCTTAGATTCCGCCTTCAAACTCACCTGGCGGGGACGCCAAGTTTGCAAATAGTCACGTTTTAAAACTGAAGGTTTGGTCCAGCCGTGGTCCCGCACAGAGTCTCCAGACGTCCACACAGAGCAGAGGCCTTCCCCGTCCAACACCCCATGTGTAGGCCGATGCAGCCGACGAGGAATGCTATTGTGGCTGCCGTAGAGACTTTGAGATCCTTCTGTAGTGTTTACTAAACATGGAATTCTAGCCCTATTTTGACAAGCCTTTCGGGTGATGTGCAAAGTGTTCTGTGGGTGCGGGGTTTACTTTGTCACGGAGTGGTGTCTGATGATAATCTAACAAAAAAAAAAAAAGGTCACCCACAAAAAGAGTTTAAACAGACAAACCATTCACAAGGGACTTCCAATCTGCATAGCCAGGTATTTCCATGCTTCAAAGAGCAGCTAGGTGAAGTAAATATCACGACTTCGGTTCTGAACACTGTTTGGCGGTGGACCAAAGCGTGGAACGACGAGACAAATTCCTTGTTGAACTACCGAGGAGCAGGACGGTATAGGAAGGATTAAAAAAGAGGCAAAAAAAAAAAACAACTCTCTACAGACACGTGATTGCTAATGGCAGTTGCGAATGCGGGAAATCGGATCACGGAAACAGCAATGGTGTCTGTGAATGTAATGGAATAATATATATATATAGATATATATAAAGGGTTTGTTTGCACACAAACTCTTCATATATATATATATATATATATATATATATATATATACATATATGAAGGGTTTGTTTGCAAAAACCGATAAGTCCATCTTTGAAGATTTTGAAGTACGATCTCTGTCATAAAGTACAATGTATATATTATATATATATATATATATATATATATATATATATATTAAACCAATAATAGAAATATCAAGACAGAGGGGAAAAACCACTATGAGAGGGAAAGGGAAAGAAGCGAGGAGACCGCTTTTGAAAATACGCAAACTCATCCAAAGAGTGCTCAGTTTAATCTGGGAGATAGAAATCTCTTTCTACCTCCCTTATTATTGTTCAATTGATAAGTGGTCTTTCGGAAATGTGTACTAACATTTGGGAAGCGTTTACATAACTAAAGCTTGTATCGAACGTTTTAAAATGAGTCCTTTTACCATGCAATTTAGTAGGAATGGATACCTTCACAAATGCTGTGTGTGTGTGCGTGTGTGTTGAGTGTGTGCTACAAAGTAGTCAACATAAAACCTTTCAAAAGAATATTGTTAGTGTAAAGAGACCGGTGTTCCTCTAACCCCTAGTTTGTTCATTAAGATTATGTCAAGATCGACAAACATATTAACATTTTGTGAACAACAGCAAATATATATATATATATATATATATATATATATATATATATATATATATATAGCAACAACAAATATATATAAATATACATATATATATATATATATATATATATATATATATATATATATATGCTGCCCTTTTTTATAGCATAAAGAGTATCATAAAATAGTGTGGTGGACCATCGTTGACTTTTAGATACGAGATATTTACACTAGCCTCTTACATTCCGGGCCTTATACCAGTAAAATCATGGGTGTACCCAGCACACCTTGTAGGTCAACATACCGCTTTAAGTATTCTACTATTTCAGTGACTATAAGAAATAACATTGAATCTAGCATTGGGTATCAATCATTAGCTGGCATTGATGAAATGACTTTTTATTATCATATAAATGGTGAACAGCTTTTGATCAAAGGGCAGCGAAGTGCAGTCGATATAGTGTATAATCTGCCTCCAGTGAAATCGAATGGCTCGGGTTCGTGCGTCCGGGCTCTGTTTGGGGTTACAGTTCGTGATTCCGAAGGTTTGTTATTCGGAAGATTCGCCTATTCCGAAGGTTCAGTAACCCGAAAAAAAAAAAGGTTCGAAATTGTTCGTTAGTAAGCACCTTGTTTCCATTTTTGGATTTACGAACGTTTTGGATACCATACATATCACATGTCAACTGTGTCATTTCCATATGAATATAAACACATGAACACCCTATATTGTGATAGCTTGTTTGGCTGCATAAATGCAGCAACTGTTATTTCATTTTAGGAATAAGGAACATCTACATAAAATTATATGTATACTAAATTTGTGTGTCTCGGACTATCCAATCTCCGAAATAACGAATCTTATTTCACTTTCGGATTAAGGAATCTTCGGAATAACGAACGTCACCCCTGGTTCTAATCCCTTTGAATCTCACTGAGCAACACTGTGTTTTATCATGCTGTCTCTTCTAGCCGAGGCAAAACACTGTCTTTCAGATATTTCATAAATTAAGGTCCCGTGTGTGAGAGAGTCCCAACCCACGCGAGTTTAAAATCTCTCTTCATTTTAATCATCGCAAAGAGCAGCGTTCATAATCCGGTGAAGAGGTTGGCCAAAAGAACGTATACAAAGGGCCCTTGGCATGGAAGACCAGCTGGTGCAGCTAAATATGTGTTATCCAGCCATCTGGTCTGATGGATAATGACAAACAACAACAAGGACGACGACAGCACCAAACAAAGAACCAACAAACACCCCGTTGGAATGATCATAAGCTGAATGAGGAATACGATAGTTTGAAGTTAGTGTTCCAGCTCTGGGTTTACTTTCATTTATAATGACCCAGAACTCCGGACTTCTCAAAATACTGAAATGCAAGTAACAGTGGGACATTATACATTCAAACGTACATCTTAAAAGTAACTTCTTACTATTTCTTTTTTTTTGTAGTATTCTGGTGACAGCACAAAATTTATGGATGATTTAGAATAATTAACTTTGACTTAGATTCTTGCACATTAAAGTATTCAGCGTCAATATTTGATTCATTCGATTTTTATATGTTTGAGTAAATTTTCAAGAAAACATACGGAAATGAAATAAACAAAAGGAAGACAAACAAACGGAGATGAAAGGGTAAAAAAAGTAATAACTTGGAATTAATGTAATGTACTCACATGTAAACTGATAACTTTCCTTTGGCGAATGGATCATGATGAAAGTTAGTCATCCGCGGATGGTCAGTATGTACGAACTATATTCAAACATATGATTTAACACTCATCAAGTGTCGGCTTAAGATAGCGTCTTGCAGTTATTACTCAAGCTTTGTAATCCATGGTCTATCCATCACATGCATTGAAACATTATACATTATTCCGTGACTGATTCCAAGCAAAGTTGAATGAGAGTCCCGTATGTCCAAGCTGCGTGTGGGTGAAACTATCTATCACTACTTCTTTGGAAAGCGTTTTGGCTCTACCGTGGGTGGAAGGAAATAAAAGAAAACCTTCCAGACAGAATTTAATATTCTTCCCACCTCTTTTCACGGAGACGTTTATCTCGTACGCTCAGTTTGATATTCGGTCGCTACATCTCATATTTGTCCGACATATTATGGAGCCCGGAGAATAGTTTTTCCCAGACTGAGAAAGCTGTCAGTCGTGTGTTCATGGTGTTACGATCGTTTAAAGGGCGTGGCATGATGACCTATGCTGCCAGGTTTTTAACACTCTTCACGGCCGATTTTTTTTTTCAAGTTGGCATAAGATAAGATCCCCGATAAATGTTTGTCTTGTTGTGTTTACTAATTCTTCTTTATGTCTACCCAGGAGTAAACACACAAATATATTTCTTATCAACATACAAAGGGTAACTCCTGTGTTTATAAGATAACAAACAGTTTACTACATAAACATTTGCAAATCATATATATTAATCTATGTATAATCTAGAATATTTTGAAGTTATTAATCTGTACTCTGAAATACATTGTTTTGATTACAGTACGTGAAATAAATATAGCAGCAGTATAGCTCTTGCAACGTTGGACAGACCTTGAGCTTGTTTTCTTGTTGTACGTCAAAAGCAATATGTGGGTAATTGTATCAAAAAGATGGAGCTTAACTGCTGAACATGTTGTATAACTCTGCTGTATTCCCTCTTGAGAGAAAAATGAAGGATGAGGCGCGACCATTACAGGAGTATGTGAAAAATCTCTGACCAATAAAGAAACCCAGAAGGGGCGGACCTGAAAATCACGGTAGATAATATATTGAGATCTAAGGGATTTGGACCTGAAGAGTTTGTTTGTCCGTCCTTCATGCTGGTATTTAACATGTCACATGCATGTTTACCTCCCTGGGAGACCATTGAATAGAATCTTGGTCATTTAATTCGCCTGTTTACATGTTGCCATGACAACCTTTGAGATCTTCAGACAGAAGTAGTTGCTGTAATTCAGCCCTGAGCGGGAAACTTATCGCGATTCTTGACTCGGGGAGAAGCTGCAAATCAAGTCAACGTTTGTCGCCCATTATAGCTTCTCCAAGAATGAGATGAATTAGAGCAGTGGAGCAGAGAAATAGAGCGTGTTATGTCTCTTTTACGTTCCGTGTACCATTCGATTGTTTTCTGGTGTTGCTATAGTAACGAAGGCATCTCAGTTTCCCGAAAAAGATGCTCTCTCAGAGCAAGCTTTAACTATCTGAAATGTCTTCATCATGGCACACGACACAAGGACCGGAGGAGGTGTGTGTGTGTGTTGGGGGGGGGGGGGGGGTGGGGGAGATTTATAGCGATTGTTCTATGCACATGAACCACGAGGTCGGTGTAGACCGCTGGCTATGCACGGACGTTAACAACAGGTGTTGAATGGTACGTGTGATATGAACCTATACCGTATTTCCGTCATTATTTCTTTCCATGGAATGGAAGTACGGAGCGGGTGTAACAGTGAAAAACTGATCAATACTGAATGGTTGTCTGGTTGTTTTGTCAGCTGCGTGAACTAATAACAAGTACAGCCCCTGTCTAATACTTTCTCAGAATTATATCTTCTGTACAAGGTAATTGTGCTCCTGAATTGATTACCGAGATATACCACGATTTCATTTTTGTGTTCTCTTTTAAATACTTTGCAGAAGAGGTCAGCGAAGCTCTAACAATGCTTCAATCATCTTCTAAAGACGGGATCTAAATCATAATTATTGTTATACTGTGTATATATTCCGATCGCTAACTACACACACACACACACACACAAACACACACATATATACAAATATATATATATATATATATATATATATATATATATATATATATATATATAATATATATATGTATGTATGTATATATATATATATATATATATATATATATATATATATGCGGATGTGGTGTACATGTATAGACATATGTATTTACTTTGCCCTCTTTCTAACAGCCTTCAACTGTTCAATATATCGAGTATGGATTGGTAATGCCTCTTGACGTTGCTCAACCGTTTACCATCAGTTTGAGTCTGTCGTCTCTTTACTTGGCTGTACTTTATGACTGTTCTGCAGGTTTCACGTTTGATATTCCAGTCATAAAGAACATTGATAGGTGTACTGAAAACTGCCGATTTGTGAACCAAAACAAATCTTTACGAGAACCTGCAACAATGGCCAAAACGACAGAGTTGTAAAATGTACTGCATAGATGCAAGTATATGCCTTGAGCAATGAGCATGTGAATACGAAGGATCGAGCTCATCTGTTATAAATAAGTGCACATAGTGTGGGAGGAAAAAAAAACTGAAAAGAGAAACAAAACGACTACTAGACTCGGAATTTGTCAACACTGACAAATTAGGTGATCCGATCTATTGGGAAATCAATGATTTGAGTCCTGATCCCAATAGGCATGACCATACAGGTTTCATCTGTGTTGAGGGGACATTTGCCATGTGATGTTTGGAGTCTCATTTAGAAAGGGAGTCAGACCTGCCATATTTGGTAACGAATTCCGTATGCACTAACGAAGATACAGAATGAAGTATATTTGACGTTTGACCCCATTTTGCACACCAAAGATGGCATCTGAGCAAAAAGTAGTTATTTTGTGAAATGATTCTTGTAAAATGGTCTTTGCGTGTGCAAAATATGGGAAAGGTAGGACAAGTATTCACCAAGATACAGGATGAAACATTTATTGACCCTAATTTACATACCCAAGATGGTGTCCGATCAAGTAGTTGTTATTATAAAATAATGTAAGTGACATGAACTAAACATGTGCAAAATATGGGGGTGATAGAGGCTGTTTTTCTTGAGTTATTACAAAGAAAGTTGCAGAAAGAAAGAAATATCTCAATACATCGAAGATAAGCTTTAATTTCAACCAAGTTTATTTAGCATGATCCAGACATCGTACGAAAAAAAAGGCACATTTCTGATAGCGCAAAGTCTCAGCTACAACATATTAAAATCTGGGAGAAATTCACCGAAGGGTAAGTGAGCTAGTGCTCGATAAAGACAATCATATCAACTTTCACATCTAGAAAAATTCCCTCCCATAGAGATAACACGTCATAACGAAGATACGGAAAAAAAGTACATATGACCTTTGACCCCACTTTGCACAGACAAGATGGCATCTGAGCAAAAAGTGGTTATTTTGTGAAATGATCCTTGTAACATGGTCTTTACGTGTGCAAAATATGGGAAAGATAGGACATGTATTTACTAAGATACAGGATGAAACATTTATGACCTTTGACCCTAATTTACATTTTTTTTACTTTTTTTACTTTATTAAGAAATTTGATATCTTTTAATCATTTTTTCAGTATCGCCAACCCATGAAATGACATGTACAACTCATCAGCTTTCAAAATATGTAAAGAAAATGGGGGGTCACCGTCCATCCTGACGAGTAAAATCGGATTTAAAATTGGCGTTTTTTTTGCATAGTTGCACTGTATATCGCCATTGACGCGCGCGCGGAATTTCAACTTTGACGGGCCCGTATGACGTCATATTGAGTCGCATATGAGCTGTGCGTGTGTATATGCGCGCGCGCGTACGCGTCCGTCCGATTTTTTCAATTTTTCAAAAAATGCTCCAAATGGTCTGAAACGTGTGCAAAAAAATTTCGAGCTCTATTGCAGCATACAAATATTTCAACGCGCGCGTACGCGCACGTTTTAAGGGTATAGATGAATTTTGACAACATTAATAGAATCAGCTTGACTTGAACTATATGTGACGTAAATTTCATTGAAAAATTCCATTCTATTAATGAGATAGGAGTGAAAATGTGTTTTCATAAAATGACGTCATAGTGACGTCACGGTAGACTGATCACAATGATTTTATTAGATCTGTCGTCTTTGGGACACGATACATATATGGTATAATTTTGAAATTGATAGGCAGAGGACTTTCTGAGCTAACCTCTACACAACTTTTGGGGAGAAATAAAGAAGAAGAATAAAGAATCGGTACAGATACAGAAGGTGATCCGAGAGGATACCCGGATCACCTGATTATTGACAGTCATGGGCATGCAGTATGTATTCTCCCAAGTTCCTATTTTTTTTTTTAACGTGGTTATCTGGCAATCATTTCTTCCGCTTTGCGACAAAGAAGTATTCAGAATAAGTTTTCTTTTCGCGCATGCTTTTTTCTTCTTCTTAAGAAAGGAACAAAATAATATACTATCTAATCAAGGAACGTGAATAAGGCTGGAAATATTGAACTTTTTAAAGTTACACTGCACCTCCAATAGATCAGTGATAGCATTCCTCTTAGGCTGGTTCAATAAGTTCGAATGATTTATAATAGATTGTCTAGATGACAACATAGTTAAACAAGTGAGAGATTTTAGCATTCATGGCGTGAAACTCCGTTGAGCACAGTGTGTGGTAGTATTATGCCGCTGCTCATGGCGAGTTTCAAATGAAATGCGTTGAAAGTGCTGAGTTAGTGAGTCACACACCCATCAATGTGTGCTTGATTCATTCCATTTCTTTTGTTTATTCTCTCTCTCTTTCTCAGTCGATGTAATATCTTGTAGGGCGGATTGTACTGTGTGAATGTCCCCGTTGTTGTGTATCCATGATGGCTTTCATTGTTTTTTTTTTTGGGGGGGGGGGGGAGGGGGAGTTCATTGACTGAAATTTTAACAGTCACGATAGAGATGGAACTCCCAAATTAGAAAAAAAAATGTAGTGATGATAAGATGTACCGTTAGAATGAAGTTATATAGGGAGAACATGAAATATGATCATAATCTTGGAAATAGAATTTAGAATTATGACAAAAAAACTACGCTGAGAAAAGAAAATTGTGGACACAGAATAAACTTCTGAAATGCGCGACACGTACAGAGATACGAGCAACTTTTTTTTTTTTTTTTTCACAAGAGCCAAGCCTTACTAGAAAGTAATGATATCAGTCGTTTCACTCTCACCATTTTTCGTCAACAGGTGGCGCTTGGCATGAGAAGTGTTCGTACCTTTGACATTTTTTAGCTTTAATGGTTACAGTAAAAGAGAAAGCGCTTAAGAAACATAGGTTAAACATGGAAAAAATAATGATCCATTTACTATTTGAGGTATTTGATATTCAATAAGCTTGAAAATAAAGACAATAATGAAAGCATTGAGATCATTTCGATATGATGATTCAAAAAATATCTTGTTTTGTCCCAATTTCAGCATTGTTGAAAATAATATTTATCTATTCAATGATGACTCTACTTTAAAAAAGTCGAAAATTCGAACTCTTCATAGTTATATGAATTAGTATATGTATTCGTATGGCTATATGTACTTAAAAATCTACAATTTCTTTCGTGATCATCATTGTCATAACATCACGTTCCTCTGCGATGGATCATAGTCCAGGCATACCTTTAATAACAATAGCAAGAGTAAATATTTAGGAAAGGCTTTTCGAAAGCACTTCTGACCTCTATGCTAATATGGTGTAATATATGAGGGGTGTCGTAACTATTATACAGTCAAAGTCCAATGACGGTTCAGTAGGCTGGCAATAGCTTCTAGAACTACCGCTATTAGCATGTACTCATTTAATGCTTGCCAATAGTCTATGTGCCCTAAATCACACGAGAGGGCACTATTATCATCCTTGAAACGCCATGAAAACGTGATACACACTTGTTATCTTTCTGTGAGGACTTGCAATGGGCAGTTTTTCTGCCATATCCTTGCAAGTGCAAACACACCACAAATCATTCGAAATCCAGTTCGCAAGCATGGGTTGTGTCTATGCCGTGTTTTATTTTCCGGTAACACATTTCCCGTTGCCAGAAACAATAATGTGTTCATTTTGTGGTAACCACAAAATTTGACAAGAGTAGTATAGTGCAACCCTTTTCTTATTAGGTCGGATTCTGCTTTTCTGCTGACTGAAGAAAGTGTAATATTCCTAGTTGGAAATAAATATTCATTACGTTCAAACAAATTGCATGTCGCTTCAATTTTCATCAACTACCTTGTAGAATTCGCCAGTGTGCCTATATCTTATTATTGTTTATGTTGACTTAAGTATACATCATAATCACCATGCGAAGTAATGAGTTTAACGCATAATTACTTCAGTTGGTATACGAAATTATGGGATAATCCTTCTGCGGGAGCAATATTTACACTATACACTGTAACTCAGACACGATGTGGCTTTTACGGGCACGAGTTTACGGGGGGGGGGGTATTGCAAGTGATTAGGGGTTTATTTTCGTTGTAAATTTCACACACAAGGTAACCTACCTGTATAGGCATTAGCTTTGCAAGATCTTGCAAAACAGGAGAAAAAAAAAAATCATGTATCTTATGAACCACACGCCATACAAAAACGAGGTTTATCCCTGTGTCCGTGCTGCAACAGAAGTTTACAATGATACCAACCGCTTTACTTTGGTAACGAGTATGGTTGCCTCTATGATAATATACGGTGAATCATAACAAAGATATTGCTTTCATTAATACCAGCAAGAAAATGACAAAGATGTGGCTTTTACAGCTTATGTTGGTATTAGGCATAATACTGATGATATCATAATCTCATGTACGCAAAACCATTGTCAAACCAAACTTATGAATCAGATATCTGAAATTTTGTATTTTTAAGTTTACGCTTATTTGCATGATGCACTGTATTACAAAGTCAAAAGTAGTTGGAGCGTGAATAAAGTGTCTCTGTTGATATATATATATATATATATATATATATATATATATATATACATATATATATATATATATATATATATATATATATATATATATATATATATATATATATATATATATATATATATATATATATATATATTTATATATATATCAAGTCGTATGATGATAACAAGTAAAAATGTCCATTCATCCATCATGTCCATCACGGGTGAATACTCGCCAACCAGCCAGAGCTCAGGAAGAGTCACCCCTACGAAACTCTTCTCTTTATGATTTTCACAAGAAAAGTCTAGACTCAGAGATGTCAGTATAATGCTCATGTTGTCTGTGCCTTTTTACATCAATTTGACCTTTGTCATAAGTACCAGCTCAATGCTAGTTGTAACTTGACACACTTTCAATCAGTAAACGCGCTGCGTTTAACTCAGGGTTAATTGACAGTAACTTTAAACGAGAGGAGAGAAGGAATTATAGGAACACATTGTGGATATTTTGATCTACTCCTTGTCCTCGCAAACGATAAGTAATTTCAGTACTTCATAACGCAGGACAGACATCTTCAGAGTTTGCACTTGAATATCAAAGTCAACTTAATTGACATTTTTAATCAAAGCATGTTCGCTTTTCTGCGCTGTGGCCTCTGCAGGAATGTAATGGCATGCGCGTCTTCACGTGTCACATCATTTTGTATGTGAAGATCGTATGAACAGCTGAAGTGTGGCGTTGTTTGGAAGAAACGAAACAGAAGTTTTCTTACTTTTGTTCCGTTTATCCCTCGAGGTCTGAAAGCAAAAAGCCAAAAAAAAAAAAAAAAGAAGACACGCCTCCTTAGTTTTTTGTGTCTTTTTTGTTTTTGTTTCATGCATTGACTCTCACAAGTTGAGCAAATACTGCGGTTTCGCCCTTTCACAGATACATGTCAGTCATCCATATAATCAACAGAAGGAGTAATGACGTCTATGACTATCATGAATTAGTCATTTCCTAACGGGGATACACCTTGTGGCTATTGTTGTGTTTAACATTATGATGGGTTGTGTCATATCGAGGAGTTTTTTTTTCTTTCTCTCTCTTGGATAACGACCACATATCTTTCATCACAGTGAATATCGCTTCTTTCCTCAGTAAATCATCAGGTGTGCATGGGAAATATTTTTTGAAAAGATCGTGACTCAATATCTTTACATGTAGAATGTTGGCCTGTAAGAAATTTCTGTGTGTTGTGTAGACTACAAGACGAAGAATGTTAATATACATGTTATCAGTTAATAACTTTGCATGTAAAGTTGACGTCTCGCATGATCTGTGTATCATAATATCATTACTTGTTTTCTGTATGATTCTTGCGGCGTTTTGAAATAGAAACGAAGAAATTTTGTTCCACTACAATCTTGTTGTATTTCAATTTTGTCAAATTTGAGTTAAAGTTTAATAAGATTTGTTTGTTTGTTTGCTTGTTTGTTTCCGTACTCCGGGACATCAATGTGCATTTTTAAGTCAGATCCCTTCCAGTTCATTCTATCTAGAAAGCCTAGGTACATGTATGCAAAGGGAACACAAGAAACATCTATCACTAAAAATGTAAAAATTCAAGGTCGACGTGTATGTGATATAATATATCACATACACGTCGACCTTGAATTTTTACATTTTTAGTTATAGTCAAGCGCGCCGGAACACTTCTGTTTTTTTTTTTTTTTTGTTTTTTTTTTTTTGGGGGGGGGGGGCAAAATCTCAACGGGGGCACATTTATGTGACGATGTGAGATCCTCGGCGCGGGAGCGAAGCGAGTGAGCGGGGGGGGGGGGGGGGTGTGTGGAAAGGGGGATCCCCCCCCCTCCACTGTAGGGAGCTTTTGTAAAACAGGGTACAAAAGTCGCGTTTATAGACCACTTAAAAGCAAATTTCTAAGGAATTAAACATAGTGAAAAATAATCAGTGCGAAGGACTATGATTATTACATACGGCCGAGTACATAATAATGTGATTGTGTGAGATCCTCGGCGAGGGAGCGAAGCGACCGAGCGGGGGAAGGTGTGGGAGGGGGGATACCCCCTCCCACGGTAGAGACTTTTTGTAAAAACAGAGTATAAAAGTCGCGTTTATAGAGAATTTAAAGCAAATTTCTAGGGAATTAACATTTTGAAAAAATCAGTTGGAAGGATTATGATCATAACATACGGGAGTAAATTAATAATGTGATGGTGCAAGATCCTCGGCGAGGGAGCGAAGCGACCGAGCGGGGGGAGGGTGTGGGAGGGGGATACCCCCTCCCACGGTAGGGACTTTTTGTAAAAACAGAGTATAAAAGTCGCGTTTATAGAACATTTAAATGCAAATTTCTAGGGAATTAACATATTGAAAAAATCAGTTGGAGGACTATGATCTTAACATACGTGGGGGTATATTATGTGATGGTGTGAGATCCTCGTCGAAGGAGCGAAGCGACCGAGCGGGGGAGGGTGTGGGAGGGGGATACCCCCTCCCACGGTAGGGACTTTTTGTAAAAACAGAGTATAAAAGTCGCTTTTATAGAGCATTTTAAATTGAGTTTCTGAGGAATTAAACATAGTAAAAGAAATCACTGCGAAGGACTATAATAACTTATGAAAACTTTTCATTTTACTATAAGTACGGGCAGAACGAACGAGCCACTTTTACTTTGCAATTTATCTGAAATGTACTCATTAAAAGCTTAAACGTGATCGCATCGTTCGAACAATCAAAATATTCTTATACTGCTAGAAAGCAAAGAAGAAAATGAAATGTGTAAGGTTTACTAAAGGTATGTTTCAGCGGGCACACTCGAGGACACGAGGCTACCATCTATACACTAAATTTACTCATAAGTTACTATTAGTGTATAGATACAATAATGTATGTTGTTAGTGTATTATAATCTTCGCCCCTTCTTCGCCCCGTTAGGGACGAAAATTTTTGCATTTTCAGTTATGAAATTACAACATTTAGACAAGAAATATGCCTTTATTGTTCATTTTGGTCTTTAAATCAGTGATTAATTATTTGTTACAGGGGGCACTTTGGGGGGGGGGGGGGCAAAAACTCGTTTTGCCCCCCCCCCCAACATTTTGTTTGGGGGGCAAGTGCCACCCCTGCCCCCCCCCCCCCCCCCCCGCTTCCGGCGCCCTTGTATATAGTGGAAGATTTAAAAGTGTCCGGAGTACTGCGTGTACTCTCCCCATCATGAACAATTATTGTTTGTGTTTATGTCATACATGAACATGTCTGTAAACATTGTAATATCAGTTGAACTGTACTGAGAAACAATTTGATAAACAATGCGCCTCATCTTTTTAAAGCTTCATCAGAAATCGGTAATATCCTAGAACGTATCAATAGTATACCTACAGTCCTCTGTCCACTGATTAAGAAAAAACCAACAAGTTAACAAACTAGAAATGATGGTCATTATTATTACAAGTTTGTCTTTGTAAACGAACAAACCTGACAATGACAACGGCTGTGACAATTTTGGTGTCAGGTACTTTGCGCTAAAAAAAGACTTCTTACCTTTCTTTTTCTCTTTCTTCCCCTCCTTTCCTCGAGTCTCCATGTTCGGTTATTCCACACTTTTATATCCAAGGAAAAACTCATGCAAATCTCCAGTGTTTTTGCTCGTTCAACCTTTTCCGTCACACTTCTTCAATGGTGATACAGGTTAGATCACACACGACAGTTTCATCTCTTGAGAATGATATTGTCACGCCTATGGTACAGGCTGCCGATTCGTTGGTGTCGAGACAGAACATTTACGGTACACACATCGCGATTGTTGCCATCCATATCACCATACCACGCAGAAGGGGCAATTTGCTCTGCTCGTTTTCTAATACGAAAATTCACCTGGAAATATATGACTTGCAAATATTGGTTCTTCCCGCTGGCGCCGCTGTACACGGGCTGTTGGCTGTTGTTTCCCCACACTGACGGCAAGAAATTTACCGAATCCCTAGTAAGTCAGGTGCCTTACAAAAAATGGTAATCAGCGCAGTTGTGACCCAATTGGGGAGCATCAATTCGACGAAACACATTGCATCTTTGTGCAATTAGAGCTAGACCTCTGAGAACTTGAAATGATGTCACTACAACTTGAACCTGTTGTCTCCAGTAAAGACATTTCTTTTCTTACTGGCAATCAAAAGAACTGTGCAGAATTGATGACCTCGGCAACACTCAACGCCTGATAACACTTAACCCAATCAAAGGTTCATTTACTACAGTCTGCATTGAGCCTAATTCGGCTGGAAAGGAGAAAAACATAAAAGCCGTAATCGAAGTCCAAATCAAGATATATCTCTTTTTGATTATCTTTAAAATAAAGAAGAATCCTGGTCTACTGACATTCTCAGTCAGGTAATTTGGAAAAAGAAAAAAAAATAGGTGCGTTAAGGAGATATCGTGGATCGTTAAGTTTGTCAATCTTGTCGTAATTCAAGCAGGTCCATTGCACGTGTGTGATGTGCCACCATTTTCACCTCGGCTGTGACGGCGCTGGTCTAAGCTATCCACACTGTCCAGCAACGTGCACTATTAGCTACGACCCTTCGTCAGGTGGGCCTACTGACGAATAAGCTTAAGAGACAGGCAAATGAGTGTGTATGTGTGGGAGTGTGTATTGTCTGGGTGGAGACGGCAGCATCGCTACTCACCTGATCAAAGTCCATGGTGGTGACGATGGTGTTGACTTTAGTGAACGCTATCACAAAATGATAATTTTCCTCTTGCTCTCTCTCTCTCTCATACAGATGTAATATATATATATATATATATATATATATATATATATATACTCTAAATTCCGTGGATTGAAAGTTTCAATCCAACGTTTGGATTGGTCCCTGACTACTTGATTTCAGTCTAAGGAATTTAGAGTGTACATGTATATGTATATATATATATATATATATATATATATATATATATATATATATAGGGATTAATGATATCTTCGAATGCTTTTTACAGTAAGCCCTACTCATACTGACGAAGAATCTTTTATCTTCCATGTGTGCTTTTGGTGTTGTACCTTGCTTTTATGTCTTGCCCATGAAAGGAGCCTTATGCATCCGACATGTATATAATTTCGATGCGTTTTGTTCCTTATTTTTTTATCATCAACTGAACACACTTAGTAGAAGTTGACTGAGGTTTGTCTGCCTCTTGATTCTTTTTTTTTTCTGTGAAGTCCTCCTGTGTGCTTTTTTATATATGTCCCTTTTTGTTTTCCTTTCGTTGGCTACCTGTTGATTAAACTAAAGAAAGTTTGCAGAAAATTTATTATATGATATTTGGCACATATCAATCTATATATATATATATATACATGTATATGTATATGTATATATATATATATATATATATATATATATATATATATATTGTCTCATACTTCACGATCAAGGAATAATTAATCAATACAAGTCAATAGGCACTTGCAATGCGTAGTCCCTTTAAGCAATCAAAGTGGACGAGTAGGTAGCCTAATGCGAAATGAAATGAAAAGCCAATGTATATAGTGACCGTTTCCATAGAGATATGTTCAGTCAAAAAGTAAAATTTTGCCATTGTTATAATTTTATATCGGTTTTGGAAACATAACTAAGTGCAATAAGTCGAGAAAACAAGCAATGTTTTAAATTGTGATATTTATGGCTGTGACGAGGTAAGCATGATATTTGACATATTCATGATTGAATCATCCTCAGCGTACTTTTTGTTTTTATCTCAAAGAACAGTCAGTATATAAATCAGTGGTTTACAACCAAGTTAACTTAAGAAGAAGAAAAATGCGAATCAAAAAGAAGTTAAGAATACTATAGATTGACAGATTGTAGGTCAGACCACATAGAAACATACAGTTTCTATTGCTTTACGTCTTCAAAAGCAAGAGTAATATCAAAACTGGTTTTAAACGAGGGTAGGAACACAGGGAAAACGACAAGCAATAAACTTTCTTTAGAATTTGAAAACTAGAAATGTGTGATGAAAATTTAAACAAATTCAAAGAAGCATATTAGATCATAAAGAAGTGTGAAGCTCTACAATAATTCGTTCAAAAATGTTGATTCATTTTATGATAAAATGCATGGGAATAATTATAATTTTAACTTGTTTTATCTTGGATCAATTGATACAACAAAGAGAAATATCAAAAGTAACAATGACACATGAACTTACTTCAGATGAGCCAAACGGCAAGTTATTATAAAATTGATTCACATGTACTTAAAAGTCCATTATTTTGCTAAAAATTGTAGTATTTGATTTTTTTTCTGTAAGGGTTTGTTTGTTTGTTTGTTTGTTTGTTTGTTTTTTTACCAGTTTGTCAAAGTAGCTAAGGTAGTTCCTATATTTACGAGAGAGAAGACGCTGACATTGTACCGAACAACAGCCCGGACTAAAATTAAATAACACGCGTGTTCTTTTTTTTCCCCTAGTGGCATAACTTCTGCTTTTTGATAAACACACTCTTCATTTTGAGAAAAAATATACGATTGGTCTGTTTTCAGATCTTTCTTTCCAAAAAAAAGGAGCTAACACAACACCCAAAACTAATGTCAACACTGTACATTTGTACAAGAGGTCATATATATGATTGTACATGTATTTGCATTTCGATAATGGGAATAACAGGAACCTCTTTAGTGCCACTTTTGTTTTTTGATTGACACATGATTATATTCATGATCAAAAGATATCAATGTCTATGATTGATAATTATGTACTACAACACTCACAATATCCTTGCCAGTAACATTGAATTAGTCAGAACATACTAACAAAATCTGTTCAACTTCGCAAATACAATCTAAATAAATGATAAAACCTTTACGACAGTCATGATATTTCATGAAATATTCAAGTGAACATCGAGAGGCGAAGTATATTGTATTTACAAAAGATTGAAACCTTCAGGACCACACCATTGATATTTCTGATGATTCTATTCCTATCACAGGGAATAGTATTATTTTCAATCAAAGATGATAGGGTCTAACAAAGAAAAGTACAGACGACATTCAGGCAAATATTCTTGGCAAGAGAATCGAATACTGTGTTACATGAATCTAATTCCGCATCAAACGGGAATAGATCACGTCGCGGATTCACTTATAACTTACGCTGGTTTCCAAAGCAATTTTACACAGACGTGTACACGTGCGTTTCAATCAATACTCCGTGTATGTTCACTTTATGATGTTCACAAACACATAAGAGCCTATACGCTATAATACGGTAATCCCATCCGTTGTGGAAGAAAACAATTGTTTTTCTTTATCTGCTCTGAAGTGCTGAACGTAGCCTACTTAAACGAAGACAATATTATGTACTGCTCCCGCTAATTTTGTGTAATGAAGGATAACTTTACCATCTTTACATGACATCTGTGAGGCAATGCATGCATGTACATCTCTACTGACTTTACAACAAATTATGCTTCGTTTTTGTTTCATGTTGGTATGTATATCGCATGCAGACATCACACGCTTGTAGAGTGTGATACACTTTATTGTTTTCCTGCCTCTTAAGACGAACAGATGGAAATCAAGTTTACACATACTCTTTGTATACTTTCTGACTCTAATAATACTGTGATACAATGTAT
Organism: Diadema setosum; assembly: GCF_964275005.1. Lineage (NCBI taxonomy): Eukaryota > Metazoa > Echinodermata > Echinoidea > Diadematoida > Diadematidae > Diadema > Diadema setosum. The sequence continues at coordinate 6,298,134 of NC_092692.1, read as the reverse complement.
TTCTTACTGCAGAAGCAAAATAAAAAGACAAAAATGACATATTTGTTGAATATGGTATTAACAAAAAGTTTTGTTAAAACAACTTCATATCTCAAGCAACACATTCATCTCACAATCGTTAAAGCACTGCAAAATTTTGCAATAAATTTTCGTACAATTTGAACTAGGCAGATCCCATAAAGAATCATGAAGTCAGTGAAACCGGTTGTATACGTACATGCTGCACAGCAGGGCACAAAAAAAACAACAACAACAAAACAACAAAAACAACCCGGCCTAACACCCACAAAACTTGTGAATCTCATATAATGTACCATCATTTACATAAGTTGTATGAGGCAATATACAACATCTGCACTCGTTCTGTTATTTCTGGACTTATACACCTTCCTTACCGTTAACAAACAAATAATTGTAAAGGAATGCAGACGCCTAAATGCAACCTGAAGAAAGGACAGTGCTGGTAGGCAGAAGGAAGCATAACCAAAAATGGAATAGGATTCTGCGAGGAGAGCCATCATAAGTGAGTAAAATCAGTGTAGGCAGCAGGAATCATAATTCTGTGAACCAATGGTACTTATTCATTGATGATCATTCTTGGACTCCCACAGACTGGCGAGAGAAATCATCGAGTAGGGTTTGTGTGCTCCTCAAGTTAGCATCACTCTTATGACTTTAGATGAAAATTCCTTCGATTTTGAGATATGAGAGAACCCACTGATTCTTTGGTATTTTATGAGCTCGGTAATTTAATCTTTTGAACACATTCCAAAACATTAATTACCACTCAGTGAGGTGTTAATACGAACAATCTGCTTTGAGAAAGATTGTTATTGAGATAAAGTCAATTAAATGGGACTGAAAACTCCGTGAGCTCGTGTTTCGAATTCACTAAGTAAGGCATGGTTATTTGCGATCCGCCGATGATGAAATAATGGACAGTATCCTTATATGTTATAACTGCTTTATGTGATGACTGGTATATAAAGGGCATAACAGTCTAAAAATATCATTTTAGACTGTTAAGAGTATAGGTATATTTTTGCGTGTGTTTTTGGAGAAGTATGGGAAACAGTTAAACATTTAGGCTTCTTACCGCATATTATTCCCATTTGTGAGGAACAGGGTTAACAGGTGTAAGTCATTTATTCACAAGACATCATTCCGCTCTCGGTATTCCGTGCAGAAATTTACAACGAACAATAAGCACGCACACTCACACAAAACAGCCCCTCCCCCCCCCCCACACACACACGCACACAAACACATTGACAGCAATACTTCTGCACATGTCATTATGGTCGCTCTATGACATTTCTAGATGATTGAACTTTGGCTAAATTAGCAATGGCAGGTGAGTTGCAAATTAATGGCTAATACACCTATGCTTTGGAAGCATTTAGGGGACGAATCATCACAGAGTTTGACGAGACGATTACAGAAAGCAAGTTTTCCTTATAAGATCTTCATCCACACGGCATCAGAAGACGGCGCCATTCCAGACAGAACATGACGCAAATTAGACAACCGAACCTGGCTCTTCCACCGGCGTCTTAGTTTCTCCTTTTGACTGCTTGTCCCAAGGTGCCATGGATTTCAAGGCTTTAATAGCTGTTGTAAAAGCACAACGAAAGAAGGGAGAAAAATGCAATACGCATCACATCTGTCAAATTGGTCATGTCCATTTCTTGGATAAGTTTGACCTGCTCACAACGTTTAATGTCAACAACATGCTTGATCTTAAAAGACACGTACACGGTTACAAATTGCAAGCCTTCAACTACATGATAATCATGTTGAAAAGGCTTGCAGTTGTAACCGTGTATCAATTATGGTAAAAATATGGGTAACATTATGTTAAGGAAACAATAACGACAGAGACATGTGGATTGAGTGAAAGCAGAAACATTAGTAGAACACATCAGTGAAACTGATTGACGAATTGCCCCACATCGACGTAAATAATTTACGTCGATGTAGGGCAATTCGTCAACAGTTGCAATGAAAACATGTCGACAGACGAATTTCATTAATTTGAACATCAGTGAAAGTTGAGGAAAGTCAGACCTCGATGCAAAAGTTATGAATTTTTAAAGATTTGGTTTTGAAACCACTGGATGAGGAGGCAACTTGACTTTATGACATCTAGATTAGTGTGGACCACACATTGTAAAGAAAATATAAAGAAAATTCAACATACTTTCACTTTTCTAGCATAATGAAAGAGGACTTGACTATTAACCGCTTTCAGAAATTAGGGGGAATAATTACTCCCCAGTATAAAGTTGATGAAATGTGTAATTTTCATGAGAAATGAATTTTTGTGGAATTCCCTCTAACTTTAATGACATCTATTGATACGTTCGTGTTCTCACCATTTTGTGCTTTGGATGAAACCATGGATTTGAATTCATTGAATTTGCTACCCGCACTTGATTCTAGCCTCATTTCCCTGGGGTATTGCACAGCACTCTGAATGAACCGCCACAACGCGGCGCTGTCCTCCTGTCTTATCTCCGGCCTCTTTTGGGCGAGATTCCCGCACATGATAGCCAAGCTGGTAGCTTCACATGCCTTAGGCTGCTTAATCTTAAAAGAAGCCTGGCGGGAAGAATTGGCGGCATCGTCGATACTTTTGAAATCGTGCGCGATCACGGCCATCTTCTCTTTACCTGAAAAAAAAAAAAAACAGAAACATAATAAACACACAATTAAAGGAACAAACAAAAGAGATTCGTTCGTTAACACAAGCATTACCACAACACGTATGGTGCTAACTTTCCTGCCGGAAAGAACATAGCGTACAACAGTGTGAACACACTGCAAACACTGTGTGACATCTCTTCAAATTGTTCAATTTGAGCGTTTTAACAATGTGAACACATTGTGGCTCATCAATTGACAGTGTGAAACAGAACATTACCATGTGTAAAATCATCTTCACACAAATATATTCGAGTGTTTTCACATAGCCGACTATCATGACTATTATGAACACACTGTGGGACACTGTGTTCTTTCCAGGAGGGTTATGAGGTACGTCTATACTGACAAGTGTGTTTTTTTTTCTGCGATCACTGTGAGATGTTTGTTGCTACTTTATTAAGATGAGTCATTGTTGTCAAACTGGTAGGTTATCAAAATTATCACCGTTTACCTAAACATAAACAAAACGCAACAAAATGATGAGAATCTTAATTATGCATTACTATTTTCACTGTATAGGCCTGCGTCTCAAAATAGGACGAGTTTAGTCACATTTTGGGTAACTGTGCAAAATTATGCCTCACAGGATATTTTTACATGTGAACTTAAAAATATGAACTGAAATGACATTTTCTTGTAGATTGTGACCTAGACAGATTAATACATGTACATAAAGATATCTGAAAAAGGTTGAGTCGCCATCGTAATGATAGTGACATTTTTATTCATTTATTATGTTTTATTCATTATTTGTACTATACAATTATTTATATATATTATATTACATTTATTTATTTGTTTATTTATTTATTTATTCATTCATTCATTAAGTGACGAGACAAAAAACGGATTTCATAATTCCGTGGGTGCCAGAGACAAATTTTGTGCCTAAACTCGTTTCACCGCCCACCCCCTTTTACTATGTTATGAGACAAAATGGTATCCAAAACGGTCACTGCAACAGTGATCTGTGCGAGTAATGTCCTTGCCGCGCATTTTACAATGGTCAAAATATTGTAAGATCAAATCTAACTAGCTATCTCGGCCACCACTTTGAAGGCAATTATAATGCTTTTTTTTCAAAAAATAATCCGTGAAAATGGTTATCTCCGCACAGCTTAATGTCAGATTTGAATTCCGTTATGAAAGAAGATATTGATATCAACCACCTTTGCATGCTTACAGTGTGTGTGATATGGGTCCTATGAACCAATGTTTGATATCGCATGCATGCCATTTTGAGTGATCGGACACATTTGCTCAAGAGGAGTGAGAATGGAGATATGAACAATAGGTATAAACACCTAGTTTTATCCTCAAAATCCCTTGACAATACAGAATTAGTATAGCATTGATGAAGATTATATCTTGAAATTTCAAAATTTAGCAGTTTTGTTGGTTGCCATCCTGAATATCTTGAAAACCCATTACCCACATTTCAAATTCAGATTCAGCACCCTCAAAAGAAGGTAAACAAAAGAAAGAAAAACTATCGATGAACAAGAAAACAAGGTTCAGCACGCGGTTGTCCTTCTAAAACAGAAATGATGCATTATGCAGTCACCTGATGAATAAATTTACCCATTACCAGTATGGTGTATATAAAAAATTATTTTAAATGCCAATTCATGTGACACGATTTTAGAATGATTAGGTTTCAAATTCACCTTCTGGGGAAAATATTGATCCAGCAAATCACAGTACAGGGACTTTTCTAAAAAGTGATCTTGTTATTTAACTCTATAAGCCCAAGGGGGGGACATTGTGCCCCTACCATAGTTTCATTTGCCTCTCCTTCGCCCTTTACCAGATTTCAGCCAATATCGGTGACTTTTCCTGAAATCTTATTGCAAACATTTTGATATATATATTTTAGTTAAGTCCATTATTGCTGGTTGCCATATCAACCGTAAACCGACAACCATGTCTGTCAGATTTTTGCATGTTTTTCTGTTTCAATTTCAGTTAACAATGTAGTAATGGATAAAATGGGGTTTTCTTGGCTGTATATAATTTGCTGAAGGACCAAAATGTGAATTATGGGCGTCAATTTCTCTGAAATGTTCTTCTTATTTTTGTTATTTATATATAACATATCATAGTCATCAAACAATAGATATAATAGAAATAATAAAAAAAGACAGCATTTTCCAAAGACTACCATTATATTTTTTGTCATTGTCACACAAGCTTTGACTATAATATCATTTGTTCATCATATTATCAATCTGCAGACTACAAATTCCGATATTATGGAAAAATAAAATGTGATACTAATATATGTACCTATCCCAAGCAATACATTAAAGGTCTCATACATTTCTTTATATAGTGCACTCCCGTTATAACGAACACGGTTATAACGAAATTCCGGTTATAACGAAGTAAAAATTTGGGCTGCAATGTCATCCACTCTATGTATTTCTATTGTTTATTTGTTCGGTTATAACGAAATTCCGATATAACGAAAGAAAACTGCCGGTCCCGAGGACTTCGTTATAACGGGAGTCCACTGTATTGTAGTGAATAGCGCCCCATGCATTGACCTTGAGAAATTTTAACCATATCTCATAGTGAAGGTTGACTTGCTTTTCCTTTGCAGCAAATAGTATAAAAAATGTTGATATAGAATAAAAACATATACATTCGGGATAATTATAAAGAAAAAAAAAACATGATTTTAGCATGTTTCCTATCAATTTCCTTATATTTTGGTAAATAGCGCCCTCTATAGGTAATCTTGAGAAATTTCAAATGTTAGGTCAAGTACAGTATGATTTGCTCTACACATGTGCCAAATATGACGGTGATACGTCATATAATAAAGACGTTGTATGGGGAAGGGCACTTTGCACCCCTTGGGCCTGAAAGGGGTCAAAATAACTTGGGCTTTATAGGGTTAAGTTCCATGGGTTAAAGATATCAATACGGTAAAACAAAGATTAAAACACTACCTGCCATTCCACGCACACATCAGCTTACCTATCACTTTGGAACAATGATCCAGGTAATTGTCGTAAAGGGCATTCAGGACGTTTGTGATGGAAAATCCGCGGTCTAAGATTGAGTGACACAGAATCATCACATCCACAGGGTCGTCGGATTTGAATTCATACTTGTCGATATCGTTGTACGGCAACGGATGGAACTTCACCTTGGCGATTAGCTCGGGGTTTGCCCTCTGCCAGCTGTGCAGGAGATCAAGCAGTCCCTGAACAGACGACTTGGGTGACGATGAACACACAGAAATGGAGACATCAGTGGATTCAGCCTCCCGATTTAGTTTCTCCGGCATTTTTACATCCCCGGCGGTGTGGCCCTTTTGCCTTTGGCATTTGCTAGAAGTTCCCGCGCCTTCCTGTGATTCGCCTTGGAAACGATTAGCTACAAAAGTAACAACAAAAAGCAAAAAACAAACAAACAAACTCATAAATATCTGAATAAATGATAACTGACTAGGACTAGCTCCATCTTGTCTGACAAAGTTAATGTTTCCTATCCACATCGTCGTTGATTTTCACTCTCTTCGTGCTCTGCAAAGCTTGTCCTCAGGTTTCATCAAAGAATTCTGACACCATTTATAATCACGATACATCCCATGAAAAATTGGAAGCTTAAAATGCAATCTGACAATAATCATTCTCGAATAAATCACTGAATACCTTCCTTTGTCAATTACTAACATCGTTAATTTTTACATGAAATATCCTACCACACCTCTTCTGCTGTGAATTGACGTAGACTAAACAATGCAAATGAAAGCAAATGAGCTCATTCAGCTATTACTTACAGGTTGAACTTAACAGAGACTTTATTACAGCCTACAGGTATAATTGTCATTGACAACTTGTTTTCAGGGAAGGTCAGAGGCACCTGAAGCGGTTTCTAGTGGTATAAAATGATAAATAAATTCCCTCCTCAAACTTTCTTCGATTATACTTTCAAGGATGGTTTCTTGACGCTCTCATAGTACTTTGCTAAAAATATAAACTGTTTCATATTATTTTGACTTTCAATATCGCAAATATTAACCACTATTATTCACCCCTCAGACTACAAAATCTCATGGAACATAAAGCAGTCTGTCAGCACTAGCTAAGACTTGAAATATCGAGATGGCACAAGTCATACGTTTGGCTATGTTAACAGGACAACACAAAGCTGATTGAAAAGGTGTTTCACGAAATCTTTTGTAAGATAATGAGAAATTAGAGATCAGTATGAAGCAACTGATAATTTAGAGCCTGAAAGATCCACTTGTCAAATCTTATGATATAATGGTTAGGATTGATAGATAACATACCAGATTAGCATAATTTGGTCCCGTATTTCAAAATCTACTACCTCAATTTTGCGTCTTTTGACAGATGATTAAATCATTTCAACATTATGAACAGAAAATGGTACAAGATCAGATGGACGGAGTGAACAGCTTTTCAATAACAAATCCGAAACATGAGCAAGGGTGGCCACAATTTTCTTGGTTCATTGATATCCACCTATACATTGTCCCTATTTCCAGTCCCTATTTTCTTTAAAAAAAAAAAACAAAAGCAGATGAGCCAGACAAATAAAAAGAACAGATAACAAGAGAAAAAAAAAAAACATTAGCAGCATTTAATAGCAATGATTGCATTTCTAGCATTGTTTGAAAATGAAAGCATTGTCTCCCCATTAGCTTCTTCTTTTATCAGAGATGTAATGCATTGCCCCATGCTCCTTGTCTAGATTTTTAGATAAAATGCTCTTCCATGTCTCTTTCCTCATTCAGCTTTACGTTTCTCTTTCTCCTCGAGCAGCCGAGTGAAATCAGTCAACAAGATTTATTATTCATTTCTATAGTCATGTACATCGTCATTATATACCACTCCTGGAATTGATAAAAGGGAATTTCATTATGCTGCTTTTTAATGAAAAAAAAAATCACAGAATAGATCAGTGAAAATGGGGGAAAGTTAGACACATACAAGAAAGTAATGAAGTGATAAAGTCTAAAAAGTAAGACAAATTGACAACTCTGCGTGATATAGGTGTTGAGCAGCTCTCCAGTTGCTTTAAATTTGTACACCGAATTCCACTTGTTGTTATTTTCTCAAATATTTTAGCCCAGCAGAACTTATCGGAAAAAAGAAAATTCTCTCCTAAGAAATACGATTTTTCTCTTGTACAAAAGTAATTTTCAATTTTCAATTCAATTCAATTTATTAATTTCATAAAAGCAATACAGCCAATATTTGTACAATAATCAGATGGCAAGGAAAATCACGAAAAAAGCCAGTGGCTTGAAGATTGTGATTCCCTGATACAGAAGTACATTAAAAAACAGATTGGCATGAAAATACAAAACACAAAATGTTACATAATCACTAGATACTCAATAATAGACAAAAATACACATAAAAACAAACAAAACATACATAAATACAACACAAAACAGAACGTCATGAATATGTAATGTTCCATTACCTTGATAAAAAAAAAATCAATCATAAGATTCAAAAAGATATTGTTTCAATTTCAACTTAAAATGATTTAAACTCATAATGCACTTAAGATTATATTCTAATGAATTCCATATTTTTGCACCTTTATATTGCACTGAGTTCCTATATTTCATCTTAGATCGGCATAATGGCAAAACAAAGTTTTGTTTATAACGTGTATTAAAACTATGACTCATAGAATGCGTTTTAAAATAATCATCAAAAATACACGGCAATATTGAATGTACATATTTAAACATAAAAATACTCGTTCTATAAAAGATCCTATCTTTGAGGGATAAACAGCCTACGTCTTTGAAAAGGGGAGGAGTGTGAGCAAGATAATGGGAGTTTGTACACAATCGAATAGCTTTTTTCTGAAGAACAGTCAGACGATTTAAGTCACGCTCAGTGGCTCCAGACCAAACCAAGTTACAGTAGTCTACATAAGGCAAGACAAGGGCGTTGTGTAACATCAATAGGGTTTTCCTTGGTAAAGCTTATAAGTCATCCCAATGGATACGCTGATCTTGCCATGAATGTGATTGATGTGATTTTTCCAGGATAATCTTTCATCTATAATAACCCCAAGAAAATTAATTGAATCAACTCTGGAAATAACATTACAATCTGCGTATATCATCATATCATCATGTGACAGCTTCATTCCAGAGGACTAAAATATCATATATTTTGTTTTACTTGCATTCATTTGTAATCTGTTAGCTTTAAACCAATCACAGACTTTCTGCAGTTCATCGTTCGTCATATTGTTCAATATTGTTTTGTCAGAATGAGAAGCTAGAATGTTTACGTCATCCGCATACAGTACAAAACGAAGTACATTGGACGCATTGATGATGTCATTCACGTATACCAAAAACAAAAGTGGTCCCAATATGCTCCCTTGTGGTACCCCACACGTTATGGGTAGAATGTCTGAGTTGGTGCCCTTAAAACCAGTATACTGACTTCGACCACTGAGATAGCTTTCGAACCAGCGAAGGAGTACACCTCGAATGCCGTAGTGTTCTAATTTGTGTAGCAGAATACCATGGTCTAATGAGTCGAATGATTTGGACAAGTCGACGTAAATGGCCACAGGAATTTCTTTTCTCTCTAAAGCAGCTGTAATCTGCTCCACGATATGTAAAAGGGCTGTTTCAGTAGAGCAAGATGGTCGGAATCCAAATTGTTCTTTAATCAATACATTCTTTTCTGACAGGTACTTGTACAATCTTTTGTGCATAATACGCTCGAGGATTTTAGAGAGAGTAGGGAGGAGTGAGATTGGTCTGTAATTTTCTATGAGATGTTTTTCGTTCTTTTTAAAAACCGGAATAACTTTGGCTAGCTTAAGGGAGTTTGGAACTATGCCTGAGGAAAGTGAAAGGTTGAAAACATAGCACAATGGTTGAGCAATGAAGTGAATAATTCTCTTAATAAATGTAGAACTTAATCCATCATGTCCACAGGAAGCTGAACTTTTCAGACTTTTTGTGATCTCAATTATTTCTGACTCGTCAGTAGGCATGAAAAAGGCTGATTCAGAAATTTTAGAGTTCAAAAAACCTGTGAAACATTTTTTACCAGTGTCAACATTGTTACCAACAGAAACACCAATATCAGAGAAATACTTGTTGAACTCATTAGCAATTTTTTTGTCATTTTCAATCTTTTTTCCGAGCACTTCAACAGAATTTGGGAGCTTGGATATATTACATCTCCCCAAAATTTCATTAACAATCTTCCAAGTTTTACAAAGGTTGGTTTTATTTCTCATGACTAAGTTTGTGAAATATGACCGCTTTGAAGCACGTATTATACAATTTAACTTATTTCTATACCGCTTATATATCAGCTTATTTTTATTAGAAGGCGTGTTAATATATGCACGAAATAATCTCTGTTTCCTGTGTATGGATTTTAGAATGCCTTTCGTTACCCAAGGTCTTGTTGCAATTGTTTTCTTACATTTAACTTTTGGGGCTGCTTTCAACACATGTTTGTTACAAATTTGACCCAAAGTTTCAAGAAAAACATTATATGACATATTCACATCGTCACAAGAATCAACACAGGACCAACTAACAGAACAAAGGTCTTGGATAAGATCTGAGTAATTCAGATTACTTGCAAAGCTTTGACATTCAAAGTATTGACGGCTCTTGTCCAGTTTCATATCAGTCAAATCAAAAGTTGTGACTTGAAAAATAGGCAGGTGATCAGATATGTCTGAAAATATGATACCAGGAGTAATGGACTTATCCAAGACATTTGTAAATATGTTATCAATACATGTAAATGATGAGGATGTCACTCGAGTAGGTTTTGTTATCAAGGGGAACAAGCCATGTGTATACATAATGCTCAGAAAATCATTTGTACATGAATTAATGGAGTGCTTCAGAATATCAAAGTTAAAATCACCTGCAATATAACACATCTTGTTGTCTCTGGCAATACTTGCTACAGAATTCTCCAGCATTCCATTGAAAGCTTGTGCATCCGAGTTGGGCGCCTTGTAAACTACACCTACTATGATGTTCTTGTTTTCCATTTCGATCTCAACGAACATTGTATCCACAGATTCGTTTGAAAACGACAAGTCATCTCTCACTTGAAAAGTGAATCTCTCATCAACGTATAAACAAACTCCGCCACCTCTCCGATGTTCACGTGGTTTTTGTACAAAGGAGTAGCCCTTCATATTATACATAGACGGTACATTGGAATTAAACCATGTTTCAGAAAAGGCATAAACTGTATAGGGTGACATAAGCTGTCAATAAAGTCAAAAATGGAGTGAAATTTAGCAAACAAACTCTGCGAATTAAGATGAAAAACAGAAAATTCCTGTTTATCTCCACATTGATTAAACATTTTATCAAAAGTATCATTGAAATAATAATTACAGGGATTTTCTAAGTTACCGGCAGACCAACCTTCCTCTTCATTCATGCCAAATACATCAAAAGCAAAAGAATCAAGTCGCGCAGAGCAAAAATGACTCGAGTAATTGAAAAACGTGTAGATTGTTCTTTGAAACTCATCATCATCGAGGATTTGATTGTAAGGTAGCTCGTTTGCAGTGCATTGGAAACAAATCCAGGAATTACAAGGTAAGGGGGAATGCATACTAGATGTACAGCAAGTTTCATGACAAGGCGATCTACATACTACACATGTACGTTTCTTTTGAAAGGCTCTCACAGAGTTGAGACAGATGTAACACTTCATGATAAACTACATTTAATTGGTACACATACACATGCACACACATTACGTAACACGAGTAATGACGGCAAAGAATAGAAACACAATCGAGCAGAGTACATTGTATAAGGCAGAGGAAAGACGAACGTTCGAGTTGAAAAGTTCACAAGTTCGAATAACATACATACGGGCCATGTTTGTTTACATCATGATGGCTGGTGAGCGTCCCTGGCAACTCATCGTTCTCGAGTTCGTTTGCAGTGTTCCGTCCAGTCATTTTGTGTCGCTATAGTGTAGAGATTGTGTGTAGTTTTGATCTTGATTCTGCCGTCTTGTGTCCATACCTTGTTTGTGTGCGGGGGGTATTTTGCTCTCACTTTCCTCAGCAATTTCTGTCTGTCACTGGTCAGGTTCTCGTGGATGAAGATGCGGGTTGATTTCAGCTTCGATCTGGCGGCATAGACTCGAGATCTGGGACCGTAGGTGGCAAACTTGGCTATGATGGGACGAGGAAGAGCATGACCTTTCCTATCAAGTCTGCCCCTTTCGCCGATCCTGTGAGATCTGTCGATATCCTGTGGTTGGATTTCTACTTCCAGTTGGTCCTTCGCAAGTTGACAGAGTAAGGTGTCTGTGTTCTCCTGCGGGTTCTCTTTAATCCCGTGGATGACCAAGCAGTTTCGCCTGGAATATTGTTCCAGTTCTTCTACACGAGCTTCGGCGTCAGACAATTTGTTTTCCAGTTGTTTGATTTGGGCATCCCTTTTCTCCAATTCCAACATGAAACAGTCGTGTAGCGCTGGCGCTAACACCGGTCCTAGGGCAGGGGCGAGGCGGTTTTCAACCAGTCCTTTGTCCGTGAATGCCCTGATAATGGCTTCCACAATGGTCTCAATGTCCATCTTTGTGTTGGGTTCTGGCTGGTTGCTCACGGGTTTGTGATCTGATGGAGAGGTGCTCGAGTCACTGTCTATCTCCCCAGCGGTCCCGGCCTGTTTTTTGTCAGGTACCGTAGGTGGTTTTGCTCTGGTGTTGACCATCTTTCCGAGCAGTCAGAACGAGTGAGAAAAGTCCAAAAATGTCACTTTCTAGAGGAATGTAACTGACGAGATGTGCCGAGTGGCCCAGACTGTTGAATTGAGTTCCTGGCTATTCCGTATGATTTTAGGCTACAAATCCAACATTTTACTTTTCCTGCCTGTGTAAATGACGTCCGACCGCCATGACCGCCATTCAATTCAATGAAGAGTTACTCAACACCTACGTCACTCAATAGCCAATTTGTCTTACTCTATAAACTTTATGGGTTCATAACTTTTCTTGTATATCTAATTTGTCACCAAACTTCCACTCATTTACCTTTCTGATTTGTCTGTCAAATAATATCAGGATGCAGTTCCCCTTTAACTTTTTTGATTGTAATTTCATAAAACGATGCAAGCAGGTTTGCAGGTGGATCACGAAAAAAAAAATGTCCATGTTTTATTTTTTCTTTTAAAGCGAGAGTTATCACTTATCAGAGGCTTTCATCTCAACGACTTCAAATCCCAGGGTGCCGTTAGGCTCAGCCCAGTTTCGCATTCTCATTTACTTTTATTCGATTAACCACGGACATTAATAGGGAAATAGTCAAAACAAAAACTTTCTGGTCACTGACACACACACACACATACACACACACACACACACACACACATACATAATTTCACACCAAGAGCAGAAATCATGTTCACGCGTATTCGTGGCTACAATGGGCGAATGATGGTAACACGTTTAGTTCTGACAGTCAGTGATTCTGATGTATTATAAGTTGTTGGAATAAAAGTACGTCAACGTTAGCAAATTATAGATGATAGGAATATGAACAACCCAAGTTATTTCCCAACTTACATGATATAACACTGATAGGCCTACATAACTTGTTCTTACCATCTTGTAGTTTTCTTTTAATCTTGGATTTGCATTCATTACATATGTTCAGCAAATTTGATTCTGGCTTCATTTCCCGGGGGTATTGCACAGCATCCTGCATGAACGACCAGAGCAAGTCCCTATCCTCCTGTCTTATCTCCGGCTCCTTTTGGGCGAGATTCCCGCACGTGATAGCCAAGCTGGTAGTTTCAAATGCCTTGGGTTGCGTAATCTTAAAAGAAGCCTGGCGGGAGGAATTAGCGTCATCGCTGATGCTTTTAAAATCGTGCGCTATCACGACCATCTTCCCTTTACCTGAACAAACAGAAACAAAGGAAAAAGTTCTAAGAATGATTTTCAACGTGCATGCTGCTTAATACAATTATGAATTGATTGGTAAAACTCATTGCTAGGCAGCAATTCTTTATGATGATTGATTTTGTGATGGTGATTACAGCTGTATAGATCCTATTCAATTAATACCGTTCAAAATAACACTGATATCAGCGATATAGAACAAAGCTATTGCTGAATAATATCTCTTAACTAGATATTAACTAGAAGAGCAGGTTGATGTGAAATGGATTTAAGAACGGTTTCTCCTCCTCACCCTTCATGGAATAAACAATAAACACTGCAAAAAAAGAAATAATAATAGAAGCATGGAAAGGTGTCAATGATAACTTGTAATATCTTATAGATGAAAACATGAGTCATAACTTTGCGAGTTTCCGTAGCAAAGTTGAATTAATTTAACTATAAATATAAGAGACTGGAGGACTCTATACTACACTACAATGTACTACATATTGGCATGTGACGTTCAATTAACTATACATTTGAGCCCCGTAAGTGCATTTCTGACCGCAGTCTGGTTACAGTCGGTGAACCTGTGGCAATTTTCGTCGCCATAAGTGTCAGTCGGTTAATTTGAACATATTATTATTATGATCATGAATTTAGCACATGACCTCAGACAACACATTACCATAACCCAAGTTGGTCAAAATTAGACTTACACATACTGATATATTAGTCACAAGATTCCTCAGACTTTAACAAATGATCTAATTACCTTTAGAAATCAACCCTAATTTGTGACCCCAGAAAGCAGCATATAACTGTCACGAAGTCCTGGAAATGAATTCCTGACCCATATGGTCGAAGTATGAGTAACGGTTGAAAAATATTTGACACAAAAGTGTTTTTTTTTTTCTTCGCAGATGACTTTTTTTTTTCAACGAGGGGACAACAGACAATTGCCACTTTAATTCCTCAATCTTACCTCCATCCCTAATAATGAATCAAAAGTGAATTCCTCATCGCTTTTTTATGATTATATTATGAATGATCGTTAATTACTTCATTCCGTCTATAAGTCAGTATAGCTTGCACCAGCACGGTGTTTATTCACCATTAGAAACTTATTCAGTTATAATCATGAGATACGAATCTACAAACCATAGGTTTCAAATTTGGAAGGAGTTCACATGATTTTGTAGCAAACCAGAAAGTCCACAGTACTTTCACACCATTCCTTTTCTGTAACGTATGTGTCATCATTTTATCTATGTGTCATCATTCATCTATGATTTATTCAGTTAATGATAGCAACATTCAAAGAATGATATGGAAATTTATATCGACATTCACACTGATCGACATTACCCTACCTATCACGGTGTTACAATAATCGAGATATTCATCATAGAGGGCGTCCATGACGTCTGTAATGGCGAATCTGCGGTTGAAGATGGAATGGCACAGAATCATCACATCCACAGGGTCGCTGTCTTTGAATTTGTACTCGTCGATGTCGTTGTACGGCAACGGATGGAACTTCACCTCGGCGATCAGCTCGGGGTTTGCCCTCTGCCAGCTGCGCAAGAGATTAATTAATCCCTGGACAGACGACTCGGGTGACGCTGTACACACAGAAATGGAGACTGACCATGCATAACCATGCATGACCATGCATAAATGAATGAATGAGTAAAATAAGCGAATCACTTTATATAAGTAGGTATACAAACAAACTGGAATAAAGATAGAAAGCGATCTTCAAGAATAATGATGATAACAGTCACATTAAACGTAATATTTTTTTTTTTTTTCAAGAGAAACTTCCTGTTTCCACAGGAGTTCCATCTGGTGTGAAAAGTTCACATACCGATTCCACATCATGGCTGTCATACCCTTCAAGGCCTGCACTTTTGAGTTTTATCGTAGGGTAGGTGAAGCCAACCATCATATTTTATAAGTCCATTTATCCAGGCAAATTTTTCTAGCGAAAATGCATTTTCATGACAAAAATGCATTTTGGACATTGGATAGAAATATAATGCAGTTTTCCTGCATCAATTCATATTTTGTTCGCACTCTAAAAAAGTGTTACAGCACTCGATTTTCAATTAAAAGAGGAAATCAGTTCTACCTGGTATGACCCAAATCTGGTAGAGCCCACTTTATATGGATATAGCATTATTAAGATTGAATTTAATTGAATGTCGTTAAAAAGCATATCCTGCGAACACATTTTATATTAAGCGATGCAAATGAAAATAAGTGACAGTTTTAAAATATTACTCACACTACCAGAGAAGTGCGTTATTATCACTAGCAACTTGTTTATACGGTACACAAATTCACAGGCATTTGGGACTGGTATGACATTAAAATCAAAATGATTCATCAAAATATTATATCTGATCATTTAAAATACGCGCTGGACGCATTCACCTTTTACTGCTTCATCAATGCAGCGAGAGTAAAACGAACTAATGTGTGGTCGGCTCCTGTGACTAAAGTCACTAAACACGAAAGTGAATCTGCTGCTAGCCAACGACCAGACCAACCAGACAAACAACAAGCGATTCTGAATGTTGGTGGGACTACACCCACCATGTATTAGTGTGATTGCCCGTTATATCTTTAGAAGACATGTGAAGAGCAGCTGTCATATTTGCTCAGTTGGAAACAATACATCAATGCAGGCTTTCTTCTCCTGTCTACGTTAATCAAGGCAATGACTCTAGACCAAATCCTTACTATAATCCTTGCCTACATTGAATGAGATGGATTTCACACAGAAATAAAAAGAATATCTATATATATTCTTTAAAAACTGCAGATCATTTGTCTCAGTATCATTTCTACCGTGACATACGTTACTAATACCATCACTGAAGTTCAAGTTCTCCATTCCTGGTTATGGGCCAAAAGTTTCCAAAATCTTCACTGAATCGGAGGCCAAGATGATAGCTTTTCACATCTATGAAAATTAGTATCCATAATATGAAAGCTGCACGCTCCCTGCAATCTTATCTGTTGTCCTATTCATCTTGTCTGGCTGTATTTCCTTTTGGACGCGCTCTATCTTGGCCTGCAAGCTGGGCTTTGGAGCTACCTCGCTCGCCCCAGAATTGGAAAAATGCATGCTACCTTCAGTACCATCCCCGCTGGTATCGCCTTTACATTCTTCAGCAGTTACTTTGCATTCCTGTGATCCAGCACGCACAGAATCTACATAGAGAATATGATAGATAAATACAAAGATTAAAGAACGAATTAATGAATGATTCAATACAAAGCACAGATGAACACGTGATGAATATAGGCGAGCATACAAATAAGCGAAAAAAAAGGCATGTTTGTTTCAAGCGTTCGCAAAAATTTGTACTGTCTTTACACTATCAAGCTTCCCGCAGATTCACTTTAAATGCAATCATACATTTAAACATCAGACTGACTGTCATTTTCTTCAACGTACATTCCCATTCTCTCGGACCGGTAAAGACTGCCGATACCCCAACCAAGGCGCTTCAACGCCAGTCCAACGAAGTCTGAAGAAAACAGTAGACCAAATCTCACGAAGGTAAAAATCAAATTGAATTAAAGATAAAAATCATATTTGATTCTGAAATAAAGGATATGGCTTCTAATACCATACAAACTCGCCTGTTGCTTTACCCATCTTCGGAGGTTCCATATTTCGTGAGTGAACATCGCGTTCGACGAGCTTTTTCTCATCCTGTGAGCTGAGCTTTGGACATGCTTGAGCTACTCCACTCTCCCTCGAGTCAGAAACACGCCTGCCTTCAGCCCCGTCTCCGTTGGTATCGCCCATACTTTCTTCAGCATTTACCTTGCCTTCCTGTGATCCAGCACGCTCAGAATCTGCGTAGGGAATAGAATAGAATGACGACAGCAGAGATGAATGAATGAAATCATTAAATACTAAACAGATAAAAATTAAGAGAGGCGGACAAGTTCTACAGTAACAGAGACATGATAACACCATGTTTGTATTTATATCAGCAGAGACTGCAAGCGAATTTGGTGTTGGCTCATATAGAATACCAACCAGACAATATTCATAATACCTGTAAATCATTTAAGAAACACATTTGAGCTCAGTTATTGAAAAGGCACCTCGTACCGCGCGCTTGCTGAGAATATTCCCTTTCACCGGCACTTATAAGACACTATACCTGACTCTTAAACCTAAATCATCTTTTGTTATTATCGCAACGTAACGCCAGAACACAGGACAAAATGGTTTCTTTTTCGCTGAGTAGGCCTAGACATAACGTATGCTTTATACTATTTTCCCCCAGGGCTGTCGAATCTTCAAGCCATTTGCTAAATTCGACGACAGCCTTTTGCATTCACATTTCGCAATACATTGAACCATAATTCAATCAGCATTTTGTTCCATTATCCTAAATACATGTAGCTTCAAATCGATTCTTTGCTTCAGTCTGTCAGCAGTCCACTGTACACCTAAATTTCAGTTATGTTCGCATATACAGATAGCATTCTTTATTGTATTAAGAAAGATTGTATTTCATTTTTGTTAAATATTTTTAATACAATGAATTGAATTTAATTGAATTGTGAAAAAAAAATAACAGGTATATTCTGAATGTGGCTGGTACAACGTTATTGATTGTATATCAGTCTAACTGGTATACGAGCTTTCAAGGTATGTGATAAGAAAAACCCGTTTTGTCTGCTCAGTGGTCATTACTGAAAATTGGTTCCAGTAACATAGTAATGACATAAAATTAAGTAATGTACGATTAATACTTCAGCGTTTGACGACATCTATTACAGGACAATCCTATATATGACTACAATTCTTTTTACAAAAAATACATAAATTGCAAAACAAAACAAACTGATAAAAACAATTGAGGATTTAGATGATAGATTATCTTGGAGCCAACATGTTCATCAAACAACCATAGAGATCTTACACATGACAATTTTCATAAAATGTTGCGACACATTCTCATCTGTCATTTAAATTATTACATCATAATACGGGGATTTACTTCCGATAAAAATATTGATCGAACACACAAATTACAAATAGGAAATACCAGGAATAAGTCGTACAACTAATACATCATTAATACCCCCAGTTAACCACTGTATTTAGAAACATCAATATTACCTACTTGTGATTATGATTTAAAGGGAAGATAAACCCCAAGAGCAATGTGGATTGAGTGAAAGCAGCAACATTAGTAGAACACATCAGTGAAAGTTTGAGGAAAATCGGACAATCGATGCAAAAGTTATGAATTTTTAACGTTTTGGTTGTGGAACCGCTGGATGAGGAGACTACTAGAGGTTATGACGTATGAGTGGACTACAATACCAAGAAAACATAAAGAAAATTCTACAAAAATCCATTTTTCATAAAAATTACAAATTCCATCAACTTGATATTGATATATGTTAAGGGTAGCAATTATTCCCCCTGCTTTCTGAAAGAGGTTGGTCCATTGCTCTTTCATAATTCTAGAAAAGTGAATTTTTGTTGAATTTCCTTTATATTTTCTTTGTATTGTTGTCCACTAATACGTCATATCCTGCAGTAGTCTCCTCATCCAGCGGTTCCAACACCAAAACTTTAAAAATTCATAACTTTTGCATCGATTGTCCGATTTTCCTCAAACTTTCACTGATGCGTTCTACTACTGATGCTGCTTTCACTCAATCCACATTGCTCATTGGGTTTACCTTCCCTTTAAGATGCAGTGCTGTTTATGATTGAATTGAATAACAACCTATACTTAGCGATGCATTCGACGATTATTCTACTGTTAAATATAGCACAAGAAACACCCTTAACCATATCTCACTTACTAGCACATCTTGCAGGATATCATCTATATTTTACAGAGACAAAGTTTGTAAAATGTTTAAAAAATCTTTAAAAATTGGCATGACATTGACAAAAATAACACCTTTTTGATGCAAGACCGAATTTCCCCCTTTCCTCTTCTTTTTCAGTTATTATGAATTGAAATAATGATTCATTTTCGTGCAATGTCTACCATTTCTGCTTGTTTAATGTTTCGAAAATCATGATTTAATGCATTGTATTACATAAGATAATAGTACTTTGGTAGCGATCATTATCAACAGGATGTTAACATTATTTTGTGCTTATCATGATTCCACCTCTCTATATTATCATATTTGATATCAGGATTTTTATGCAAACTGGACATAAGTGATTGAATTGAATCCCTCATACGCTTTATTTACCTTTAGCAGGGCCTTCATCTGAGCAGTCAGTGGTAGTTACAAAGTTGGCCCTAATCATAGAGTCAGGTCCAGTCTGGATATCCGAGGAGGCAACCTCAGTCGAGGAGTTATTCTCAAAAGAGGAGTTAGCCCCAGTCGAGATGTTAGCCTCTGCCAAGGTGCTATTCCCAGTCGGGGAGTTAGCAACAGCTGAGGAGTCACCTTCAGTCGGGGAGTTAGCAACAGTTGAGGAGTCGCCTTCAGTCGGGGAGTTAGCAACAGCTGAGGAGTCACCTTCAGTCGGGGAGTTAGCAACAGTTGAGGAGTCGCCTTCAGTCGGGGAGTTAGCAACAGTTGAGGAGTCGCCTTCAGTCGGGGAGTTAGCAACAGTTGAGGAGTCGCCTTCAGTCGGGGAGTTAGCAACAGCTGAGGAGTCGCCTTCAGTCGGGGAGTGAGCAACAGCTGAGGAGTCACCTTCAGTCGGGGAGTTAGCAACAGCTGAGGAGTCACCTTCAGTCGGGGAGTTAGCAGCAGCTGAGGAGTCACCTTCAGTCGGGGAACTAGCAACACCTGAGATGGTAACTCCTGTCGAGGAGTTAATAGCCTCTGTCGAGGAGATGGGACGGCTGTCCTCCCGATTCGCCATTTTAGAAGCCTGGGTCTCGCTGCATGACACCATGTACAATATTGCTAAATCTACTTATCGAGTGAGAAAAATATCAGTTCTGTACATATCACTAAATATTATAAATATCTTGTATCTCTTAAACCCGTCGCACACTATGATCCGACAGGTCGTACGACCTTACGACCGGAAGTGTGACTTCACGAGTCTTGCCAGTTTCCAGTCGTAAGACTGGGTCGTAGCGCCAGTCGTAGAGATTTGACATGTTGAATTTCCACCACCGGTCGTGGATTTCAGCCATCAGCCAATCAGAAATGTCCTGAAGCCAGAACAGTCGTAAGCCTACTCGATCGTAAGCTCAGGTCGTATAGTATGCGTTGGCAGGTCGTACGACTGGGTCTTTTCTAGTCGTGGGTCGTATAGTGTGCGGCGGGCTCTAGGCTTCTGCATTAAGGAGAAATGTCTTTCAGTGCTGAACCGTTCTACGACGTAAAGTCGACGTAGATTCAAACAAAGACAACAATTCAAACAAATTCATCATAGAAGTTTATGCAAGGGGGGGTCGGGAGGGTCGTACGACCCCCCCCCCCCAAATTTTCAAAAGGTCCACTTTTTGTAAAAGACATTTTTGTTTTTTTGAGGGCTTTTTACTCTATATAGGCCTACAACAGGGAAAAAAAAGTGACCGGTGTTCCAGCAAATTGTCAAAAACCTCGTAAATTTCGTAACTTAGTTTTAATATGCCATAATTTACCTTATTTCTAAGCCGCACTGCCATGCTGAAAAAGTCACTTTTGTATGCTCCAAATAGCCCCATTTTAAGATATAAAATTCAGAAACTCCCTACCGTGGGAGGGGGGACACCCCCCTCCCACACCCTCCCCCCGCTCGGTCGCTCCGCTCCCTCGCAAAGGTAAAGGTCCAAAAATTTTTATTACGACCCCCCAGAAAAAATCCTGGATACACCCCTGAGTTTAAAAGGGCATTGTACCGGTTTTTTTAATTTTTTTTTTTTTAATATGTTCTTCTTTTAATTCTAAAAGACCCAGCGGTGCAAACAGAATCAAAATTTCATAACGATTAAGTCCGTAATTTAATGTTAAAAATGGAACTTTCTAGGTGAGAATTATGCTAATGAGCTGACGAGCCCGGATGTTATGATGTCACAGGTGCTCTCACTATTACTGACTACAAGCGCTCGCATACGCGTGCGTTAATTCGTATTGAGTAGCAGACGACGCTTAGGCCTAATTTAGCTAGCAGGCGGCGCTTGTGTACTGTTCTATCCATGTAGATATCTCAAATTTCACTACACCAAATCGCACCAAAATTACAGGATATACTTCAAAGCATATTTCAAAGTATTCTCTTATATTTGAACGAAATCAGTAATCGAGAAGTATCAATATTGACGTCAACTTTCAAGTCGTCACTAAAAAAAAAAAAAAACTCACTCTTCGCGAGAGATCTTGGCGAACGCAAGATGCACAATCTAGAACTGAAGTTAGCCGACTAGTACTGTGCGAACGGGGAATTTACGCGAGAACTAAACTCAAAAGTGTAATGATTTTTGCGACTTGTGTGATATAGGAACTACATTTTTTCATTCAACTTACCACAAATAATTTGTAAATTTATTTATTGCCCCCGATTACTTGAAAGATTTGTCTCATGATATTAAATGGCTAACTTCAGTCTGTGCGTGCGCAGCCGGTAGGTAGGGCCTGGCCGCAATCACTCATGTTAGTCGTAAAGCAGATTATTTTTAGCGACGCCGACAGGAAAGTCGACATCTACACTTACGCTTCCCGACATGTGATTTGTTTCCAATTAACGTGAGCTATTGGATATGAATCATAAAGTATTTCCTGTGAGTTTGGTGCCATTTGGCAAGGTGAATTTTGAGATATCTACATGGATACGGAAGTACGCTAGCACTATACCTACACCAGCGCTGGGATCGCGAAGCGGCGACACTGTGTTAGAATCTACGTGGTCAGGCCACTCTTCCGAGATATGGGTCCTAGTAGGCCTACTGAAACACTGTTAGATCTAACATTAGTCCTTGGTGTAAATTACACCACTATGAGATTTATCTCGACTACAAAATATCGGAAATCCATAAAGCAGATACCCTACCTGAAAAATTCAGCACAGGAACAACAGTGCCTGCAGGACAAGGGTCCACATCTAGATCTGGGGGGTGTTTCACAAAGATTTAAGTTTGACTTAACTCATGCGTAAATCCCCAAACCCTGCGTAAATCCCAAAGTCCTGCGTAAATTTACGCTGGACTTTAAATCCTGTTTCACAAAGCTTAAGTCATGCGTAAGTCCCACCAAGTCCTGCGTAACTCTACGCATGGCCTGAAGCCATGCGTAAAGTCAGACTTAAATTCCAAAATGGGAAGTTCAAAAGCATAATCAACTCCTAATATTCATTAATTTCTTCCACTTTATCTTATCCTGAGTGAGATGGCAGTATTTTTAACAAACTAGAGAATCACTAGTTTTGTTGAGGGTCTACTCCTACACTATTCACTGAACAATGGTCCAAATTAAAAATAGTCATAAAAATAGATCCCTACCTAATTAGAAAAACCCAACAAATTAGTTAGACCTATACTTGTTAGAAATATCATACCTCTTGTGTACAGGACGGGGCTGTGTCTATCTACACTAACTGGTTAGACCGATAAATTTGTCTCTTGTTTGGTAGCCTAATTGTATCTGTACAGTCTGAAATACGGTCGACTGCATTAGCGACCGTATAAATACAATTAACAAGAGGCTACCCAACAAGAGGCAGATTTATTGGTCTACAGTACCTCTACACAAGCGCGCCGGAACACTTCCGGTTTTGGGGGGGCAAAATCTCACCGGGGGCACATTGTGACGATGTGAGATCCTCGGCGCGGGAGCGAAGCGAGTGAGCGGGGGGGGGGGGGGGGGGGGGTGGGGAGGGGGGTGGAAAGGGGGATACCCCCCCCCCCCCACACACACACACACACTGTAGGGAGCTGTTGTAAAACGGGGTACAAAGTCGCGTTTATAGACCATAGAAAGGGGATGGCTAGTAACCGATCAGTGGGAATCAGTGGGAATGCTGAGGGATGATTGTTCCAATCCTTGTGGGATTCATTTAAGAGTACATTATATATCTACTGTTGTGTGAAAATTATTTGCTTCAGAACGGTCTCATATTCAAGAAATGTGCAGATTAATGCCCCGTCACTGACCAGGGACGCTTACCTGGAAGCATTAAACTGCACATTACTTGAATATGAGACCGTTCTGAAGCAAATAATTTTCACACAACAATAGATATATAATGTACTCTTAAATGAATCCCACCAGGATTGGAACAATCATCCCTCAGCATTCCCACTGATTCCCACTGATCAGTTACTAGCCATCCCCTTTAAAAGCAAATTTCTAAGGAATTAAACAAAGTGAAATATAATCAGTGCAAAGGACTATGATTATTACATACGGGAGTACATAATAATGTGATGCTGTGACATCCTCGGCGAGGGAGCGAAGCGACCGAGCGGGGGGAGGGTGTGGGAGGGGGGATCCCACGGTAGGGACTTTTTGTAAAAACAGACTATAAAAGTCGCGTTTATAGAGAATTTAAAGCAAATTTCTAGGGAATTAACATATTGAAAAAATCAGTTGGAAGGACTATGATCATAACGAACGGGAGTACATTAATAATGTGATGGTGCGAGATCCTCGGCGAGGGAGCGAAGCGAGCGAGTGGGGGGGGGGGGAGGGTGTGGGAGGGGGATACCCCCTCCCACGGTAGGGACTTTTTGTAAAAACAGAGTATAAAAGTTGCGTTTATAGAACATTTAAAAGCAAATTTCTAGGGATTTAACATATTGAAAAAAATCAGTTGGAAGGACCATGATCTTAACATACGGAGGTATATTATGTGATGGTGTGAGATCCTCGTCGAGGGAGCGAAGCGACCGAGCGGGGGAGGGTGTGGGAGGGGGATACCCCCTCCCAGGGTAGGGACTTTTTGTAAATACAGACTATAAAAGTTGCTTTTATAGAGCATTTTAAATTAAATTTCTGAGTAAAAGAATAGTAAAAGAAATCACTGCGAAGGACTATGATAATAACTTTTGAAAACTTTTCATTTTACTTTAAGTACGGGCAGAACGAGCGAGCCACTTTCACTTTGCAATTTATCTGAAATGTATTCATTAAAAGCTTAAACGTGATCGCATCGTTCGAACAATAAAACATATTCTTATACTGCTAGAAAGCAAAGAAGAAAATGAAAAATGTAAGGTTTACTAAAGGTATGTTTCAGTGGGCACACTCGAGGACACGAGGCTACCATCTATACACTAAATTTACTCATAAGTTACTATTAGTGTATAGATACAATAATGTATGTTGTTAGTGTTCGCCCCGTACGGGGCGAACATTTTTGCATTTTCAGTTATAAAATTACAACATTTAGACAAGAAATATGCCTTTATTGTTCATTTTGGTCTTTAAATCAGAGATTAATTATTTGTTACAGGGGGCACTTTGGGGGGGCAAAAACTCGTTTTGCCCCCCCAACATTTTGTTTGGGGGGGGGGGGGCAAGTGCCACCCCTGCCCCCCCGCTTCCGGCGCCCTTGCCTCTACACATGACTGCCAATGAAATTAGCCAAGTTCCATTTCTACGGTACCAGTAACATCTTAATGAATGCTTTTTTTTTTTTCCTGGAAGCAAAAAACAAAACAAAATAAGACATAACAACCCCCCCCCCCCAGCATTTTGTGTCAGTTAGAGGAAACGGTTAGCCAATAGACAGTCACCTTTGCCTCGCATCAAAGGCTACAGACACAGTATTAAACGTATACACGGAAAACGTTAGAGGTCTAGTAGTTTCTATGCCTAAACTTGATTGATGCAGTTCTCAAACACATTCCAAAATCCGAAAATGCATAAAGTCATCAATTACTTTCCAATTCAACTCAGGGCCCAGCAATTGGACTTTAAAATTCGACCAATTGATAGCCATAGCCATGATTTATTATGGTTCTAACTAACCTTATACATGCAGTCTATGGCAATCATGCACTTTGTTTTCTTCAAAATCATGAAGATGTGGCACTGTGCCCCTATCTTGATTAATATCACAGTGCACAGACTCTACACTATTACTGTTAGGCATAGCCATGTTTAATTGATAGTCATACTAATACTAGAACTTTTATGTATACATAACTATACACAACCCAGTTATTCGCACATCGTATTAACAGCGTCTGGTCGGGCTAATGTAGACATTGTCTAATGTCGTAATTACATGATATAATGAGCAGACTCTACAAATTTCAATACAAGTATCGGTACAACACACACAGAGTTCATAATATTCAGTCCCTTCCTAACCTTCGATGAATCATCTCTTGCTCAAATTACATTTAATTTCAAGGACCTACCTAATGACTAACACTCGACAGATTAAGCTACACTCACTTCTGTAGTTACGACCAACCCTAGCTAGCTGGAAAAGAAAACTTCTCTTCGTGTGCAAGAAGAGGCTAGCCAGAATCCTCTTCTACCAAGGTCCACAGTTACCAATTGTGCAATGTGAATGGTTGTACAGAATTTAGAATGCAGAGATCATATCATCAGTGCCAGCTAGCTGCTGCGAGCTGCGCGAGCAACCCCATTCATCCTAACTTTCACACAGTCCAATACATGTGGGACTGGATTAAAGAGGCCTCATGCACAAAACATCTGTTACATCAAAATAATCATCAAACGAGCGGTATTCATGTACAAAAGAGAAATAATATGAGTCAGTAAATGAGCACTGTGAATAACGAATGATACAGTAATGTCATATGAATCGTAGTTGCAGAAAATCAAAGCAATTTCCCTTCCAGAAATTACTCAAAAATCATCAGCAGACAACAAATGGCTAATTTGCATATTTTTGGCTCGTACATTATTATTCAAATCGAATAAGTCAGTCTTAGCCTAAGATTGACTTTGTGAAACAGACTTAAAAAGTCGCACTTAGACTAAGATTGACTAGCGCTAAGTCTGACTTACTAAGTGCGACCTTTGTGAAACAGGCCCCTGGAGTCTGGACTTTCGTCTGGACTTTCTTCAAGTTCTGGCAGCAGGGGTATGTATACTATAACGTTACGCTTTGCCTTATTAGCGCTGGGGCCTGTTTCACAAAGGTCGCACTTCGTAAGTCATACTTAGCGCTAGTCAATCTTAGTCTAAGTGCGACTTTTTAAGTCTGTTTCACAAAGTCAACCTTAGGCTAAGACTGACTTATTCGATTTGAATAATAATGTACGAGCCAAAAATATGCAAATTAGCCATTTGTTGTCTGCTGATGATTTTTGAGTAATTTCTGGAAGGGAAATTGCTTTGATTTTCTGCAACTACGATTCATATGACATTACTGTATCATTCGTTATTCACAGTGCTCATTTACTGACTCATATTATTTCTCTTTTGTACATGAATAGCCGCTCGTTTGATGATTATTTTGATATAAGAGATGTTTTGTGCATGAGGCCTCTTTAATCCAGTCCCACATGTTTATATTGGACTGTGTGAAAGTTAGGATGAATGGGGTTGCTCGCGCAGCTCGCAGCAGCTAGCTGGCACTGAGATCTCTGCATTCTGTACAACCATTCACATTGCACAATTGGTGACTGTGGACCTTGGTAGAAGAGGATTCTGGCTAGCCTCTCCTCTTGTTGTACACGAAGAGAAGTTTTCTTTTCCAACTAGCTAGGGTTGGTCGTAACTACAAGAAGTGAGTGTAGGCCTATATAGCCTAATCTGTTAGTCATTAGGTAACAGTTAGGTCCTTGAAATTATGTAATTTTAGTAAGAGATGATTCATCGAAGGTTAGGAAGGGACTGAATATTATGAACTCTGTGTGTTATTGTGTGTTGTACCGGTACTTCTGTATTGTAATTTGTAGACTCTGCTCATTACTGTAATATCATGTCATTAGACAATGTCTACATTAGCCCGACCAGACGCTGTTACTACGCTGTGCGAATAACTAGGGCTCTAGGCTGTGTATAGTTATGTCTACATATAAACTCTTATCAGTTCTAGAATAGTATTAGTATGACTATCAATTATTGAATTAAACATGGCATGCCTAACAGTTAGTGTAGAGTCTGTGCACTGTGTTATTAATCAAGATAGGGGCACAGTGCCACATCTTCATGATTTTGAAGAAAACAAAGTGCATGATTGCCCTAGACTGCATGTATTAAACTTATAAAGGTTAGTTAGAACCATAATAAATCATGGCTAATGGCTATCAATTGGTCGAATTTTAAAGTCCAATCGCTGGGCCCTGAGTTGAATTGGGAAGTAATTGATGAATATTTATGTGTTTTCAGATTTTGGAATGTGTTTGAGAACTGCATCAATCAAGATTAGGCATAGAAACTACTAGACCTCTAAGTCTAATGTTTTCCGTGTATACGTTACTGTAGCCTTTGATGCGAGGCACTGCGAGGCAGAGGTGACTGTCTATTGGCTAACCGTTTCCTCTAACTGACACAAAATGCTGGGGGGGGGGTTGTTATGTCTTATTTTGTTTTGTTTTTTGCTTCCAGGAAAAAAAAAGAAGCATTCATTAAGATGTAACGTTAACTGGTGTACCGTAGAAATGGAAACTTGGCTAATTTCATTGGCAGTCATGTGTAGAGGTACAAATGTAGACCAATAATCTGCCTCTTGTCGGGTAGCCTCTTGTTAACTGTATTTATGCAGTCGCGAATGCAGTCGACCATATTACAGACTGTACAGATACAATTAGGCTACCGAACAAGAGACAAATTTATCGGTCTAACCAGTTAGTGTAGATAGACACAGCCCCGTCCTGTACACAAGAGTTATAATATTTCTAACAAGTATAGGTCTAACTAATTTGTTAGGTTTTTCTAATTTGTTGTGAATGCATGATATTTATAATGGATAGGCATGCATTAATATTCATGGGTAAGCAGCTAAGAAGATAACACAGGCAAGAAAGGATTGGTAGAAATATAATTAATTTCCAAAGTCCAGATACATGTAGATTATATAGCTCTTTATGAGCTAAAATTTTGGTTTAACTTGACAGTTCAAACTATCAGTACATTTGTAGGTAGGGATCTATTTTTCTGACTATTTTGAATTTGGACCATTGTTCAGTGAATAGGGTAGGAGTAGACCCTCTACGAAACTAGTGATTCTCTAGTTTGTTAAAAATACTGGCATCTCACTCAGGATAAGATAAAGTGGAAGAAATTAATGAATATTAGGAGTTGATTATGCTTTTGAACTTCCAATTTTGGAATTTAAGTCTGACTTTACGCATGGCTTCAGGCCATGCGTAGAGTTACGCAGGACTTGGTGGGACTTACGCATGACTTAAGCTTTGTGAAACAGGATTCAAAGTCCTGCGTAAATTTACGCAGGACTTAGGGATTTACGCAGGGTTTGGGGATTTACGCATGAGTTAAGTCAAACTTAAATCTTTGTGAAACACCCCCCTGTGCACATAGGGCCTACAGCTGCAATGTCGACGGTCAGTGAGTGTAGGGCCTACTCATCAAAACTTGGACTGCCACGTAGAACCTTAACTCCTTGACTGCTCAGTAGTCCTAGTCCTAGTTCTAGTATTTCAGAGTCTATGTGTACTGGGTACAGTTTTCATCTTACTAAGCGTAAATCGTGCGTGCCGTTGAAGAGAGTCTATCTACATTTGGATTTAGGCCTAGATTCACTCAGCCCTCATCTACGTTAGATAGTTTGAACTGGCGAACCATCGCTCGACATGATCATCAATGCGTAACGTTACTTACACACAGTCTTCTATGGGCAGCACGTTCGGATAACGATGCCAATTTCATTTTACATATCTGGAATTTCCCCACAAGTTTTATCGAAATAAAAAGCTGTTGAAGAGATTGCTTTTAAAGATTAATAGATATTGTTTAACATGTTTATTACAGCTCCATATTGCAATTATACTAAATAACAACTTTTGCAGTACTTCGTGTGAGATTTCATCAGTAAATTGACATCATGTAGTTCGTCTTGCCTATTAAAGTCGGAGTTGTTCACCAAGAGCACCCATGACGTAGGCTAAATTGTGTGGATCGTTCCACCATGTTTTTCAAAAATTCATTACAGGCTTATCCTGGGTTATAGAATCCTCTCTTTCCAGTAGTAGGCATCAAAAAATGTAGATTAGAAATATCAGACAATTAGAAAATGTCAGTACAGTTTTCTTTTAAAGGAATTCGATTAAAGAAAAAAGAGGATAATTATAATAAGACGGTCTTGAACTGTAATCTTAAAAACAGTATTCACAAAAGAGTGACAAGGGCAGCAATATACCTGATATTAGATGCCTCTACAGATCTTCAACGAGCTTGAAAACAAATCCTGTCTAAATTTTCTTTTGGTGGAAAATTCAGCAAAGAAAATTGGATTCTATCGGGACTCTTTTCTTTTGTGAACTTAGTCAAAGAAGAATTACAGTCATATTTTGCATTCTATAGTGTTCTTGGATTCACCAGTAATCACCTTTTTAAAGTGAAATTACTGAGCGTATTCGATAAAACTCTCATATTTCTTATAGGTTATACAAAAGGAAAACACCTATGACGCCATGATGTCATCATCTGATGACTGGATGACTGTTAAGGAAATCTACAGAAGTCACAGTTTCATAATATGATTATTTCTCATGCATAATTGACTTACTCATTTGTATATCATTTTTTAAAATTGAAAAACATAAATTTTTAATTTGTTTTTATTCGAAAATTCATAAAGTGAAAATTTCTATTATGTATTAAATTCGCATTTTGTTTATTTTGATGAAACTGTAGCTGATTTGGAATTTGCTTAGCACGCATATTGTAAATTATTATACAGTTGAACCTCTATTATCCGGCCTCCCTTTATCCGGATCTCTCTATTATCCGGACGCAATCTCGCCGTGATTTTTTAAATCTTTTTTTTAATAATTACGGGAGGAAAGGGGGATTCCCAACGGATACATTTCTTAATAATTATTTAGGTAAATCATCCCAAGAATTTATAAAAGAAAATGATTTCATTCTTGCAAACACGAACCTCTATTTTGGGGTCTGTTACTGTGTGTAACAATGAAAAGGTTGCAGTATACACATTACTACATGTGGTACTACAATGGGCTACATCAGTACATGTGTATGTATATATGTAGACTCTACATGTATAAAGCATTGAGTCTCCCGTATCCGGCCAAATCCCTTATCCGGACGAGCCCCGGTCCCGACTTGTCCGGATACGAGAGGTTCAACTGTATATATTATTTGTATCTCAGGACCTTGATGAAAATCATTACATTTGCTGATCATGTAATCCTGAATAAAGATGTTTTGATAAATAAATAAATAAATGAATGAATAAATAAATAAATAAATAAATAAATAAATAAATAAATAAACATCACCTGAAGAGGGATTCACAGTGAAGGACATCTACCAAGCATAGTGTTAGTGCATCAATATTATCGTGATGTTAAAACATCAAGTACACTGTATAGTTCGAAAGCTTCGGCCTCTCTCTTCGGGTTGAATGTTACATTGAACGGTGTGAAGCTCAACAGACCCTCTTGTATAACTGGTGTCTTCGGAGGGGTTTCGTGAAGCCAGACCTGTGGGGTGTCAGCGCAACACATTAAATTCCTCGAAAAGGCAGGCTGAAGCTTCGGACTATAAGGTAGGAGGCCTCATGTTTTGGTGTCGTCTCCGGGGCGGGTCAAGGAATTCTCTATAAAGGGGGGGGGGGGGGGATTCTTGTTCCACTTTCGGGTTTCATTGGCTGATCCATGCATAAAGACAAAA
This sequence comes from Diadema setosum, assembly GCF_964275005.1. Classification (NCBI taxonomy): domain Eukaryota; kingdom Metazoa; phylum Echinodermata; class Echinoidea; order Diadematoida; family Diadematidae; genus Diadema; species Diadema setosum. The sequence continues at coordinate 6,266,764 of NC_092692.1, read as the reverse complement.
ACCAAAAGCAAAACACACACTATAGCTTCTGACCACACGAGCAAAGAGAGTTAAGGGTTTGGGACGAACACCGATCTAGGGCTTTCAATAGCTCAGTCGGTAGAGCACCGGTCTAGTAATCCGGAGGTCTCGGGTTCGAATCCCGATGAAAACCCATTTTCTTTGCTCAAAGTTTTCGCTATTTATTATTACAATTGTTTCTGGTCAGTTTTTCCTTCCTTGTTTCAATATATATATATATATATATATATATATATATATATATATATATATAATGTTACATCATATTGCCGAAAACAAATTGAAGCATAACTATAAAAATGTCCAACTCGTGTCTCCAACAATGTCCACCAATATAAACCAATTAACCAATTTGAGTGTTCATGGATGAAGGGATTAAAACTGCTCATGGATTAAGACAGGTAATACTGGGTAATTTCAGTAAACTTCTCTACATTACTATACTATCACAATATGATTTAGATGAGCACATGTCTTGTCCATCGATTGTTAGTGTTCAAAACTTATCCATGATAATTATGTAGAGGAAACAGTGTAATCTTGCAATCAACCGCATCTGTAGTCTTGAAGGGTTCATTGCTGGCACACTTGTATCGTACCAACTCAAAGATATCCGGTAGAGCTGGTTTCACTGTATATACAGCAAGTTCAAACTGTGCCATTGACGAAACCCTGAAATCTTTCAGTCAAAAAAAAAAAAAAAAAAAAAAAGAAAGAAAGAAGAAGGGTAAAACCATCAATTGTTATCAATTTCTCACCTTTTATAAGAAGGAAATACATAAGAATTTCCGTTTTGGCGGCCATTTTGGCAGCCATCTTGAATATCTCGAGGTGCATCATCCAGATTCGGATTCAGCACCCTCGAATTAGGGTAAAACCATCAAAAAACCGTATTGGGTGGACGGTAAAACAAGGTTAGGCCTAAAAAGTGGCGTTGGTACCCAGACTATGATTCTCACGAATGTAAGCCCACTGTAAATACGGTGCATTATATGTTTTGTTGCAAAAAGCATGCGGATGCCAAGCTGGCCTTTTCTGTGTTCGCAGGACATTTCGCCACGTGTATACCACTGTACGTAGGCCGTATAGTAGGACTTCCGTCATACGCTACGCTGTCTGTGGTAGGCCAAAAGAGGTTCTATCATGAACCTCTTTGAGTAGGCCCTAATTGGTAGTAGCTTTATACTGAATATATGCTACCAAAGCCCGTGAACGACATCCGATTCCATAAATTCCGTCTTTCTAAGAATCTGGAACAGCTACTAGCATGTGATGTGCATGATTGACCTCCTGGGGGGGGGGGGGGTGTGATCGAGTGATCTCACAATCTTCATTCAACGTCCAGACAGGGTAATTTTATCATCACAGCTTATCACGTGATAACAACACAAGTGCAGCCTTCCTTCAGCTTTACGTGCCCATGTTTACTTTTACTTTTTATCTGACGTTATCTGACATTGTATTTCTTTCCCTTTTGTTTTTCTTGTGCGGAGCCATGTCACTAACAACCCTGACATGACAAGTAGTATATAATGGTACCTGCTTTTAGCCATGGGTTAATGACAAAGAATTTGCGGTAAAAATATGAAAATCTCGGAAAGGGAGTGGAGCTCACAAAAGAGAGTCTTGAGATATTATAATAAGACATGCAGTCACAATCATGATACAGAGTCCGCACCTTCGTACAGAGTGTACATGTATGTCACTACTCAATAAGTATACATAACGTACTAAATACTGTACTCACCAACCCACCGTGTCTCCTGAGCTGCGCACGGTATGCGCTGTACTGAGTACAAGTATACTATTCCACCCTAGCACACACACAAAAATCAAGCATCCGAATATCACGCATTGAAGTCCTGACTTTAGAGCAGCGATCAGGAATCACGATCAGGAAATATAGTGTATCACCACAGCATACGCCAATATGTTCGTGTTACTACAATGTACTGACACTTCCAAAGACGATGTGCACTGGCAATGCTCAGTCGTAATGTTGACTGTGGTGTAAGGTCAAGCAGTAGAGCGGGGATTCCCCAACTCGTACAACGCGTACTGTACCACGGTGTGTGAAAGTGGAAATTTTCGCGGTGTGGAAATTTTCACGCATTTTGCGCAACCAGAAGCTATAGCGCGAAAATAAAAGCAAGCGAATATTTTTGAATGCCATATGGTCCTGTAGTTCATGCCCTGATTCCGCAGAATCAAAGGAAACCAAAACCCAATGAGAAATGTTGATTGAGTGAAAGCAGCAACATTAGTAGAACACATCAGTGAAAGTTTGAGGAAAATCGGACAATCGATGCAAAATCTTTACAGTTTTGGTCTTGGAACCGCTGGATGAGGAGACTAGACTAAAGGTTATATGGCGTCATGTGTGGACAACAAAAGAAAATTTATTTAAGGGAATTACACAAAAATTCATTTTTCATGAAAATTACACATTCCATCAACTTGATACTGTATAATGGTAGCAATCATTCCCCCTGCTTTCTGAAAGTGGTTAGTCAAGTGCTCTTTCATTATGCTAGAAAAGTGATTTTTTGTGGAATCTTCCTTATATTTTTTTCATATATTGTTGTCCACAGCTATGGCACAACCTCCAGCAGTCTCCTCATCCAGCGTTTCCCACACCAAAACTCAAAAAATTCATAACTTTTGCATCGATTTGATGTGTTCTACTAAGGTTGTTGCTTTCACTCAATCCACATTTCTCTTTTAGTTCGGGTTTTCTTTGAAAACACACAAAATTCATCTTCCGTGGCCGAGCGCGAAAAAAATACTCGTGTGAAAATATCCACTTTTACAGAACAGGCCTATACAAACTTTGGGGGGGGGGGGGAAGACACAAGAGTGGTTAAAGTGTAAAAATTGACATCGCAAAATTTTGTAGCGTGATTGTTGCCTCGACTGCCTCCGACATGATGATATCTCGAGATGAGACATAAAGTGGGCGAATATTGGCTGTCATGCAGTCTTGGGTACATACGAGAAGCCTTTTAGATTATTGATTGGGTATACGTTCATCGCGCAATGAGCCCATAGGTGAGCATTACAAGACGTGAAATATGCATGTGAATGCTTGACGAAACATAGCTTACCATGAGCATTTAAGTGAAACACACAGTCACACTGTGTGTCACGCTGTGGTTATTCTGTTACATGTCCCAATATCACACACTAAATGTGAAATTGCAGCATTTTCTTATAAACCACACTGTCGACCGCGCGTTACTATTGTTCCATAAAGGCATCAGTCTTTATGTATAAAGTCCAAAGGTTTCTTTGTACATTTTACAGCTTAATAATTTGCATAGTACGAGGTATACATGAACCTCAGAGTCATGTCTCTGTGTACATGGTTGATTGTAGATGTCAGCTGATTCAGATCAGCACAAAGCAACTGAATAGTTTGCCTTCCTTGTAAGACCCCTGCAATCGAAGAACGGGACGTTAGAAATGGAATTGCAGCTGGGCAGGTGAACACGACATGCAAGAGATATAGCGGAACACATAACGAGGAACAGAAAATAATTTGAAGAGTTTGTTTGCAAAAACCGATAAGTCCATATTTGCCAAATGGAGATATTTGCGATTAAAGGTCAAGAAAAATAAAGAGAATAATAAGAAAATTTTGGCTTCTTTTGACCATAACTTCAAAAATATACCTTTGTATGTAGTGACCAATATATCAATTAAAAGGTATTATTTTGTACTTTATGACAGAGATCGTACTTCAAAATCTTCAAAAATGGACTTATCGGTTTTTGCAAACAAACCCTTCATTTCTAGTTTAGAATGTTCGTTTACACAAACTTTTGAATGGACTAGAATACTAAGTATGACTTTTTTTTTAACCTCATGTTCAAGAGAAAGCTGATTTCCTAATTTTATAGTCAATATAAGAATGTCACAAGTTGGGTACCTCATTCATTGAATTACGCATAGGGCTGTGGCCGATGGACAGGAAACCGCTATATAAAGAGAGGATCTTTTTGCTTTTCTCGGGGGGGGGGGGGGGGGGGATTACAGTGCACGTAAATCACAGATGTCCGCATTCGGCAGGTTTGACTGCATCATATGAAATAGGATATGTACATGTATATAATATGTATATGTATATGTATATGTATGTATATGTATATGTGTATGTATGATAATATATATATATATATATATATATATATATCATCAAAAACCGAACACACACATACACACACAAAGTCATGACACATGTTTTCACGTACAAAATTAATCAGCTTCATCCAATTCTGCATCAGAAAATATAACATCATTAAAATATCAAATCCTTAAATTCTGGTGACATTAGAACACATTCCACTTCTACAAACCCCTGAACGTCATATATAATTCATCATGCCGATATACCTCATTATGTTGTTACAATGAATGTAATCATAGTTATTATCACTCTCTTCACCTATTAATACTTCACGTAAAGGCCCGGTCCCACTGGCCGACGGACACAAAGCGTATGCAGAAAGGACACAGCGGACGAGCAAAATTTCGGGGATGGCTTCATCCGCTTTCATCCGCTCCAGAAATTGACAAAATTGGCGAAAATTGGCGGTAACAGAACGGAAATACAACGGACGTGGGTAGTATGTAGCGGGGATGTTAAACGGATGTTCATCGGAAGCCTAGCGGATGAAAGCGGATGGAAGGGGATGACGGCTCCGAAGGGGCTACCGGAGATAATTGCGAAACGGACGCATAGCAGAAAAAGCGGATGTAGAGTGGATGCAGAGCGGATGCAGAGCGGATGCAGAGGGGATGCTTTCGAAATGCTTTATATACGAGATGCATACGCTTTACATCCTTTCTATTAACGTGCTATTAACGATGTAAAGACGTTCCACGTGCCATATCTTTCCTCCCTCTTTCCGTTTTTAGCTGCAGCGGATGTGAGTTGCGAGGATGCCCAGAGGATGCAGAGAGGATGCAGCGGACGTTTAAGGGATGCCGCACGGACATACAACGTTTGTTGCTCGTATGTCGCGGATTTACATCGTACACAGCGGAAAGTTCATCCGTTCTAAAAGTTTTAAGCAGCTTAAAACTTTTTGCGCGGATGAAATCACAGTGGACGGATGCTCGATGGATAGAGCGGATGAAAAACGTATGCGATGGGTACACAACGGATTCGTAGCGTTTTCCAACGGATGGCAAGATTTTTTGTACGCTTTACATCCTCTTTGCATCCGTAAGTGCAGTGGGACCGGGCCTTAACTCCTTGATAACACGAAGAAATACATTATGTATGAAATCGCAATCAAAGAAATACTTTTAGAATATGCATCAGAGCCAACGTTTATTACCATCACCAATAAAAGTGAAAGAAATAATATGCATACTAATGCAAGGATGGTCAAAATACTTCAACAAAGGAGTAAATTTTATTACACAGAAAACCTGTCGGGGTGCTAAGACATACCAAGTTCTGCATTTTAAGGCTGTATCCGGTAGAAACAGGAGAACACAGTGCAATACAAGTTAAGTAAAGAGGGCAATGTACCGTATGTTCCCCCCCCCCAAAAAAAAAAAAATACAACGGGACCTTCCGCAATATCTTTAAAAATATTGAATCAATCTAAATACAAATTCAGGGTATGAAGCTATAACTCATTGCTCACATCATACAGAAAACCCCGTTAGATTTGCTTCAGTGGCCAAAGAGAAATGTATAGGGAATTTTATAGAGGATGTCGATAATCTATTCCCTCCAAGTTCTGTCTATTGTATTCACACACAAGATCATCGAAGTACTAAACTTGGAAGAATAAGACTCGTGATATGCTTTACATCAATCCACATTCGAATAGGGTTTTCTTCAAAATACATGTAGAGCTAAAATGTTATATCTTAAGACCCTGAAGTAGCATTCAGACAATTTAATCATATTAGGTGTTATCAATGCGAAAATCTGATTGTATTTCTTTTTTTATTTGACATAATGTACAACTAAAGAATATAAAGCATTGAACAGTTAGAGCGGTGAAATTATTGGAACGGCCGGGCGAGGAACACCTTGTAAAGAAGTGTTTATGATTCTGTTTCTTCCAGAATCTCTAGCAAGGAATTACCATGTACTCTGCGCTGCATGTACTATACAAACGAAATAATTACTGCAGATGTGCGTGACGTCATAATCACAATTTATCTTGGCAGAAAATAACTTTCCCGTTTTGGTGATAACATAAACTCTGTAATTACGTATACACGTGAAGTAAAATTAGAGGTTTCACAAAAGGTAAATCATTCATATATTTGTTTAAACCCTTCCTCGAAGAGGCAACTTTTATCCAAACCGAGCATAAAATTGTCTAATTAAGGGCTAATTGAATACTGTCGTCATATTCATCTTCAACAAAAACAAAAAAAAAAGTATTTACATAATTTGACATGAGAAAAACGCTAAACAAACCAAAATTAAAGCAAAAATGGAACTTGCATCAAATCGGTGACACCTGGAGTGCCAGCAATTTGCATAACCCCAAATGTCCCGACTGTTCTTTGTACAAGTAATGGCAGAGAGTGCGTACTCATGGAAAAAAAAAAATATTGGAGGCGTAGTTTATTCCATTTTTGTTCCATAAACAACTCAACTGCATATAAAACAAGGCTTTCCTCACAAAGGCCTTTAGCAGCTTGTGAAAATTGGATTAAAAAAAAAACCCAACGACGGCAACCAAATAAACACCACCTGGAAACTTCATGTAGGGAGCCTACATTTATCATTGTCCCTCAAGCCATTCCGACGAACATTATGCTCCTATGCTTAAACTTGATTGAGTAAACACAAAGTAATGAACAAAAACAAACCACAAAATATATTCTCCCACCTACTTTGCCACAATAATACTGCTGGCTTCTCATTTGGTTGATATAGCATTATCTTTAAGAAATATCATGTCGCTGAGAACTACCTACTGATTTTCAGATACAGGTAGGCCTATATTCTAATGACAATACATGCTACGGAATACTAGCCTATCCTTCGTTCAAGATGGGAATGCTTTGGGAGGGCATGTTTTTAGACTGCTTCAATTAGTTATTTTTAATAAATATTTTGCGACTCCACATGAGGACAACTTATTTGGTGTGTCATAAATAAGTTACCCTTCAAAGGCAATACATGCATACATACTCGCATAATGCTTTTCTTTTCCTCATTTCTGATAAAGCGCTGACTGGTTTGCAAGTGTGCAAAAAAAAAAAATGAATTGCCATCACACAATTGCACAATAACAGATTAGGACATCCCTCTACGTCACGGAATTCTTATCATATTATTTTCTTCCTTCACTCCTTTTCTTTCTTAACCGCATACGAACACATCCTCCTGTGATGCTTTGATTTGTAGCCATACATGTAAACGATAGAGTAGACATACATAAAACTAGAAGTATCATTAAAGGTGATTAATATATCCCGCTCCGCAGCCCAGATTCCTATGAAAAAGAATTGAACCAGGGTTTCATAAAAGGCTATGTGTCTGTTTATATGTGTGCGTGTGTAAGTGTGTAGTATACCTTGTGAGTACCTTGTCAGTTTGACTGCTTCACAACTGAGGAAATACATAGTTCACTTCACAAGATTTTCAAGAAAATGTGTCGTTACCATGGCAAATACCTTGTCAGGTACAAATCCAAAAAGTGTCTTGCATATCTACCCCATAGATCATTATTAGGCCCTACATACCATATCTGAAATAAATTGCTTAAACACTGTGGAAGTAGTTCGCTCCACAAGGTTTGAGGGAAATTGTGGTTACCTTGGCAACGCTTTTTCCGACAAACACACACACACACACACACACACAAATGTCTTGCACATCTACACCTCAATGTCATTATGTACACCAAATTTGAGTTCATTGCTTCAAAATTGTGAAAGTAGTTAACTCCACAAGATTTTCAAGGAAATATACCGTTCCCATGGAAACACCTTGTCAGGTACAACACAAAGTGTGTCTTGCATAACTACACCTATAGATCATCGTACATACCAAATTTGAAATAAATTGCTTAAATACTGTGGAAGTAGTTCACTCCATAAAGTTTTGGGGAAATTGCGGTTACCATGGCAAAGCTTTCAAACATAAAAAGCATGCATGCCCTGCATATCTACACGGTGTTCAAAGTACCGATTTGCTGCAACAGACTTACAACAGAGATAAAACGGTCTCAGAATATAGTTATTATTCGATAGTTGCGCACCACAATTTTCATCTGACACACATCGGATTGACTCGACACTCCTCGGGCTGACTCGACACTTGGCCAACACTGACTCGATTTGCTATTTACAGCAAATGGCGTCAAATGACATCCGATGATGCATACCGGAATGGGATTCTATGAAATACGAGTCATTATGAGAGAGTCATTATTCAGTGAGGCCAGCAGAAAATAGAGTTCTTTGAGACCATGGTACAGCAATCTACTCGAGTTTGATTACTTTAAGCTGCACCTTTTTAGAAAATTGCTGTGAATACATTACGTGGTAGAAAAAAATGATTGGTACTAATTATTGACCACCAGAGTTGTGAGGCATTGATGTCAAGAAACAAGACAGTGTTCATCACTCGTCTCTGGTTTATATAACGCATTGGCAGATGAAGCCGTTGGTTTTTACTCCACTGGGAGTCATGATAAGTAAAGATGACTATCTTTTGAGTCTGGTCTATGGGAAAATTTCAAATTGACTAAGGCCCGTCTTAATTACAAGTTTCAATCATTAATCTGCACAGACTGAGTAGGTACTTTGTAGTTGATATGACTACAATCGGGTGAAAAACGAGTACTATTCATACAGACCATAAGATGAGAGGACTCAGTTAGCCAATGCTACAATACAGTTGTATATACTAGCTTATATCCACGGACAAATGTAATATTCACTGAAATGAGTCACTGGCTTTGATGTGTAGACTCTGTAAAAGAACAACACGTAACACTACACGGACAAATTTTTTGACATTTCATTGAGACGAGTCATTGGACTCAAAGATATGTGTGGGTAACGAGACAAGGCAAAAGAGAGAAATAAATGTTCACACAAAGAATGAACTTGCGCACAGACCGGTGGACCGTTTCATGAAGAAATGACATAAAAGTCTGCAACTGATTGACAAATTGCCCTACATTGACGCATATAAGCACTGGATATATAAAAGATGTGTATCATGACTCAGCATCATTACTGCAGGTATCTCTTTCTTAGCCTAAGATTCACTTTTCATGACATTGTCTCAATCCTGACATCACTCTACACATCACAATAATAAAGATGCCGTGGATGATAGAAAATCTACACATATAGTGTCAGTCAATATAATTATTGAGCTACATGTAAAAACTACTGGTGGAGTTGTTTCCTTTACCGGTCTTAATTGTCCTTTGAATGGTGTTGAACCCAATTACACAAACAAGGGAGAGTTGAAAATCACTGCACGAGTATAATGTATTCATACTTACGTAAGGGAAAAAGCAGAATAATCACTTTGAAGTTTCGAAAGAAAATGAAAAGTGAAAAGGCCCATGTTTAAGTACTTTCTAGAAACTGTACACACTGGGATGGTTTCCCAATTCAAAAGAGGGATATTTTCTGTCGCTGATACCAACTTTTCATACTGTCCAAGCGACCTTCCGGATGGTTTTGTCGCTGATGTGAACTCGCTCTCCTCAAGAATTTCACGAGGATCTCCAAGTCGTCCTTATCCATTGATTGCTCGCGATCTAACGAGCCGGTCATGATAACCGTATCCACGAGGCGAAAGGTCAGGGGTTGACGCTTTTCGAAGGCGTCCATTTGCGAGACACGTGACTCCGACGAGATGTTGCAGTCATGGACAATAACCGCCAACTTGTTTCGACCTGCAAAATACAGTCGAAGGATAAGAGACGGGATTGACTTCTGCTCAGCAGGTAATTGATAATGGTAGCCTTTTCTTTGTGCTCATCATTACGCCATCTATACAGGGCGTTTTTTAAAGATTTTATCAGCCACTTTTGAACGAGTTACATTTAGTTATATGGCAAACTACTTATGTGAGCAAAATTAAAAACAACAACAAGAACAACAAAAACCGCAGTGAACGCAAGAGGGGGAGATACAGTCAGGTTGTTGAACAAGGAAGTTCGTTGCACGGCTTCAAATTTCCCCCAAATTTTCAAGCACATTAAAGAAAGAAACAGAAAAAAATATCCAAGTAAAACCAAGTCATTGCAACCAAGACCTAGCAAATATGGTGCTTTACAATAAAAAAAAAAAAAAAAAAAAAAAATATATATATATATATATATCGTTCTTCGAGAAGAAAGCAGTAGTTATAAGTGAGTGAAATTGAGCATTGCCAATATTAAAGTGGCCAAGTTTGAGCATCATCCAGGGAGAGCAGTAATGTTTCTGCACTTGGTGTTCAGTCATGTCGTGACGTACATAATCAAACAAACGTTAAGTAATTTGTTTCCCTTGTGATACTGTTGCAACAATTAAAATATTGAAATAGACATTGAACATATCTTTGTTCAGTTTCAAGACAGTTATAGAAAGATTTATAATAAGTACACCTTTTGTAAACTATCACTTATTTTTACTTTGTTTTGGGGTATCTTGGCCATTTCAAAACCAATTTTCATCACATAAACTTTGAATTCCTGTTAAAATTGTATGCTCTTTAACATTATTTTTATTATTAACATGGTAAGTGGTATCTAAGTATCTAACAAAAAAGTTAAAAGCTGAATCTTCACCTCATCTAATACTATATCATCCCTTTAATATTATTATTTCGATGAAATATTTATATTTACTGGTGTCATCATCAATATAAGTAGTACATTGTAGCCGGTTAGTATCATCAAAGTACAGTGTAGTACTATCATGACCGGTTCACTTTTGTTATTGTTCATCCGTACAATCTTTTAATCGTGACTTTGTTGCACAAAATATTCATATTGTCATATCATATTCAGTAGGGCATGATACATTTATTTCAATATTGGGGTGGGGTGATTGGTGGATGAGGGCCAGAGGTCTGCTTCACTGGTGTCAAGGGACAACGTCCAGAGCAGAAGAGCGGTATAGTTCTGGACTCTGGAGACGCCTTGAAGCTGCTCGAGTTTAGTGGATTTGTGTAAGCCTTGTTTGAGTTCCTGGTGAATGGTTTTATTTCTGACATTGTTGTTTGCTTGTTCTGCTAGTTTTTTTTTTCTCCCAGCAAAATTTGAAATCAACAAAACTACACCCTACAACACTAGAAATTCCAGACTATGTGTCGTGGAGGTGGGGGGGGGGGGGGTTGTAAGAATGAAATTATGAAATGGAATTTGGTGGTATCAATTACCTATACCATTTAAAAGGCATTGACAGAAAAGAAGACATATATTCTTATTGACGGTAATATCATGGTCATTCACATGATCATAATCATTGTCAGTCTGTTTCACCAAATACATAAGTTACCTAATCTCTGTTGTTATTGGTCTTACTGATGCAGAAAGTTTCTTACCAATGATCTTGTTGCAGTAAGTCAGGTATTTTTCATATAATGCATTCGTCACGTTAGTAATGGCGAAACCACGGTTATTAGTCGAGTGGCACAGCACCATGACATCCACGGAGTCGCTGGCGGGGAAGCGGAATGCATCGAGATCGTTGTACGGGAGACGTCGCACGCGGACATCGTTGATGAGCCCGGGGGATTCGCGTCCCAGCTTCTCCAACGTCGACTTCAACGCCATGACTGTATTTGGTGCGGATGTGCAGAGAGATACTGAAACCCGGCGAGTGATGGAGCGCGAGGAGAGAGAAACTGGCTGGCGAGAAGTCCCGGCATACTGTGGTAAATTCTCGGACTTGGCCGGGGGTCGTGTCATGAGTTGCCTGTTGCCTGTGGAATATTCTGCTGTTGTATCAGAGGCACTTGAAGTTGAGGGAGCAGCAGTGCCCATCTCCGGCCGTTCAGACATATCGTCCGATGGCTGTGACGTTACAACATTTGTCTTTGGCATCTGATTCTCTGTCAGTGTGTGAGCTGGGAAAAATTCAGAAACACGGCACACACCGTGAAAAGAAATTCTGAGTTTGTCAAGATTCATCTATTAATCATGACGTCCTCATAGCAGATGCAAATATACGACTATAAAACAATCATTTCTGGGCTCTCAAAGCAGTCAGAATTCACATACTTTAGTTTCGTAGGTTGCATCCGATACCATGACTTTGGAATGAAATATCAAGGCAATGCATCTGGTACACAATGAGTAATTTGAGATTACAATGCAATTAACATTTTCAATTTCATACATTAATATCTCGTTCTGCAGGAAAGAGGCGGCTGCATTTCGTCTTATGGTCCCCTGTACCTAGTGAACAGATACCTGGTAACTCTGAGTATTGACAAGAATCTCGTACTGCTATATAGCTGGACGTCGTGTCACCTATCATGATGATGATGATGATGATGATGATGATGATGATGATGATGATGATTATTATTATTATAATTGTTATTATTATTATTATCATTGTCATCATTATCATTATCATCCTTATCAGCATTATCATCATTATCAGTAAAATTGTATCACAGTAATTATCATTCCTTTTTTCTTCTTCTTGATTAATCTATTGAATAATCTTATCATTACAATGATATCATTGACATCATCACTATTATGTCGTGATAATTTTATTTTTTATTATCTTATTCATTCAGCATTCTCAAAGCATATGGCAATGTAAGAATGGATGAATCGATACGCAATTATATCAAAAGAAGAAATAAAGAAGCCCTGTCCATGAGATACACAAAGAAATGTCAGAATAAAAAAAAACACAAAAAAGCATATCTTCGTGTACCTTTAAAATGATATGAGCCAGTTCAGTTTAATTGAGCTATAATAGGATGTAATAAAACATTGCTACAAACAGCATCAAAACAAAGTTTACTCAATCTCATTCATGTACATGCCATTTTGGTAATATCTCCATTTGCATGCTTTGAGCACCGACTGTTACAGAAAACGTCATCACAAATTTATGTAGATAGTACATCCCACCCACAGACCCCAGCATAGAAAAGATGAAAAGAGATTAAAGAGTGATGTAATGTATCTGTTTTTATCCAAAACAAAATAATAACTGCATGTCAAAACGCTGAATCCTCGATCAGTAAATTTTGATGAAAAAGAGCCCCGTTTGATAAAGCTATTCATAAAGTTACGCAAGACTCTACGAACGACTGGAATATGAAGTGCCAACATGTGTGTCCATTTCCCCCTCCCTTAGGTGTTAACAAAGTACGACGGTATGTCAATATTTCTTCTACTTTGAAGCAAAATACACTCTCAACTAAAAACATGTGTTAACATGTAAGAACACTCATTACCATCTGCAAATTTCAACTTTAGCTATTGAAATTAACAATGATTAGGAAACCCACTTGGCTCACAATATTTAAGTCGTTCGTAAAGTCATGCGTAACTTTACCAACAGCTTTATGAAAGAGGGCCCCGGTCTCTCAATAACTAGATACAAGTCATAACTTTAAGGATGTTCCTTCACTATGAATACCAGGCTCTATGGTCATCACAGGCTGTCCTTTTCGCGCCTTCTCGAGAACGGTCATCAGTCTCTCCGTGTCTTCTGCCTTCATAACAAATCCTTCGTCCAGTCGTCCACAAATTATCACCTCAGAAACGAGCTCGAAGGTGAGTGGATGGGCCGCCCGAAATGAATTGAATTTGACATCGAGTTCGGTGACGTCTTTAAAGTCGACGTCATAGATGATTAAAGCCAGTTGTTTCTTCCCTGCAATAAGAAACAAGAGGAGTCAAAGTTGATCATAATAAGTATATGATTGATGTCATCTTGCCTGTGTGTGTGTATATATATATATATATATCACGTGTATATATATACACTGGACAGCAAAAGAAAGTACCCACTTCTATCAAAGGCTGCACACAAATTTCACCACCTAGAAATAAACAATTTTTGTACACAGGTATGCTGCAATATCCATTAGTAATCACATACCCCATAGCAAGTGATTATCTTTATTACAAAGAAAACAAGGAAAAGTAGAAATTCCGCGGTGCGTAATATATGTCCCCGCCGGAAGTAGCATTTTGTAGCAAAATGTACAATATAGGTCAAAAATCAAGGTCAAAGGTCAAAGAAGTCAAAGGTCAAAATTCTGTGTAGAAGTTTGGAAGCCCTCACCTAGTGCCATCACATAAAGCAAACGGAATCGAAATCGGGGTAGAAATGGCGAAGGAGTAGCATTTTGTAGCCAATGTACAATATAAGTAAAAAATCAAGGTCAAAGGTCAATGAAGTCAAAGGTCAAAATTCTGTGCAGGAGCTTTGAAGCCCTCACCTAGTGCCATCACATTAAGCAAACGAGATCGAAATCGGGTTAGAAATGGCGAACGAGTAGCATTTTATAGCAAAATGTACAATACAGGTCAGAAATCAAGGTCAAAGGTGAAAGAAGTCAAAGGTCAAAATTCTGTGTAGAAGTTTTGAAGCCCTCACCTAGTGCCATCACATAAAGCAAACGGAATCGAAATCGGGTTAGAAATGGCGAAGGACTAGCATTTTGTAGCAAAATGTACAATACAGGTCAAAAATCAAGGTCAAAGGTCAAAGAAGTCAAAGGTCAAAATTCTGTGTAGAAGTTTTGAAGACCTCACCTAGAGCCATCACATAAAGTAAACGGAATCGAAATCGGGGTAGAAATGGCGAAGGAGTAGCATTTTGTAGCCAATGTACAATATACGTCAAAAATCAAGGTCAAAGGTCAAAGAAGTCAAAGGTCAAAATTCTGTGAAGAAGTTTGGAAGCTCTCACCTAGTGCCATCACATAAAGCAAACGGAATCGAAATCGGGTTAGAAATGGCGAAGGAGTAGCATTTTGTAGCAAAATGTACAATGTAGGTCAGAAATCAAGGTCACAGGTCAAAGAAGTCAAAGGTCAAAATTCTGTGTAGAAGTTTGGAAGCCCTCACCTAGTGCCATCACATAAAGCAAACGGAATCGAAATCGGGTTAGAAATGACGAAGGAGTAGCATTTTGTAGCAAAATGTACAATATAGGTCAAAGGTCAAGGTCAAAGGTCACAACTGAAATTCTGTGTAGAAATTTCAAAGCTCCCATGTAGTGCTATCATATAAAGCAAACAGAATCAAAATTGGCTCATAAATGACAGAGAAGTAGCAAATTGAACATTTTGATCACACACGGACGCACACACAGACGGTCGGACAGACAGACGGACGGACAGACAGACGGACGGACGCACAGACACACACACGTACGGAGCCCGTTTCATAGTCCCCTGCTCGAACTCGTTCGGCGGGGACAAAAATGACATGCACAGCATCTTGGTCACTGAATCAAAAGTCACAAAATGTAACAGAATGAGCCTTTACAAGCCTAACAAGACGTGGCATAATTTTCCTGATGGAAGCTTGCTTAGACCAGAGTAAAGTAATGTCCAGTCTAAAGAGCTAACTGATTTTATTCTGAGAATTAGCATAATCAGGAAGGATAGCATCCCTAAATACAGAATACGCTCATTAACATCATTTTGACAAAACAGGTGTTCACTTTGACATATTGGTTGTTTAAAAATGTTATCCATTCAGTGGTCATTTTTGCATGGTGGAGAGTGCTGTTGTGTGGGACTTTTGATTCAATGACCAAGACGCTGTGCATGTCAACTTCTTCTTTGTTATGAAGGCATTCACTTGCTTATGTGCATGTGATAAGTAAGGGGCATTGTAGCACACCTGTGTACAAAAATTGTATATTTCTATGGGGTGAATTTTTGTGTGCGGCCTTTGACAGAAGTGGGTACTTTCTTTTGCTGTCCAGTATATATATATATTCCCAACTCAAAATCTAACAATTCAATGAGGATACATAAAAAGGGAATGATAACTTAAGTCATATCTAATTAGAGGTATCTGGAATCCCAAAGAAATGTGTTAGAATAAACAGGGCTATGGACAGCTTTCCTGGAACAGATGATTTTTCAGAATATTTTTGACGGTTTTGATTAATCATGCGAAATGCCACATCCCTAAAAGTGGGTTTCCGGTGTGGTTTGTACTTGTAATTGTGGTTTACTCTTTAGAGTGATATTTCAAACAACTGAACAACTATAAAAAGTAGTTCTAGTCCAATTCAAAACCACCTAAAACTCCAACGGTACAGGCGGAATTTCATGGCATGTAAACATTATTAAGACCTAACATATCATAGTCGTATTACTGGAGCACATCAAACTACGTGAACCATCCACAATATACAGTACAACAAATTGAAGGGCGAACACAAAGTTTACTCACTATATATTCCACGGCAGTATTGCAGAAATTTGTCATAAATGTCCAACTGGCGGTCATGTCTCGAATGACAGAGCAGCAAGACATCAAACGGAGATCCGGGTGGTAACTTGAATGAATCAATGTTGTACGGCAGACGCTGAAACTGAATATCTCTTATGATTTTAGGGTAACATTCCTTAAGGTTATCCATCACTGTCATTAAGGTCTTCACATTCGCCTCATCAGCGCATGCACATACAAGCATGAGTACAGGCCGGGTCACAGTCCAGTATGCCGCGGTCGTCACTATTTTACAATACAAGGAAACGGGGAAAACAGGTCAGTGGTCATTTCATACCCAAATTATTATAACGTAATGTAAAGATTTGTGAGCGAGAAGAAAAGGTGGAAAACATAATAGCTAGGCATGAATTACTTTGTTGGTTTCCACATCATAATTCAGGAGAAGGGTTTATAAAACAACATCATCTCTATCATCCACCCGTCTATGTTATAAAAGGCTACTGCTTATCATGTAATCATGAAACGTTCGAATTGCGTTGGATCACTCTCGCGAAACGGTGTGTAGTAATGCTGCAAAGGGGATTCAACAACAATGGTTGCGAAATGATATTCATTACGAAGTGAAGGAGGAAAGGCCACATTATTTCAGATAGGGGTAGTAAAAGCAGGCAAAAGAAATAGTCAAGAAATGTACTTACATGAGAGTTAATGGAAATAACAAACGGCAAAACAAGCACAGGCAATATGGAAAAAAAAAACAGACTTGCAAATTCTGTACAACGAATGATCGAACTTTTTACCAAATCAAAGTCCGAATACAGGAGTCAGCTTCATCAAAATTTAGTGGAATCAAGAAGTTACCAGTCCTACACATTGAAATCCACTGAAATAGATTGAGCTACAACCAAGACATTGTAAGCATAAGCATGATTGCAAAATGTTCTCCTGGCTACCCTGGTCTTTGACCCTGAAAAAAAAAAAAGACGGATCCATGAGTTCAGCTTCATTAATATCCCTAGGTGGCTACCCATACACCTCCACCAGTATCTACAACATACACGTACTTCTAGCTTGAAAAGCACACACACACAGGGCTTATCAAAATGGATCACTGATGACGCTGTCCCCATAAACAAACGGTGGCTAGATTTTCCATTTACACACACACAGTTCAGTTCGTTGCTTGGACAAAAAGATTAAAACGAGTATTGTAATCATCTGTATCATGATTTTTATTATGTTTCAGGCTAATTATAATCAGAGCTATATGAATGACGATGCATGAATACGTAATAAATCAATGATATTTATGGGTATGATTACAAGCCATGAGTATAACAACCTATGAAAGTGTATTGACATAATTATACATACTCTCATTGGCGATGTCATCATCGTCTTTTGGTGGTCTCCCGCAGGACATGAGGTTAGGCAACTTTGTCCTGAGCTCTTGCAAGGCCCCAACTCGTCGTTCTTGCTTCATTTCCCGCGGGCACTGTCCAGCTTCCCGAATGAACTTTAGAAGAAACTCCTTGTCCTCCTGTCTTATCTCCGGCTCCTTTTGGGCGAGATTCCCGCACGTGATAGCCAAGCTGGTAGTGTGAAATGTTTTTGGCTGTAAATTCTGAAATGCTTCCTGACGGGAGGAACTGGCGGGATCGTCGATCGTACTGAAGTCATACACTATCACGGCCATCTTCCCTCTACCTGAGCGCAAAGCAACAAGGATAAACGTAAAATGCATATTCATTTTCAAGACACAAATGCTCACAATATTATGATGGCAGGATGCCCCAAATTTTAAGTACACTATCACGAGGGATACTACGGATATTTCCTTAGAATTGCACCCACACTCTTCTCCTTCCCAACCAGCCAATAGCACATATTATTTGCGTACATGCACATTGCAAAATAAAAGACCACATAAATCGTTCTCCGAAGGCAAGTTTAAACGTATCAATAAATAACGTATTACAGGTCGTACAAACTTTTAAAGTTATTCTTCGTCTTCAGAAATCAACCACTGGAAATGGCGTAAGGAGCAAGAGGTATTAGTTTTCCTTCTCCTATATCATAAATGACATGTGGTCTCTGCTGTTGTGGCATTTTCATCTTAGACGGGAAGAAAAATAATAGATTGTATGCCAAACGTTACATTTCACTTATAATTTTGATACTAAAAAAATGAGGCTACACATAAGTTTGCAAATAGAGCATATTGTGATAGGTCTCGAGAGTTGCGGAAATATACTTATGGAGATCATGTATAAAATTAATAATTGGATCCTGTGTAGTGAACACAATGATAGCAATAACTGAAAAGATGGAAATAATCTCACCACATGAAAATTAGCACTGTGAATAAGCAACTGCCAAAGTGCATCTCATCCACATCTTTTCGTAGGACAATTCGAAATGCACATTTTAATGTAAAATAAAAGCTTGACAGAAACACTAAAATGGATATGCAGATATGTGAACCGGTGTCAGTAACAAATCGAATATTTATTTATTCATTTATTTATTTTGGGCGGGGGGGGGGGGGGGGAGTGGGCCCTCCACCTTGTGATAAAAGTCATGTTGCATTTCACTGCAACATTTCATTCTGTGCCTTGCTTCCTTTTAATCTATTGTTACTTGAAAGGTTCACTACAAAAAATGAAAAAAAAATCAGAATGGGATACATGATTGAAACGGGATACTGGTACATCTAAAGATCTTATCCTAATTTTAATGATAAGAACATTTTGGACGTAACAAGGGTTCTTAAAATCAAATAAAATTTTCCACCTCGACATCAAACATACCTATCACTTTGGAACAATAATCTAGGTATTTGTCGTACTGGGCGTCTGCGACGTCTGTAATGGCGAATCTGCGATTGAAGATGGAGTGGCACAGAATCATCACATCCACAGGGTCGCTGTCTTTGAATTTGTACTCGTCGATATCGTTGTACGGCAACGGATGGAACTTCACCTTGGCGATAAGCTCGGATTTTGCCCTCTGCCAGCGACGCAGGAGATAAAGTAGTCCCTGAACAGACGACTCCGGTGACGATGTACACACAGAAATGGAGACTGACCATGACCAGGTATGAATGAATGAATGAATGAAAAATATTCTTTTATGACACTATTAAATACACAAGTAAAGGATTAAAAAGCGATGATCTTTGAAATTACAAAGGGATAATTTGTCGTTACTGACATTAAGATTGTCCCAAAATATTTCGGACTCAATCGTTTCTGACAGAGTATATCCAGTCTGACATCTATCATAGTGAAGTAAAATTATGATCACAATTTATCTTCAGAAACTAAATGCATTTCCGATATTTTTGTTTCGTATATTTTTTTTACTCATCAATTTGATCTAAGTGTGTCATTTCCGCAAGGCTCAGAGAATGTGAATTTTCACAGCAAAAATTAACCTGTCATGACATAAACCCTAAAACTTCGTTAGAAAAGTAAAATGTTGATATATAACTATATTAAGTAATGCAAAGGAAACGGCATAGCTAATATGATATTATTGACACTACACAGACTCCAATATTACAACTGACTTCAGAATCGCTTTGGAATGGTATGAATCAATCATAAAAGCCTAATCGACACTTCTGTGGTCACAGAGAATGTTCGTATAAGCACTAGTAGAAGGCATCTATCTTGCACTGCGGGGCAGGAATACATGTGCCCGGTACATTATAAATACGTGATAGTTAGTATCATCGCTGCATCGAAGTTAGAGCGAAATGTGTGGTCAACTCCTGTGACCAACTCGTAGACCAAACTTGTAAAAAATGAACTCGGGAATGTTTCATTCCTGCCTAATACCGATGATGAACTACTCTAAACCAGACTAAAATATCTAATTTACAGAATATCGCTACAATCGGCAGAAAACCCCTAGAAAATACAGTCTTACAATCCATGAAATCTATAGGTGCTCATGGGGTCACGTGAAACCTGCTGACTACAAACTCACCTGGTCTCCTAACCATCCTGTCTGGCTGCATACCCTGTGTCTGTTCATAATGTTTGGCATGCTCTACCACACCCTGTGAGCTAGGCTTTGGTTCTCCCGCACTCGCCAGTGGACTGGAATGAAGCTCCTCTTGAGCACCAGCCCAGTCTGTATCGCTCTTACGTTTTTTACGTTCTTTAGTAGTTTCATCCATTTCCCCAAATTCATCTTGCTCACGATCTGTAGAACACGATACATGAATGAACATAATGTGACTGAACAAATGAATATAAATAATGAATGTATAAAATGAATTGATAAACAGGTCATCATAGAGGCAAATAAAGGAGCAAACAGAGGAAACATCTAGTATAAAGCATGACTGGAATTTATGCATGTCTCATTTTATTTTCCCCGTGGTGGTACATGTATCTTCAACGATTAATTTTGCTCCATCTTGTTTTTAAAAACAAACGCTTTGCGCTCCATGTCTATGCCCCATAAAAGAAGTATTTCGAGTATCTTTTTTTTCAAAAGCATTTTTTTAAAATAAATCGAAAAGATCACTGTCATCTTCCTTGCAAGCCTGCAGCTGATTCATTTTTATGACAATCTTTTCAGCTAGATTGTGGGATATATAAATAATGATAATGATAATGATAATAATAATAATAATAATAATAATGTCTCATTTAACCAGGGTAGCCTCTTCAGCGTTACCACTGCTCTACCAGAGGGCCCTGCCATTTTTATTACCCTATAGCGTTGCCAGGTACCCATTTATACTCCTTGGACGAGATGGACATGGTGGGTAAAAGCATCTTGTCCATCTTCGTAAGCACTGGGCGGGATTCGAACTCGAGTCCTCCGATCGGGAGTCGGGAGTCTTATCCACTATGCCACAGCGCCCCCACACAAAATAAATATAAATTATACACAGTGTAAGTTGCTATTGAAATCGTTTTTAAGGCGTTTTAGATTAACTCCGTCGATAAATTATTCCAGCCATACTTGTCCACGTACTTGTCCACGTACAGTATGTTGTCTTTATGTTTTGTCATCTGTTATGTTTGTATGTTCAGGGCCCCCAGGAAGAACAGTACTTGCCTACTGATGGGACCACCCTGTTGAAAGAAGAATTAATAAAATAAATACATACATACATGCATAAATAAATCAGCCATGAAATGAATAACACTATACAGCGCTCCCTCTCCGATCGTGATCATCTCTGCCAATCCTGTCGACAGCTATAGCTCTTTCAGTAACACAACGATTCGATCAGAGGGTGGATTTTACAACGTACATGAGATTCAGTGAAATCTGCCATGCAGCTACAAACTCACCCGTTTCCATATCCATCATATTTTGCTGCACACTGCGTGTGACGTTATCCACATTGGAATGATCTGACTTCCCGAGACCAAGATTTGGGGCCGAACTTGTAGGTTGTGACATGTCTTGCTATTAGGACCTTCAAAATGAACACATTAAAACGAATGAATAAACCCAGATGTTTGAAAGCGCGCTAAGATCTCTCCTTCGTTATGCAAAAACAATAATCGTCAAAGCAGTTGTATTACCGGTGCTACACACATTCTTCCTGATGTAGGGCTTTAAAAAGTAGACTTTAAAAAAGGGACGTATGTGATTACGTAACACTTAAGGTTGGGTTTCTATCTAGTCATTCGACTACCGACGAGTTCTTTTGTTACCTTTTGTGTCTACTACAGTTTACTTAAATCAAGGTATTATTTTGGTAGGCGCTGCCTTTGATAGCGTACCTTGACACTTTCGATAAGTAGCCGTAACTGCGAAATCAAGTGGGACTGAAATTAGCGGACTTCCACTGCAACTATGACAATGGTTCAATACCTTAGAGACAGGAAGCAACCAATAAATGTCAAGGTAAGAGCAAGGAGGTATCACCTGTGAGAGAAATATAGTAATCAACGTATCGATTGTGGACATCTGCAGCAAGACAAGAGAAGACAAGAAAATGGATGGTCAACCAGAGGTCAACTTCATCCGGAGTGCCTAAAAAGAGTTTTACAGTGATACTTTTATCAATTCTAGTGGTACGGAGGTTTCTACAGTAAAATGGAATGAAATATTACGTACTGCACACGTGCGCCGACGATACCACGTACATTATATATGTCAGTGGCAAAACCTTACATTAAATTATTGTTCACACTAAAGCATTTGAACGCAATAAGCAAATGAATCCAAATAATCATATTCAGTTCGGTGCATAACAAAAAAAAAAAGAGAACATGGTGATTGTAACGGAAGCTCGAGGAATTTACATTATACCTGTTTACAACTTGAGGGTACGACGTATTAAGCAATTGAAAGAAGCAAAAGGTTATGAAATGCCTTGGTGAAATTAGGCGATAGAAAACATCTGCTTCGGCATGATCACGTTGAGTAGGCCCTATGTGTTTGCTGCTTCTGTCGTCTTACGAATATTACAGTCCACATATTGAAAACGGAAGCATGAAATTATTGTATCCAAGTCTCCTGCAGGTGCATGTAGATGATCGTGCACGTCGTGAGTGATCGTTTAAAGTACCGGTACCTTTTCAGTATGGACTATTATGGTTATTGGAGTGTTATAGAGACATCTATATACCGCATCACATATATATCACATTGACATTGTATAATTGTGCAGTATAAATATCATTTTGAATTTTTGTTACATGCAATGTTAAATTTACTGAAAAGAGCTGCTATAGAAGTGCAATTGTTGTATCTTTCTTATTTTCAAAATCAAACTGGTAGCCAAAGCGTACAATATATTAGATATGATTTTACATGTATGATAAATGTGTCGTAAGATTTTACCACAATAACGACGCGAGAGAGTGTGCAGCCTACCACCTTTAAACACGTAGGCCGTACTTGTCAGAGCTGTGTAGCCTACATGTAGGCCCCATTAGTAGAGGCTACTATGTAATCCCGTGAGATTTTTGTGCCAAAATAGATTTTTTTTTGGCTAACTTTGTCAATTTGGGGGTGCTGAATCCGAAAAACTTTGGTTCCATTTTTTTCGACCACGTCTTCAGCCACCATTTTGAATTTCGAAATGGCCGCCATAGAAAACTGTATTTTTACCTATATCTCATAGAGTGAGCATTGTAGAAACTTCAAAGTTGGTGTAAATTGCATGATTGTGATGTCAGACACTCTGATATAACTATTTCTGATATTGTGGATTGTTTTGATACAATTTTTAGGCTGCCATCTTGAATTTCAAAATGGCTGCCATAGCAAACTGCATTTTGACCCATATCTCATGAAGTGAGCATTGTAGAAGCTTCAAATTTGGTGCAAAATGCATAGTTGTGATGTCAGACAGTCTGATGTATCTTTTTCTGATATTGTGGATTGTTTTGAGACAGTTCGTAGGGTGCCATCTTGAAATTCAAAATGGCCGCCATAACGGTTTTACCCATATCTCAGGTTGCAATTATTGTAGAAGTATCAAATTTTCAAGAATGCACATGCTTGTGGTGTCCTGCGTTCTGGTACAGCTGTATCCTAATTGTGAATTATTAAAAAGACCACCATGTTGAAATTCAAGATGGCCGCCATAGAAAACACACTGTGGTAAGCGCCTTAGATGAATTTGCCGAAATGATTGTCCTAGTGAGACCGAATCCATTTCCAGGTCACGCAGAATGACAGCCATCTCTTAATTCAAAATGGCTGCCATAAATTCAAAATGTAAGGACGACGTTCCAATGAATGACGTCATCAAGCCATGCTGAGGGGTAAAAACTGTGTATGGGGGGGGGGGGGGGGCAGGGGGTCCCACACCACTGTCCCATACGTGTGGGCAAGCGCGAAAGCGTTGCATCTCATATAGCCAGGCGGGTATATGCGATTCGCGTACTGCGCGCTAAAGCAATGTTTTTGCCTTTCAGGTAAAACATTATTTCGCGTTGTGGAACCTCGATGATCATATTTAATCCTAGTCAATCAATATTTGTATAAAAGCAAGCATCAATACAATTGAAGGTGATCCTCAAAAACTTGATGCTGCCTCGAGAGAATGAAGAAAAACTAGGAAAAGTCTCGCAATACCATGAAATGCCATGGTCACCCTATCAGGCATTATACACAAGCTTGTTTGTTGGCCACAAACTGAAACAAGGTTTGCCAGATATATTTCTGGTATAACACAAAATGAATAAGGAATGAGTACGCTTTTTCCTGATTGCCCTTGAGTGGATCATCCTCAATTATTAAGACTTTGAAGATGCTTACTGCTGTACAGCCAATGATTCTAAAACTACAAAGGAGCAATATTAGCTCAGTTCTGTGGCGTTTTGCATGAATCGCAGAATTCCTCCACAATTTAGAAGGCCATCACACGAGTGTAATCTCATTGTCACTGCATTGAAACTCATGAATATGGTTTTTGGCAATCAGATATCAGAAACATTCAAGGGGGATATTCTGGAAAGAGATGAAAAGGGCAGTTATCATGTTCAAGAATTTGTATCTGAAAGAGTATATATGTATATATATATATATATATATATTTGGGATAGTAATACTATGAGAAAGGCCAGACATTCAGCTCGTGCAATTAAAATACACCAAGAAAGATTGGATCCAAAGTCATTAAGCTTAAGAGGATCACCAACTTCTCATAACATTTCTACTGTTTCTACAGTCTGATAGACCTGTCACTATCCAGTCATTGCTGAACAATACAATTATTGGAAGGTATAAGTTCTAAGTAATTTCACAATCACTCTTCATCTCATACATGGCCTTCTCCTCATTCTCAGTATAAAAGGTTCATTTTTTATACACATGCCTAAGAAACCCACAAAACTGAGCCAAATAATCAGCCTGAAAGTTGAAATACTTAGCAGTCAATTCCATCTGACAAAGAGACCACATCACGAAAAGAAAAGAAACAAAGGGTTCATCAAAGATGCCATGGAAGCTGTCACCCTTCACTCACAGCGAGGATGCAGATATCCTCATTCCATTGCGTGTATTTAATGCCTCTTCAAGAGCAACAGGGAACATCAGAAATATTGATGATTATTACGTAGGCACTGACATTTCAATTCTCTTGGTGGATCTTGCAAGTTTGCTTTACATACTGCGTCGCATGTTTAGTCTGCTCCATCACTGGAAAAGGAAATGATAAAAGACTCAGTACAATTGACATTATCAAGAGATTATGTTCTGCAGTTTGTTGCGAAAGAAAAAAATATAGGCCGCTTTTTCATGCCTTTTATGGTGCCGGCTGAAGTTGAAAATTTGAGGATGTCTGAAAGAGCAGATGGACCAAGAAGTATCTAAACCTTGAATCATGCAGAATGTGCAATGACACAGTCCATGCCTTCCAGAAGTGGGGCATGGATGACTTCAACCAGAACAATCTCCCGCTTTACCCTCGTGGAGTCTTGATACAACAGATCCAGAGAGCGAACCTCGTAAACTCTCACACCCTATTGTGCCTCTACTACAGGGGAATATGATGTAATACATTGTAGTTATTTCCAGAGGGTATGCATAAACTGCTCAATTAAATGCTCTGAGCTTCCTATACGCCAACTGTAGCCACAGAATTCATTATCATGCTTATAATAGCAAGAAATGTAACAGTCAGTGTTTCAGGAAGAATTTAGAACCATTTTTTAAACAAATGCGGAGAATGAGCCCAGAAGACATCAAGTGACTATTTCATGAATTTTTAGAGAATAGGACAAGTATCGTAAACTCTACAACCAAGAGTGTAAAATGGAGCATTTAGTCATTAGGACACAGTTTTTAGGAGATACTTTTAAAAGTCACTTGTTTGGACACCATCTTCACATGATTTCCCATATTCACAAATTGTACCCAAACGCAATACTTTTAAAGGAATGTTTCACATGGAAACCATTTTGCATTTCAACATGGTAGTGTTAATTCCTGCAGGTCAGGAGGCGCTCTCGCCTACGCAATTTACTAAAGTGATTGACTTATACATGGGTGCTCCAGCATGCTTGAACTTGCACTTTATAGATCTTGCAGCACCAACTATGATTGAAATTCATCTTGAATTTCAAGAGTGGCCAATACGAATAATCCATTACAGAATGTATAGGCCCTATGTGTGTGTTTTTTTTAAAGAATTGATATTGCATGCCACCATTAACATTGATATGCCCAAAAGTTGCTTGAAACCAGAAATATTAGCTGAAAAGCAGCCATTTTGAATGTTAAGATGGCAGCCTCGAAAGTGATATCTAATTTCAAGGAGGGAAAAAGTGCATCTGAATGTTTAACATCATGAGCCCGGTTTATGCCCGAAATGTGAACTTTCTGTATTGCTTACAACATGAGATATGGGTCAAAATATACATTCTGGTATGGCGGCCATTTTGAATTCCAAAATGGCCACCTATAATCTCAAAATGAACCATCGTTTCAGAAAAAGATGTTTCAGAATATCTGATAGCATACGAATGCTCTTTGCCCCAAAATTAGAACCTTACACAATACATACAATATGAGATACAGGCCCAATTACATTTGTTATTGTCGCCATTTTGAATTTCAAGATGGCTGCAAACGAAAATGATCCATTATTTAAAAACAAAATGCATATTAGCATGTCTGACATCATAAGCATATTTTTTGCCCCAACTTTATACTTTCCATAATGCTTACAACCTGAGATATGAGTAGAATTATATTTAGTTATGGCGGCCATTTTGAATTTCAAGATGGCTGCCTAAAACTTGTATCAAAGCAATCTACAGTATCAGAAAATGGTGTATCAGAATGTCTGACGGGACCCAATATTTCGACATAGCAGACTGTACTATTATGTAATTACTGATAACTGCATGCTGTGCGTGCGGAACCACGTAAAGTTTTAATAACAGCTCGGCCCTACACGACTGTGTATAGGGCATATTTACGGGTAGCCCTATGACAAGGATGCCTGCTAGTGTAAAAGAATTCGCAGGGGAAATTGATCTTCCTTACAAAGACTGAGGGTGGAAAATAAGAGCGTCGACATCGCACAGGTACATGTGTTTGCTCATGGCACAATATCATGCTCTTCGTGAAAGATATTGTGAGTGTGAAAGTACTCACCAATGCGTCTATTGTATGAATGGTATATAGGCTTCCACCTTACTCAGCGAACTGGTATCCAAACTTCAAGACGCCGTGTCTTGCAGTATAAAGCGCTATGACTGCTGCAAGCAGGAAATGCAGTGAAAGATCACCGTGGCGAAGATAAATGCATACCAAGACGAGTGCAGCTCCACACAATCAAGGAACCATTGTGCGGCGAACGTTTCTGTATACAACGTACAATCGCTGAGGCGTGCAACCAGACAGAGGCGCGAGGGTTCACAGTGTGGGGATTCCCCGCACTACAGGTCAACTCGCGTTATCATGAATAGATTGCGAAATTTGTCGACCATTTTGGAAGAGTTCATGTGATCCTGGCTGCGACTGGCTACCGCATGAGCGACATATCGTTATAAGGAAGAGGAGACATAAACTGAGGTAGATATTATTAGCTCTTATCCTGTTACAATATATAGATCCATTATGATTGTGACTTCCACCGCCCTGGATAAACCATGAAGCCACAACACATGCACCTGTCGGGTAACATCGAGCCTCGATTATGCTTGTAATATATGGCATATATGTCTAGCTCTAGTGAAGCTACGCGTTGTTTATGACATCTGTTACAGTCAAATTATTCATACTGCATGTCTATAACAAGGTCGAAAATAATTATTCGTGCTACGGGCTTACACCATTCCCAAAACAGCAACGGATTTGTTAACAAGTTGATCACGTTTAAATGCATATGAATTAATGCACGAAGTCGTTCATAATCGATATATCGATGTTCCTCTTCTACAGTGTAATTCTACTGGAAGGACGTACGTGGAGCAGTAGGCCTATTAGAATGATGTTGACATGGCAGGCCTACATAAATGACACTTCAGATTTCAATGTGTTCAAAACCAATTGACTCGATCGCACAAAATTTCTTAAGATACAATTAGTCTCGCGTCCACCTGTCCTTCGCATTCCAAAATACACCAAAATGTGTATCGCTGTTTTGGTGACCAAGAAATTTATCTTTATCACATGACATAATAAGGTCTGTGCTTGTGTGATATGTGAAATATGTATTGAATAGTAGTCCCTACATGTGTATTCTTGTGTTTTTGTGTGACTCTACACTATACATACATGCAATTTCTGATGTTAGTTATAGAGTGGTAGGTGCCTATTAAACTGCAATTTCGCATGTGGCATGATACATGTGCACCGTCTTTTCATGGAATGATCCTTGAAATACCTTCATTTTCTCCACGTAATGAACAAACTGTCATGCATCTTTCAGAAAGTATGTTTGCATCTGTTGGGCAATTCAAGAATAAGCGGGCGTGATCATTACATGTTAAAGGTACTAGCCCACATTTGCAAACCCACGAAAATCAAAACTGCATGAAACAGGTCCAATATGACTTCAAGTACAAGTTATAACAGTAACATACCTCACCTGTTGCTCTTTGTCTATACCATTCGATAAAAGAGAGAAAATCATCGTTTTAAAATCAATTTTCAAACCGGGTCAACCCGACCCAAAATCGAATTACGAGCGCGGGCTAGCTACGCACATTAACTTACACATGTATCGCATGCATGTAGTACGTGCGTGGACCGGAGCTAGCGAGCGTTTTTATACGCATGCATACGGTACATTTTCATTTATTTTTATGAAAGTAATGGACTAATTGGAACGAAATTTTGCACAGGTGTTACTACAATCATACCTAAACTCCATGCTAACTATGAGACCAATTGCTGCAGGTTTACAAATGTGGGCTAATACCTTTAACAGTAGTCAAATCTTTATATATATAGGCCCTAATGAAAGCTAATAAAGGAAACCAAAACCCAAAGAGAAATGTGGATTAAGTGAAAGCGGCAACTATAGTAGAGCACATCAGTGAAAGTTTGAGGAAAATTGGACAATTAAAAAAATATGAATGTTAAAAGTTTTAGTGTTGGAACCACTGGATAAGGAGACTTCTTGAGTTTTTAAATGACGTCATATGTGGACAACAATATGAAGAAAATATAAAGATGTTAACATGCTTTCACTTTTCTAGCGTACGAAAAGTAGACTTGATATTAACCGCTTTCAGAAAGCAGGAGGAATACAACCTGTGTAATTACTACCCTTAACTTATGTCAGTATCAACTTGATGGAATGTGTCATTTTCATGGAAATGAATTTTTCTGGAATTCCCTTTTTCTTTATACACATTGTATTGTTGTCCAGACAGGACGTCATAAACTATAGTCGTCTCCTTATCCAGTCATTACAACACCAAAACTTGAAAAAAGTAATAACTTTTGCATCGATTGTCCGATTTTCCTCAAACTTTCAGTGATGTCGTCTATCAATGTTGCTGCTTGACTCAATCCATTAGCTCTCTGGACTAAATTTTCATGTTTGACCCCTTGGAAATGCATCATTGACTATCTAAATAGCCTATAAGCATATTGTAGTCAACCTAATTTGATTTTAAACAAATTGAAGCTGAATGAAATCTAGCAACAACTTCTTCAGCAATGTCTTCTTTTCCTCTATGTGTCCTTCGGGTATTAAACGTCTCGATTCTTGACCTTCTATGGGCATCATACTTACCTGGACTGTTGACTGACTTTGGACCATGATCGCGCTATTAACTTCTTAGAAGAAAATGATATTCCATATTCGTATGGCCATCTCATATCAATTTTGAGACGGTATAACGCCACCCTCATCAAATGTTCACACTACATTTTAAGTGAAAATTATATATGCGAATGGTCAACCCTTCGTCGTCAGGACACAATTGGCGTGATTGGAGAGGAAAAATGTTCAGAATGTTAGACTTCGCCATTTTTTCCCCGAACATTCACCATCGTTCGCAAATCACACAGCGATCCAAGAGTCTAATTTGAATAAGTGGATGATTTATTTATCACAAACGTTCATGTGGAAAGATGCCTACACACTACAGAGAAAATCTGACAAAGAAAACGTTTAGCAATGTTTTTTTTTTTGCAGAAAATAAATGTATATATATATATGTATATATATATATATATATAATATGTATATATATATATATATATGATATATATATATATATATATATATAATATGTATATATATATATATATATATATATATATATATATATATATATATATATATATATATATAGTATTTAAGTACTTTGTGTCAGCATAGGTCGAAATATATTTTTGAGAGTTTCCATAAGTTATAGTAGCAACGGACTTGTTTAAAGAGTTGGTACAGTTTTGATTGAGATGGGGATTCAGGCTTTCACTTCTTGCGAGATAATATTCACAAATTTAAAGAACATTTTATGCTAAGATGAATTCAAAGTTGATTTGTTGTTTTTAAATTGCTGAGATATCCAAACTCAATGCAAAACAAAGTTTTCCTTATAAAAGGTGTGACCCTCCTTTTACTAGGACCACTTTGTTCAGTCGATATCTCAACCATTTCAAAACCAATTTTCCTGAAATAAAAATCTAATTCCTCCTTTTTGCCCTGTAGTATTTCGCATAAGTGGCTTTATTATCTCGTACAAAGTTAAAACCTGAATCCTCATCTCAACCAAAACTGTAACATCTTTTAAACTCTATGAAAAAAATCAACAAACAACTGTAATTGATCATCTTCATATATCTAAGATTATCGATATGCCAATTTTACAGGAAAGCGGTGAACATTTTTGGATTTAATAAGAATATCAGTACACAATATTTCAATAAATATGTTGAAAATCAACTGACTACCACGAATGTTTAATGAGGAAATTAAAAAGTTCCACGTGTTGTACATTTTGAAATTCACCAAAATGATTTAAGCTATATCACTGGTGCATGAGTGCACGAGAAATCTATCTGCAATCAACTGACATGTATAATTATCATTGGTTTATTGTGTGATATAATTATGAAACAAAATCATGTTGCACGTACGGTCATTCGTTAATTAGTGTTTATAGGTGTAATTCTTAGTACTTTTGTGGTGCGTGCTTCTCTTACGTGGTTTGACATTCTGCGCCCTCATGCGGTGAGTGGTATCACTGTTCGAAACATGTTCGTTAAATGATGCACAGGATAGAGTGTGTTAGTGAAGGTGCGGCGCGCTCGAGAGTATTGACAATGGTGCGACCATTGCAATGTTTGCAACCGTTGTCAATAATCGAGAGTGCGCCGCACCTTCACTAACGCCACGAAATAATCCTGTGCATCATTTGTTTTATAAAATGGGTCGAAAACTAACAGCATTATTCACGTACCTTTGTGTGTCAATACCAACGGCGTAAATCCATACTGAGGAGTGGGGGGGGGGGATGGTCACCATCACCACGACTACAAGCCCATAACCGGACCGGCGCAGCCTTTTTTTTGGGGGGGGGGGGTGGGGGGTGGGGGGGAGAAGCTTTGTGCCTCCCCCCCCCCCACACACACACTTTACAGGGATCGGATGCCCCACTCTTTTGCATGAAATATAAAGTGGGAGAAAAGTGGCAGCAACAACATAAAGACTTTTTGTTCTTGTTGCTTTTTTTTTTTTTTTTTTTTGCTTGTCAGACGACTTTCGGCGGAAAATCAGACCTTAAAAGTATGAAAACATTTTTTTTTTTGAAATATCTGTGAGAGGGAGGGGGGGGGGAGTATCCCTCTCCCACACGAGGAAGATTTTGCATTTTCAGACCTGAAATTCAGCGATCTGGTGCTCACTTGTGGTGAAAATTTTGTTTTCTTTTCTTTAAACAAACAATAAGAAAATGAAATATTCACAGTATATTATTGAATGACAAAATCGTGGTATTTCAGCTCTTGCTGTGCGACATCACTGTGAAGGCCTAATAAATAATGGGGCCTATATCATCGGCGTAGACAGGATTTGATCTTAGGAGGAGCGGTTATGACATGTGAGGGAACGAATCAAGCGTGGGGGGAGGGTATGGTAGGGGGGTTTCCCCCTCCTACGGTGAAATCTCTTTGCGTTGAAAATTTTGACATTTTTCAGTCCAAAAACTGCCGTTTGTAGCTATATTCTTCGCTTTGGAAATTAAGGGGGGGCACACCAGGCGCAACTGATGTCAATCACTGGCAGCAACATCAGGAGAATGGCATAGCGATTAAATGCGAGCGAGCGGAGCGAGCGAGCATGAAAATTTCAACATTTTACAGTCTTGATAAAAACTGCCGTTTGTAGCTATGCTTTTTCGCTTTGGAAATTACGGGGGGCCACATCAGGCGCAACTGCTGGCAATTACTGGCAGCAACATCAGGAGAATGGCATAGCAGTTAAATGCGAGCGAGCGGGGCGAGCGAGCTTGAAAATTTTGACATTTTACAGTCCAAAGACTGCCGTTTGTGGCTGTATTTTTTTCGCTTTGGAAATTATGGGGGCACACCGGGCGCAACTGCCGGCAATCGGGCAGCAACATCAGAATGGCATAACGATTAAATGCGAGCGAGAGAAGCGAGTGAGTTTGAAAATATTGATATTTTACAGTCCCACATGTCCTTTGTGGCTGTACTAGTATTTTTTCGCTTTGGAAATTAAGGGGGGGGGGGGGCGCACCGGGCGAAAACTGCTGGCAATTACTGGCAGCAACATCAGGAGAATGGCATAATGATTATAATGCGAGCGAGCGAAGCGAATGAGCTTGAAAATTTTGACATTTTCCAGTCCCAAAAACTGTCGTTTGTGGCTGTATTTTTTCGCTTTGGAAATTAAGGGGGCGCACCGGGCAAAAACTGTTGGCAATTACTGGCAGCAACATCAGGAGAATGGCATAATGATTAAATGCGAGCGAGCGAAGCGAGCGGGCTTCAAAATTTTGACATTTGACAGTCCAAAAACTGCCGTTTGTAGCTATATTTTTTCACTTTGGAAATTAAGGGGGGCGCACCTGCTCACAATCACTGGCAGCAACATCAGGAGAATGGCATAGCGATTAAATGCGAGCGAGCGGAGCGAGCGAGCTTGAAAATTTTGACATTTTACAGTCTAAAAACTGCCATTTGTAGCTATACTTTTTCGCTGTGGAAATGTAGGGGGCACACCGAGTGCAACTGCCGGCAATTACTGGCAGCAACATCAAGAGAATAGCATATCGGTTAAATGCGAGCGAGCGGAGCGAGCGAGCTTGAAAATTTTGACATTTTACAGTCCAAAGACTGCCGTTTGTGGCTGTATTTTTTCGCTTTGGACATGATGTTGGAAATTAAGGGGGCACACCGGGCGCAACTGCCGGCAATTACTGGCAGCAACATCAGGAGAATGGCATACTGATTAAATGCTAGCGAGCGAAGCGAGTGAGCTTGAAAATTTTGACATTTTCCAGTCCTAAGAACTGTCGTTTGTAGCTATATTTTCGCTTTGGAAATTAAGGGGGCGCACCGGGTGCACCTGCTGTCAATCACTGGCAGCAACATCAGGAGAATGGCATAGCGGTTAATGCGAGCGAGCGGAGCGAGCGAGCTTGAAAATTTTAACATTTTACACTCCAAAAACTGCCGTTTGTAGCTATATTTTTTGCTTTTGTTTGTCCCACTTTTATTTGAGAACCATTCCCCTCCCCCATCGACGCCTCTATACATATTAGGTTGCTTTTGTTAAGTGAAAGATCCGCTGCACACTCTGATAAATTAGGGAATACACGTCTATGTCAAAAGTGTACAAAGTTTATCCCTTATCCTGTATAGCGGACCTTTTGCATGTTCATGATTGAATACAACGATCTGGTGCATAGTTCTGGCGATATTTGGACAATTTTCCATTAAGAAAGTTCGAGATTTGTCCTCATCTCGGGAATTGCTTGGGGGATAAATGATTTGTCTGTCTAAACACTTCCTTTGGGGCGGGGCAAATTGTGCCCCTTTGCCCCCCATAGATTCGACGTCCCTGATCTTCCCTTGGTATGCCCATAGATGTATCCTGACTGAGTCATCAGTCACTGTCGTTTCTCAGGAATGATTCAGGAAATGGAGGGGATTCAATTATGGCGATAAAGTTGTTGTTATTGTTTGTTTGTATGTTTTCGTACATATTTTGCAGATGGTCCCCAGTTACTTGCGTCATAGTATGTTTACATGTAGACCTATACTATTTGACGTTGTCAACGCCTGAGCCATACCTGTCGATGTTACTTTCTTCGCGAGCGAGCGAAGCGAGCGAGCGCTTGAGAAAATTATACATTTTCCTACAAGATAGAATACTGTTCAGCTCTGTTACCTGTCTGAAGGCCGGCGTACAAACGTCATGCAATATGCCAAAATGATACAATCACATTTCTGCTTCCTCCATTTTTTCCCCTCAAAATTCAGGGGGGGGGGGATGATTGTACAGGCCATCCCCCCTCCTCCATTTCAGGGGGGGGGGATATATCCCCCCATCCCCCCCCCCCCGGGATTTACGCCCATGGTCAATACCAGTCAGCTACATGTAGCACTCGCTCAAAAGTCAAGATGTCCGAAGATGTTCGTCCCAAACATTTACGCACGTCGCACTCGGAAATCCCGCACATAAGTACTGTACGTACGTAAGAGTATACGTACGCCACGTGTTATGCACAAGAAAGGCCGCCGGTGTAGCGGCAGATAGCGTTCCGCGGCGTTTTTTGTTCTAAAACAGTATCCGCCGGCAGTTATCGTTTCAATCGGCAGTTATCGTTCCGACATGGGCTGAAATCTGCCGCGATTAGTTACGGCAGATACTGTACAGCGGCGGATTTTGTACGTACAGGCTTCTACGTTGTAATAGCGTTGCTTAACCTGCCGCGTGCACGTGATCTTCGTCAGGGACTGTCAAAAGAGTTCCGCGCTGCGCGGATTAGGTTCCAAGTGGCTACTGTATTGCTACCAATTGTTGCGAGAGCTTTACGGCAGCCATTTTAGTAAGCAAAATGCTGCATGAATCGTCACGAGATGGAGTGAATTCTGCCTCCCTATGAATACACAACAGGGACTTATGCCTCTCTTTGAATACGCTACAGGGACTCACGGTTGACATTTTTATAATCTGTTGACATTCACTAATAAAAACATAGTGAATCATAAAATCGGGCTTTGATGCACAGTAAATTAATGTAAGCATGTAAAACATAGCGGTCAATCATTGTGCGTTTGGTTCTATGACGTATAACGCTATAAGAAATATGATGGAACCTACACGTAGATCCCAAATTCTGAACGGTGTAAAGCCTGGAGCACGGATGCAACGTAGGACCAAAATAAAGAAAAACAAAAATGAAAGGCAAAAATACATGGGACACTAACAGAATCTTGTCAATACAAATCATCTTATAATTCGAAATAAGACGATTTGAACATGTTGCTGCATGCCAATCTTGTTCTCATGTATCCTTTAAAAGAAAATTCAAAGCTGCTTTCCCTAGTATCTTAAGGCATATGTAACTCATCCATCATTTTGACGTGAACTACAATTATTGATCTTTGTGCATATCAAAAATAAAACCACGATAAATCAATAAAATGTGTTGCCCTCCTGACCTTTCACAATTCTGAGCCAATATCCTGTCATTTACATCTGGGGGGCGTTTCATCAACGAGTTCGTCGGAGGTTTTCACCGACAAATTTGCTATCAGCCAATCAGACGCAAGGATTTACACTGACAACTGTGAAAAGCTAATGAAATCCTTGCGTCTGATTGGCTGATAGCAAATTTGTCGGTGAAAACTCCGACGAACTCGTTGATGAAATGCCCCCCCCCCCCCCCTGGAGTACATAATCCTCTAAACGTGTCAGTGAAAATTTTCAAATTTAGCAATATCTTCATAGCCTTATACTTCACACCCGTATATCAGTATCACGTGTATGAAGCTCCATCGCTCTACCATGGAGGTACAATCATCATTGCCCAAACCGCGGAAGAGAACTCTTACTTCCAGAAAACAGACAGCTACAGTGCCAAATGATTTGTACACGCGTACACACACACACACACACACACACAGGGATACGGCGCAGAACTAGACGTATTCGACGAAAATCGAGGCTTTTCCTGCTTGCGTAATGAATATTTATAAGATAATTTCTCGCATGGCTACGAAAAAAAAAAGATACGTGCGGACCACAGCTAGCTGCTCCACATCAACCACGGAATACCGGTCTGGAGTGTAAGTGGAGGCAGCGAAACAGCAGCAGCGAGGGGCGGAAGCAGCAAATATAGAGGTATTGTACGTTAAACTCGAAATGGAAGCAGCGAACAAGCAGGGGCGCATTGGCAGAAGCAGCGAAAAAAAGAAACCACAGTGAGAAGCAACGATATTAACGAGTGTTGTTCTGCGCTTCAGAACAGTATCCGCCAGTGTTAGGACACGATCTGCCGGCGGATACTGTTTTAGAACAAAAAACGCCGCGGAACGCTATCTGCCGCTACACCCCGGCTGTTGTGGCAGCCCGCGGCCGGTGTAGCGGCAGATAGCGTTCCGCGGCGTTTTTTGTTCTAAAACAGTATCCGCCGGCAGACTGGCGGATACTGTTCTGAAGCGCAGGTATCGTTAATATCGTTGCTTCTCATTGTGGTTTCTTCTTTTCGCTGCTTCTGCCAATGCGCCCCTGCTTGTTCGCTGCTTCCATTTCGAGTTTCACGTACAGTACCTCTATATTTGCTGCTTCCGCCCCTCGCTGCTGCTGTTTCGCTGCCTCCACTTACACTCCAGACCGGTATTCCGTGGTTACAGCAGCTAGCTCTGGTCCGCACGTATCTTTTTTTTTTTCGTAGCCATGCGAGAAATTATCTTATAAATATTCATTACGCAAGCAGGAAAAGCCTCGATTTTCGTCGAATACGTCTAGTTCTGCGCCGTATCCCTGTGTGTGTGTGTGTGTGTGTGTGTGTGTGTGTGTATGTGTACGCGTGTACAAATCATTTGGCACTGTAGCTGTCTGCACCAACCGCGATCTGTTTTGTGGAAGTAAGAGTTCTCTTCCGCGGTTTGGGCAATGATGATTGTACCTCCATGGTAGAGCGATGGAGCTTCATACACGTGATACTGATATACGGGTGTGAAGTATAAGGCTATGAAGATATTGCTAAATTTGAAAATTTTCACTGACACGTTTAATAGAGGAATATAAATGTACTCCGGGGGGGGGGGGGGCATTTCATCAACGAGTTCGTCGGAGTTTTCACCGACAAATTTACTATCAGCCAATCAGACGCAAGGATTTCATTAGCTTTTAACAGTTGTCAGTGTAAATCCTTGCGTCTGATTGGCTGATTGTCGGTGAAGACCTCCGACGAACTCGTTGATGAAACGCCCCCCAGATGTAAATGACAGGATATTGGCTCAGAATTGTGAAAGGTCAGGAGGGCAACACATTTTATTGATTTATCGTGGTTTTATTTTTGATATGCACAAAGATCAAAATATGTAGTTAACGTCAAAATGATGGATGAGTTACATATGCCTTAAGATACTAGGGAAAGCAGCTTTGAATTTTCTTTTAAAGGATACATGAGAACAAGATTGGCATGCAGCAACATGTTCAAATCGTCTTTGTTCGAATTATAAGATGATTTGTATTGACAAGATTCTGTTAGTGTCCCATGTATTTTTGCCTTTCATTTTTGTTTTTCTTTATTTTGGTCCTACGTTGCATCCGTGCTCCAGGCTTTACACCGTTCAGAATTTGGGATCTACGTGTAGGTTCCATCATATTTCTTATAGCGTTAAAATACGTCATAGAACCAAACGCACAATGATTGACCGCTATGTTTTACATGCTTACATTAATTTACTGTGCATCAAAGCCCGATTTTATGATTCACTATGTTTTTATTAGTGATGTCCATTTCTTCATTGAGAAATATGAAAATAAATTGAATTGATGCAACTATACAATGTGTAAAATTCAAATGCACGTCTAATAGGTTACCCTTCACTAACAATCGATTTCTGGAGTTTAGTGAATGAAGATTTAATGAAGAGTAGAATAGAGTTCCTTTATTCATTTGTGTGCTCTTTCTTTACTAGAAAAAGACAGTCGCTGTACATTATACCAACAGAATATTTCATCTAACCTTCTAGCTTATCAAATGGATAGATTGCTTTGCGTGGCGATAAAAGGTGCAATAAACAAAAGTGAGATTCACTACAATAAATGTTGTAGTCTTTAAATCGGGGATGAGAGTATTCCTTTTATTTTTTAATGATAATAATACAACAGTTATCACACTGGTGAGCGGCAGCGTGGTTAAACAACCAGTGCGTTTACAATGTAATTTTGCTAAACACAGCAATTGTTATAGCTCCAGGGTTTTATATCTTCATTTTTAGGAGATATTCATTATGTGAAAATATGCTCATTAATATACACTTATTCATTACTGTAAATGTTTTTGTTGAGACCGTCATACTCCCGATCGGGCGTCGGCAGAGTTTAATAACATCTTACAAATCTTATACAACACTTCATAGTGGAACTGAGGATTAACAACTGGACTCACTTTCATGTGCACGTAATGATTTTGGCATTTCATCACTATTTTTTTTCCCAGTTCGCCTTGAGCACATTAGTCATGTGGCATTGGCACATTAAGTAGGCCCTACCCTGCATTAAAACGATAAGTCTATAAACATTCCATACCGGTACGGTATACTGGACCTGTATTGTGGTATATATGATTTGAATGTAAATTATGTTTTCAATCTACAATCTACAATTCAATAATATTACCAAAAAAAAAAAACCCGATATGAAAAGTATCTTCTGAGTTTATACTGATGTTCTGTGTGAAAGCATTGGTTTTAAATTTTGTGTTATATGTATTTATTTTGACTATGGCAATTTGTTTTTTCATTTCAGATTTGTTTCTTCATACTATTAGTTACGTACAGTCTTACAAGCCATGTAAAAGCTTTCTTATGTACATTTCATTTTTCATCATCCTTGTAGTATTGTGAATTTTGTGCTGATTTGTATAGTGCATGGTACATGACATTGTGTCCACGTTGTTTTGATTTGTAAGTTATGTGTTTTTTATCCTGATTGAATGATGGAAATAGATAGAATGAAATGAAATGAAATTTTTGTGATTAAGCACCAGTGAGAGATAGGCCCATCATGCATTCAACAATATTGTCTGTAGTATAGTGATCGTCCGTACCCAATAGTTGCAGTTCTGTCGTACCGGTATTACAGTTAGCAGTCTTTTCACATTAACTACATAATGCTTTTTTTTCATGGTTATTGTATAGCATATTGTTTGTCGAGCCCCACTATTTTTTCTTTTTATGATTGTTATTCCTCTCAATAAGCTGTGAGCTGCGAACCCTTATATTGGTGATTGTACCCAATAGTTGAAGTTCTGTGTTAGTACTTGGTAGCTTTTGATAATGTCTTTATGTCCTTGATTGTTTCCAGATTGTATAGCACATTATTTGTCAGGTCCCATTACATTTTCTTCTTATTACTAGCACCCCTCTCAACAATCTGCATGCTGTGAACCTTTATATTGCTTTGGCCATGAGGTTGTCATGTCTAGTGCTCAGCATTTCTATGCATGATAGGCTTATTGATATACTTAGTGTCACGCCTTGTGGACTATGGTTGACAATAGCATATCCTATAAAAAAAAAGATCATCTATATATTTGTATCCGCTCATATGCTCCCCCCCCCCCATGGAGGTGGAGAGCATCTCATTCCATGTATAATTATCGTATAGTGCTATAATCATTGTATATTCTTCTCATTCCACTTAATTTTACGCACCTCATTTTCTATTACAAAGGAAGTGATGTCTTTCTGTTCTTGTCGAAAAATGAAATAAAAATTCAATTGAATTTTATTGAATTGGATTCCTGCCATATCAAGACACTCTTTTTTTTTTCTATAAAAATTGCCGGGGTAGAGATAAGATAACAACATTGATCCACAATATCTATGCAGTCCAAAGGGTTCACTTGCAGAGACCATCTTGTGGGAGGTGCCCAAAGTAACCCCATGCATCCTAAAGGCAATGAAAAGCATGCAGTATACAACCGCGAAAAATGTTCTATGGTTACATGCCTCTGAAAAGCTCTTCCGCCTGTGTAGCACATACGCTTTTATTTTGGTAAATTGCAATTAAGGTGACTGTTCATATAGGAGACGTTGCTATACAATAATCTTTTTTGTCAAGCCCTTGGGAAGGGCCTAGATCACCCCTGCCCTGACCGTTGTGGTCCCAAAACAGATTAACAAAACTATACATGTACATTATATGCCAAAGCAAACTCACTTGTACATGCATGTAAAGTCGTTTTGCCGAGTGGTAGATAAAGACACTTTACTTTTCATGATTTTTAAATGGGGGAGATACTGCTTTACAATCACCGTATAGTCAAAGGGGTGCACATTCAAATTCAACCGAGGGTGATTTGTTCAAAATCATTAAAACCCCCAGGGCAATATAGGAAACACGCACTAGCATATAGCACAAAAATGTTTCAATTTACCATGCCTTCACATTGTCGTTACGGTTGAACAGCAATTGTCCTTTTGTTTGGAAGAAAGGCAATAATAATCACAAGAAGAAAAAATGATCTACATTAACTATGTCAAAGGGGTGAACATTCAAAAGCAATTCTTTGGGAAGTGTCCAAAATTACGCCGCCGATGAAGCCCCGTAATTACACCACACGGATACTATGAACGCAAATACCGACGTTCTTTCGTGCATGCATGGTTTTAGAAGTAGTTCCAGCAATACAGCTTCTCACTTTTATATCAATGAATGTCGTGGAAATGATAGAAGCATTGCTTCAAAATATCTATTTAGTGGGTGGATGCACAGTAAATGCCAATCCTGTGGGATGTGCCCCAAATTCCCCCCCCCCCCCCCAACCTGGATCCGCCACCTTCAGTGCAGAGGCATGAAAATACACCTCATGAAATATTGCAAATTTAGATTAAATTTGGGTGCTTCTGTTTACTTTCAGTGGTTTTCACCATCAATTAATTACATAGTACTAGACTCTACCATTACAGATCTATTGTAATGAATACAAAATTATGTAGAGTCTACAGAACTAAGGTCTACACCAAAACTAGTATTATGTTATACAGACAATATCATTCCATCAAACTAATCTTGTAATCTGTTACTTTCACACTCAGCAAAGTAACTATACAAATAACAATCTATTCATAGATGTTCTCTTTAAATACTAGTAGATTCAACTCAATTCAACAAAGCACATCAACAAGTTCTGATTTCATGTCATACCTAAATCCTAACACATTTTAAACATGTGAGACTGAAGTTCACTGAACATGAACTTGTAGTGGACAAGCTTCAATAAATTAAGTTTTTTTGGTACTTTGCTTTCAGGCAAATATAAATGTATATTGCAGAATAGTTTTAAAAACAATAATATAACACAAAATGCAATCAGATACATACCAGAGGTTTGATTTATGGCAGATTTCTTTGACTAACCCCGGTCTGATCCAAACAATAAAGCTTCTCACCAAAACTTTTGTCCTATCACAAGCAAGCTTGCTTATTTCTCCACAATAGAGGGCGCGCATCATCCATCTGGAAATTCTTGACCAATTCTCGACAGGTGTCAATGTCAACTTTGGATGGCCGTAACTTTCTTGTTATTTTAGCAATATCTACGAAATTTTCATATTTCATTACATACATATTTGGTATAATTTTGAAGAATGTTCAAACAAATTGAATTTGTTTTGGTATGATTTAGAGATAGATTAGTATTATGGTAAAAATGCATTTTTGCTAGAAAAATATGAAAAAAAAATGAATTCTGGCCTCAGAATTAATATGAAGATTAGTATAACCCCCTACATAATTGGTATTATCATATAGATAATTTCCTTTTCTTTAATTTGAGACCAAAGCCATGATAATTGAACAATTTCATCAAAGGTTACATGTATTTTTATGAGATACTGACATTTTCACCATGCGTTACCATGAAAACGGATTGTTGACCACTATGGGACACGCTTTGACCTGTTAACATAGCATTTTTGAAATCTACGCACAAAATTGGTCTAGATGAAGTAGATTTAAAAAGTATATGTATAGGGTGCATGGTAACCCCCCTTTCCGACTCAACTAAGTCCATTGGCCATTATCCCACATGATGACACGTCTTACAGATGAAAAGACTATAACTTCTTGCGAAATTAGAGTACACTATGCCACTGAATTGAAAATTGATGCTCTAAAAGGTTTCCTCCATTAATTACAATCTTGGTACGACAAACAATGTATATATAATGGACCTACTGTTGAAAAGATTATGAGTTCTAAATCATCTTTGACTTGCACAAATCTCAAATGAGTAGTGGATTTCAATTTATCATTGAATCTGTTTTTTTTTAACTGCCCATCTGTTTTTATTAAAGAAAAGAAGATGGCCCTGAAACATCAACCTTTTTCTATTTGTCTATTAAATGAAGATGAAATCGTTCAGTGTGTATAAGATTGCCAAATATTAATTTCGACATCAAAAGAGAAGTTTTAGAAAAAGAAAAGACAGATTCTAAATAAAAGGTGTGGATTGGACACTCATGGCTATCCCAGATTTTTCTCTGCTCTTCTTACTGTTATCCTAACACAAAGTGGTCACAAAATGTTGATTTAGAAAGCCACTTGTAAAGTGAAGAATTCAAGTTTTACATATGGGGGAAGTATATTCAGCAATTTAGATCAATATTTCTATGTATTAGCTAACTGAACATTTGCATAAATATAATAAAAGATAGGAAGCGGCCATGCATGAGAGAAGATCTCCTCGTTTGGAGATTTTTGGGCAGTGAAATGTGAGGAGCAAACTCTAAGTCAAATACCGAGGAGAGTTTGTGCAAAGTCACATAAAGCTTCCAAATTTCTTCACATATTATTGAAAAATAGTAATTTGGGGGCTGTCCACAATTGTGCATTAGATATCTCGATTGATATAACTTTGGGACAATTTCACATGGCTGAAGAGCAAGTCTCAGATTTATTGAAACCTAAAGGGTGCCTTGTACAAAATTGTGATGAGATCTGTAGGGAGAGAGAAAAACACAAATGAGATAAGAACGCTTTTATGAACACAGGTGTATTTCTTTTATATAGCTTTATAACTGTAAAGATTAAAAATGAAAAAATAAAGAGCAATCTTTAATTCTATTCCATAAGGAGGCAGAAATGCTGCTTTTGAATAGCATTATGATCCCTCCCCCTCCCTCCCCCTCCCCTCGGCTCCCCCTCAAACGAGAAAATGAAAGGGAGGCAGAATTCACTCCAGTGCACATGGTGCAGGTATCATGCCTCGGTGAATGCAGCAAATGTCCGCAGATTATAAAAATGTCAACAGATTATAAAAATGTCAACCGTGAGTCCCTGTAGTGTATTCAAAGAGAGGCATAAGTCCCTGTTGTGTATTCATAAGGAGGCAGAATTCACTCCATCTCGTGACGATTCATGCAGCATTTTGCTTACTAAAATGGCTGCCGTAAAGCTCGCGCAACTATGTATTGGTAGCAATGCAGTAGCCACTTGGAACCTAATCCGCGCAGCGCGGAACTCTTTTGACAGTCCCTGACGAAGATCACGTGCACGCGGCAGGTTAAGCAACGCTATTACAACGTAGTAGCCTGTACGTACAAAATCCGCCGCTGTACAGTATCTGCCGTAACTAATCGCGGCAGATTTCAGCCCATGTCGGAACGATAACTGCCGATTGAAACGATAACTGCCGGCGGATACTGTTTTAGAACAAAAAACGCCGCGGAACGCTATCTGCCGCTACACCGGCCCGAACTAGAAGTTGTTTACAGGATTGACAGCGCGTATAGTAGCGCGTGACGCACTTGTAACAACTGATTGAGTGCGCACTGCTAGTGTAAACATTGTGACGTACGTCAGGCCAGGGAGGTGGAAGAGAGACTCTTCTTGGTGCATTTACTAAGAAATTAATGCACGCACACGTGACTCATTTCAGCGCTTCCAATTGGCTACATTCTTGAACCCATTTTATAATTTCCTACATGACTGTATGCAAATCTCATTCATATACTATTATGCCTGCTCAATGTATAGATATGTATATTTGTGCTTATCTCTCAAATTGTGTATCCGAGTTTCGCTCCTGTTTTTATAGAACGCTGTGAGTGTTAATTTTTGCATATCTTGTCTCTCACCTTAGCAGTCGGAAGTTTTTTATTTTCTTTTTATATGTTTTATTGATTTCAACTA
Source organism: Diadema setosum (assembly GCF_964275005.1). NCBI lineage: Eukaryota > Metazoa > Echinodermata > Echinoidea > Diadematoida > Diadematidae > Diadema > Diadema setosum. The sequence continues at coordinate 6,222,049 of NC_092692.1, read as the reverse complement.
TTGGCATACAAACATAAATCATTTCTAATTATGGTATACAAATAACACAAACAAGAAATATAAATTTTGCGAGAAAAGAAAAAAAATTCTCAGCACCATAGTTCAAAATTAGCAACTTGTTGATTATCATAAGTACCGTGCAACTGAAATGCCTTATCACGACATCGATGATTGATCAAATATTTTGGTGTAAAATGTCTTGAGGTATTAAGAAAGATGATTCTAATGGTTTATGCATATTTGCGCATTGTTACGTCTATGAAAAGTTATCGTGCAGTGATTTTTGATGCATTACACAGTAAATGAGTAAAAAAAAATAGTAAATATTTCTTTAATGTTGTAAAACTTAGCTGAAATCACAGGGACTGATTCTGTCCGTCTTTCTTCTCTTAAAATTCATTCAGTAAAACATGTCGAAGTCCAATGAGAGGGAATCCACAAGCAGAACCATGGCAAGCGTGAGGAAAGGACTTTCGGTATTGAGACGAAAGGTAAGCCATTCACAGAGATACTACGATGCACCCCAAGAACCCTATCGCTCATCAAACAGTCATCGTGAACGGTCAAGAAACATCAGATGGGATTGTGTAGACTCTCAGGAGGAATCTTACAATGCCGAGGAATCGTTTTCGAGTGGTGATGTGCCCAATGCTAAAATAGATTGGGAAAGGACATCGTCAGATTTGGAGCGACTCCAGAGAGAGAGGGAGAAAAGTGATCGTGAACACCGTGACGAAGGAACACGAGCTTCCACGAGTGGTGCCAATCAGGAAGCTGGAAATCTGTCATCACCATCAGATAGTGGCTGGTGGAACTACATTAAATCTTTGATCGGATATCTGGTAAGGAAAACAGTATGTGGAATCTTGAAAAATAAAACGTGCGTTTATGAATGATCATGTATGACCATGGAATCTGGAGATGATTCGAGCAGACTCTAGAGTAATACAATAATTATGAATCTTCTCGTTTGGCTGGCCTCAACAGAGCTACAGAAGTCTTCCGTATAGTACGGGAAAACTCCCTCGAAAATACTCAACGGGCAAATTCCCTCCCAAACTATTCGATGAATTTTCATAATTTATTGTAAGTCAGTACTGACCTTTACATATTACAGAAAAATAAAAGAATTGGTGAAAAGGTCACTAGAATGATGTTCATTATTTTCATATTAAGTTGATATTTCATTTCCCTGTTATAGGTCAAGATTTACATACAATATAGATAATGGATAGAATTAACAATGATGGGCCTTACCGGTCGAAGCCCTATATTATACTCTGGTAACTCTGCGTTAAGAGATGGTTACAGAGGGGTGTGGATCGTTACTTATATTACTGCGTCATCATTGTACAAGGCAATACAACAAGTGAAACTATTGCGAAATCATGCATGAAAAGTATTTAAATATCTTAAAACAACAACGACTTTACGCTTGTGGTAAACACGATGCATAACATTGATTAGTTTTTAGTCCGAAGAATCATATTACATACTGGTATGTACATCTGTATTCGCATTTCACAACAGCCCGCAGTTCTCGGCTTCCCTTACCGTTCTATCTCGGTTGCTGTCATGACGCAATCCCATGAATCCTCCGTAGATGAGTTGATGAAGAGGCTGCGAGCTGCTCAAGGTGAACAGTCACTCCCGTTAGGAGATGTCAAGTTCCTGCAGCTACCAGAACATGGCCTGGACACATTCACTTTTCCCTCGCAAACAATCGACGTCATGATCCTCTGCTGTTCGATCAATTTCCGGCGGTTCTCTGTCACGGACGTGCAAGACGCTTTGTACGGCGTTTTTCTGGCGAATGCTAGAAGGACTTTCGGTAAGCAGATTATAGGCAGAAAAGTCTCACGCAGGGTTCAAGCCCTGTCACGACACTTCATTACACTGTAGGGTTTAAACATTACCCATAATGCTCCTCTTTACACATAGGCTTACATGGTGAATGAGAACTCCCGCACTGTGAATGTTATTGAAGTATCTTGACTTCAGTTTTAAAAGCGTCATATTCACCATTCTGGAATGTCCCCGAGGAATGGCATTAAAGGGGAAATCCTCTCCAAATATAAATTTGTCTAGTAAGAAAGAGTAAAATATTACGAGTTCAACGGTATAGATTAGATCGATATTGGGTGAAAAATAAGGAAGTTATGACATTTCAAAGTTTCGCTATTTTTGGGGGGTACAGTTCTTCAACAGTCGATATGAATAATTATGCAAATGGCAAAGTGAGCATGTAATTCCCTCACAACTTTCCATAATGTTTTATACTTGTAGTTTGTGCATGAAATTGTGAAATTTCCAGTTTTTCATGCAAACGCAATTATGCCCATCTATCTGAACACTCTTCTTAAGTTATGCAACCCGGGATAACGTCATGTTTCAGACTTCAATGAAAGAAACATTGAATTTTCGTCTTTTTTTTTTTTTGTTCACGATCAATGGAAAATTGTGAGGGTATGACATGGTTATTGAAATTCATGAAATCCTTCCGTCGAGATGTTTTCATTGCAACTGATTGACAAAACATATTGCCCTGCATCGACGTAAATAAGCACTGAATTTATAAGTGCTTTTGTAGTAGCCATGATTTTTAAAAAAAAATCATGGACATACGTACTCGGGCAGAAATCAAACCTACGACCTCCTGATCTCCGAACAGGCGTCATCTCCACTAGACCACCGAGCTTCCGCCCGGAACCAACACTTTGCTGGGTTGAGTGTCTTTTAATTTTCCAGTAATGCATCGCATGCCTTTCGGTGAAGTAGCATACAGTTTTAATAGTACGATATTTCTAATGAGTAATAAAAATAATAATAGGGGTAGAACCGAATAGAGGTTTGTCGATAACTGATGTAATCATAGTCAAATTAGGAACCATGACCTCTATGCAAAGATATGGAATTCAAGGCAGATATGTGAATCATTTCTAGTATGTCTGTGTCACGTTTCTGGAAGAATCTGTTTCAGACATTCCCATTTCCTCTGTTATGACCTCTACAATTCGTTACAAAGTCAAATCCAAGAAGAGAAGCCGGATAAGCCTTAGAGGCAAAGCTAAGTTTCTTACTGAAATTTGAGGGGGGGGGGGGGAGGAGATGACGCCCTGTGAAGGTTTAAGTGGCAACTTCCGGAAGAATTATCTTATACATGAACGTTCATTTTGCCGTGGCGCTTGCTAAGATTGTCTTATCATGCGTCTAGCTCCGTAAAGGCCGTGTCACACCTTTCCGGGCAAGCCTTGGGTGCAACTTGCAAAGAATAATTTTGACTACCGGAGGTCTCCGTAGATAGCCGCACATGACAGTACCTAGCACGTATCTCACCTGTAGTCGCCCGGAGGTGCGCACTCAAATCTTTTTACCTGCAACCATGTTTAGGCCCTGTCACACCTTTCCGGGCATGCTACGCGGGCTTGTTGTGTGTGGGGATTCTCGAGGATACCGGAAATTTCTCAGGACGCACAAGGATTTGGGCGAGTCAGTGCATGTTGTGTCTTTCTTACTGAGCGCTTTCTACTTAAATTCTACTTGCGGGTATACTGTGTAACCTGTGTACCAGTCGCGTGGGTGCTGACAACTCAGTGAAGGAATTCCTCTGAAGAAATGGCAGAAATCCCACAGAATGTCATTATCTTGGCTGCGTACGGGGACTGCGACGTACCTTCGTGAGAGTTGCCTGCGAGGTGCTGCCGCTTGTACGGACCTTCTACTGGCGTTGTGCGTGGACCTAGTCTCCAAGTATCCCCGCGACTCACCCGGAAAAAGTTTTGGTCATGCTCAAAACTTGGCTGCGTTTAAATGGGACTTGCGTGGGCACGTGACCTCCGGGCAACTACAGGCGAGATACGCGCTAGGTACTGTCAGGTGCGGACCAACTGCGGAGAGCTCCGGGTAGCAAAGTCAAGCCGCAAAACTTCCCCAGATACAGTATGACAATGCCTTGAGCATGCTCAAAAACTTGTTCCGAGTGAGTCGTGGGGGTTCGCTCGCAGAGGTACACGCACATAACACCAGTAGGAGACCCTTGCCGGCAGCACCTCGCAGGCAACTTCAACGTAGGTATTTTTCAGTACCCGTACGTCGCTCGTAAAAGAAAACGGATCGGTTTCAAGGCTCTCACGCAGCTCGCACGGAATACACGCACGTTGAATGTAAGCAGCACGAGTCTAGCAGGTAAGACACAAGTGCGAAATTCGCAAACATTCTTGTACGCACGCGGAAAATTCTCCTCCATGCTGGAAAACCCTCCTTGCAACAAGCCCTTGTATGTAGCTTGCCCGGAAATAGGTGTGACACGGCCTCAAAATTAGCGAGTTTTCGCAAGCACAACGCAGCCGGTGGTTGAGTGTGCCGTGCTCAACATTTGCTTCTGCGCATGATCAAATCCGACGGACGGTCCGTCCTGGGGAAAACGAGTAGGTACCTACAGTACTCGGCCAAATTGCGTTCTGTCCCAATGCTGGGCAGGATGAACCAGGCAGCCAGCCAGCAAGACAATGTCCCCAAACTTGTCCCCACGCCTCCGTCTACTACGAGTTCTTGTCACTCAAGAAATCACATATATTTTCTGTACATGCGCCCAGTCCCTTCACATTCCATGAGAAAAGCTTTCACCTACCAACCTTTTGTTTGTTTTGATTTATAGGAATTAAATTTCAGCTAATGATAAGGCATATGAAAAAGAAAGTAACGTATGTCCAGGATTATGTCAAAAGGTGTAAATCTGAGCCGAAGTTGTGAAAATATTTGAACTGCACCTTTACTGGAAAGTTGATTTTATCATCTTTCCGACACTTCCGACAAATGAAACTGATATCTTCAAGTGTTGTTCTTTATTCATTTAAATGTTATATTAATGTTTATTTCATCAATTTGTGTCGAATCTTTATTCGCACATCCCTGTGTCTGTACCTTTATGTACCGCTCATGTGTCATATTAAGAAGGGAACAGCGAAAAGTAATTACCATCATAAAGGCATATTATTTTCCATTGAGAGTGACGAGTCATGATGCAATACCACATAAATCAATTGTCTTCCTATCTGTGAGGCATCTCCAGTTTATCACATACTTCAAATATTTCTTAGTGGCTGCATCAAACATGAGATCAAAATGAATAACGCTGTTGTTACTCCATCTCTTGAACCTCCATGGGCCAACGAGATATCTTATTATAGTACAAATATGTGGCGTGTGCTTATTTTGATGAAATGGTAAATATCCCGGGTAAAATATAAATTGCATCATTTGCACTGAGTTATGGGCAACGGCGTAAATCCATACTGAGGAGTGGGGGGGGGGGGGATGGTCACCATCACCACGATTACAAGCCCATAACCGGACCGGCGCAGCCTTTTTTTTTTGGGGGGGGGGGGGTGGGGGGAGAAGCTTTGTGCCCCCTCCCCCCCCCCCCCACACACACACAGACTTTACAGGGATCGGATGCCCCACTCTTTTGCATGAAATATAAAGTGGGAGAAAAGTGGCAGCAACAACATAAAGACTTTTTGTTCTTGTTGCTTTTTTTTTTTTGCTTGTCAGACGACTTTCGGCGGAAAATCAGACCTTAAAAGTATGAAAACATTTTTTTTTTTTTTTTTTTTTTTGGGGGGGGGGGGGGGGGAAATATCTGTGAGAGGGAGCGGAACGACCGAACGGGGGAAGGGTGTGTATGGGGGGGGGGGGTATCCCTCTCCCACACGAGGAAGATTTTGCATTTTCAGACCTGAAATTCAGCGATCTGGTGCTCACTTGTGGTGAAAATTTTCTTTTCTTTTCTTTAAAAAAAATAAGAAAATGAAATATTCACAATATATTATTGAATGACAAAATCGTGGTATTTCAGCTCTTGCTGTGCGATATTACTGTGAAGGCCTACTAAATAATGGGGCCTATCATCGGCGTAGACAGGATTTGATCTTAGGAGGAGCGGTTATGTGAGGGAACGAATCAAGCGAGGGGGGAGGGTATGGTAGGGGGGTTTCCCCTCCTAGGGTGAAATCTCTTTGCGTTGAAAATTTTGACATTTTTCAGTCCAAAAACTGCCGTTTGTAGCTATATTCTTCGCTTCGGAAATTAAGGGGGGGGGGGACACCAGGCGCAACTGCTGTCAATCACTGGCAGCAACATCAGGAGAATGGCATAGCGATTAAATGCGAGCGAGCGGAGCGAGCGAGCATGAAAATTTTAACATTTTACAGTCTAAAAACTGCCGTTTGTAGCTATACTTTTTCGCTTTGGAAATGAAGGGGGGCCGCATCAGGCGCAACTGCTGGCAATTACTGGCAGCAACATCAGGAGAATGGCATAGCAGTTAAATGCGAGCGAGCGGGGCGAGCGAGCTTGAAAATTTTGACACTTTACAGTCCAAAGACTGCCGTTTGTGGCTGTATTTTTTCGCTTTGGAAATTAAGGGGGCGCACCGGGCAAAAACTGTTGGCAATCACTGGCAGCAACATCAGGAGAATGGCATAGCGATTAAATGCGAGCGAGCTTGAAAATTTTGACATTTTACAGTCTAAAAACTGCCGTTTGTAGCTATACTTTTTCGCTTTGGAAATTTAGGGGGCACACCGAGTGCAACTGCCGGCAATTACTGGCAGCAACATCAGGAGAATGGCATAGCGGTTAAATACGAGCGAGCGGAGCGAGCGAGCTTGAAAATTTTGACATTTTACAGTCCAAAGACTGCCGTTTGTGGCTGTATTTTTTCGCTTTGGAAATTAAGGGGGCACACCGGCCGCAACTACCGGCAATTACTGGCAGCAACATCAGGAGAATGGCTTACTGATTAAATGCTAGCGAGCGAAGCGAGTGAGCTTGAAAATTTTGACATTTTCCAGTCCTAAAGACTGTCGTTTGTAGCTATATTTTCGCTTTGGAAATTAAGGGGGGCGCACCGGGTGTACCTGCTGTCAATCACTGGCAGCAACATCAGGAGAATGGCATAGCGGTTAATGCGAGCGAGCGGAGCGAGCGAGCTTTAAATTTTAACTTTTTACACTCCAAAAACTGCCGTTTGTAGCTATGTTTTTCGCTTTTGTTTGTCCCACTTTTATTTGAGAACCATCCCTTCCCCATCGACGCCTCTATACATATTAGGTTGCTTTTGTTAAGTGAAAGATCTGCTGCACACTCTTTGATAAATAAGGGAATATACGTCTATGTCAAAAGTGTACAAAGTATCCCTTATCCTGTATAGCGGACCTTTTGCATGTTCATGATTGCAATACAACGATCTGGTGCATAGTTCTGGCGATATTTGGACAATTTTCCATTAAGAAAGTTCGAGATTTGTCCTCATCTCGGGAATTGCTTAGGTGATAAATGATTTGTCTGTTTAAACACTTCCTTTGGGGCGGGGCCAATGCCCCTTTGCCCCCCCCCCCCCCCATAGATTCGACGTCCCTGATCTTCCCTTGGTATGCCATATATGTATCCTGACTGAGTCATCAGTCACTGTCGTTTCTCAGGAATGATTCAGGAAATGGAGGGATTCAATAATTATGGCGATAAAGTTGTTGTTATTGTTTGTTTGTATGTTTTCGTACATATTTTGCAGATGGTCCCCAGTTACTCGCGTCATAGCATGTTACATAATAGATCTATACTATTTGACGTTGTCAACGCCTGAGCCATACCTTATACAGTGTATGTCGATGTTACTTTCTTCGCGAGCGAGCGAAGCGAGCGAGCGCTTGAGAAAATTATACATTTTCCTACAAGATAGAATACTGTTCAGCTCTGTTACCTGTCTGAAGGCCGGCGTACAAACGTCATGCAATATGCCAAAATTGATACAATCACATTTCTGCCATCCCCCCTCCTCCATTTCAGGGGGGGGGGGGGATATACCAATCCCCCCCCATCCCCCCAGGATTTACGCCCATGGTTATTTGTCAACTCCTACTGAAAGCAAGAGTTCTGTTTATCTGTTGCAATGAATGCGCGTGGAATATGGGAGGGAGAGGGGGTAACTCGTAATGTTTGGTTTAACATACAGTGTATACATTGTCTCTCCTTTTTCTTCCTCTTCTTCGATTTCTTATTCATCTCTCTGCTTTTCTTGTCATAGGTCGAGAGAAAATCGCTGTAATTGCTCACGACTTTCCTCCTGTGACATCAGAAGTACGACGACTCCAAATGACCAATTTCAAGACCCGCCAGCCGAGTACGTTCGAGGCGGCCTCGCTGGTTATGATGTGCGGTAACCTAGGTACACAACTTGAAATGGATGTTGCAGATTGGCTCCAACTCGAAGAGTTTATCATCAACGCATCTAAAAAGTTTCCGTTCCTCTGAGTCGATACGGCGTCTGATGCCATGGAAACGTCATAACTTACTTATTATTCTTATGCACTCTCTCCTGATACACGATTGAGACGGGTCTACTCACCAATGGTGGCCATTGAAGGGTATTCCTCGTTGCCAACTGCATTTACCAAAGATGGGCTGGTATCGTATGCTGTGAAAGCATATATTAAAGGTGTCATTATGGACAGAAGAGGTGTCGTGGCCGAATTGATAAGAGTGGATAAGAGCGCACGTCTCTGAATCACATGAACGTGATTGAGGTTCTTGGGTTCGAGCCCCACGAGCCCAACACATTTGCCCTTCAGCAATTATATATGGCACTTTATCCACATTGCTGCTCTCCACCCAAGAGTAGGGTACCTGTTAGGTTAAGAAAGCTTATGTTGGTTTATCAGCATGTGCGTACCTGTAAAATGGCTGCGGCTGTTGAACGGAGTGGAGCGGAGTGGAGAGTGAGCACTGTCAGTGCTGGCGGGAAATAATGTATCCAGACACCGGGGTAATTATAGCTGTAGTTATTGTATGCGCTTTTGAGCACTCTACAGAGTGGATTTAGAGCAAAATCAATTCGTATTATTATTATGATAATGATGATGATGATGATTATCATTATTAAGGCTTACAATAATCATGATAATATAGGGTTATAAATCAAATCATATGTAAATGTATGAAAATTATAATGACCATCATGACCTTACAAGTTTTTCATGCTTAGCGCAATACGTTGATCAAATTGTTCCATTTTGATTTAATGATTCATGAAATAAGTAGCTATTGATTAGGTGATGTCAATATAGAAGTATGTGAGGTTGATATTGATTCAATGGCTGTGTTGTTATAAATTTGCTTATTTCGTCGGCGTTTTCACGAACTGACGCTATTTCGATTTTGGTCAAAATTTTCAAAATCGAGATATTGGTACCAAATGAAAGTGCTTTCAAAACTCTACCGAATCCCAAAATTTTAGATCACAAATTAATTATTCTTAATTTTATCAAAGAAAGAAAAAAACGACGGTACTCGAAATATCGAGAAATTGAGAAAAAGGAGTTTCACGAACCGACGCACGAAAGATACGCCGGTTCGTAAAACCCCAATTGCTACGGTTGAAGAGCAATGCGGGTTTCACGAACTGTCGCAGTTGCGTTACTTTGAGCTTTGTTCAACTTACTGGCCTAGAATTAGGTTTTGGCCCTAATCCAGATCTCAGAGTGAGAACCAAACCTTCTGAAAGATGAATGACGGCCTAAGCCAGCCCACTGTCCACGAGTGAAGTGAATGGTAAGCTATAATCCTATTAAAATCATGCTCAAAATAACAGTTTCAGTTGGACTACCATAACCATTAATTGCGGTAGTGTGTAGTCCCATGTATTCAATCGCGTGATGCTTATGAAGCCTAGTCTGTAAACGCCATACAATTTCAAATTAGATCCCAAATCATATTATTTATTGTTTCTTTTCAACTTATGTCGTTACTTCTGAGACTACTGAGTACTGTAGTCGTAACGTCTGTGTGCAAGACATGCAGATTGCAAGATTTCAAAGTCTCGAAGACACTATTTAAAGCCTTGACTTTTGAGTTGAAAATGAAATCATGAGATTGACAAAGTAGGCGTAGGCCTAGGCCTACTAAACAAAAAAAAAAAAAAGTCTAACAGTAAAACTCAAAGGAAGAGTAAAGAATAAAGTTAGACATGTTAGACTTTTACTTTCAAGTCTAACTATTAAGTCTAAGTTAAGACTTTACTTGTAATACCGGTACCAGTTACTAAAACTAAGATCAGCTGAAGTCTAAGACCAAGTCAAATTAACACAGTTCAGAGCCATACCGGTACACGGTAGTCTAGCTCTAGATCTACATCTAGACTAGTGGTAATAGTAGGTAGAGTCCACCCATTTTTTCCCCCAATCTTTACTGGTCCATTCCTGAAAAAGTTACTGGTCAGTGTCCAACAGTGATTTTTCCTGGTCAGGGACCGTCGGACCAGTGCCAGTGTGCAGCGTTGGTGTAGATGTCATCTATGACAGTATGTGGTCTAGTGATACTACCTAAACACTACGAGTACTCTACAGGTTAGGTGGCTTTCCTGTACAGTGCAGTGTTAAAGTATACTTGTGAATTCAGCCCTAGTACCGTACTGTGTGTAGTGTATGTCTAACGTTAGTTCGAGTGGAGTACCTAAGCACAGCGGTGGGGCTTTTTTCCCCTAAAACTTGTGAATGTGGCCCAACCAAATGGCGTTTATATATTTACGCTTGATTGATAGTGATACAGTGGCGCTGTCGATTTCCACAGCAGCCATACATAATCTTTTGTCCTTTCTTCTTTCCTTATTTCCCTTTGTTCTTTCACACTTTTTATTCTTGGAATTGAAGGACTTCTAAGAAATGTCCCTCGACTGATTTAACCAGGACTCTTGAGTTCTGGTAAACCTAACCTAACCGAGTAACCGTTAACATTTGTTAGGCCTAACATAACAGTAACACTGACTTAGCCCTGTATTGACTTTGTCTTTGGCCGACTTACTGAGATGGCGAGTCTAACTCTTTAACGTTAGTCTAAACGTAGTCGTTCGATCTGTCAGTGTCAGTGTCACCGGCTTTTGTATATGGTGCCATCTCTAACGTACGTTAACAAGTTGATGTTAGTTATCTATGTCAACTTACTGAGTCAGTAATAGTGGTACTGTCATCCTGTTGGATATCGCCGCAATATCATCCGTGACGTGTTAATTTCGTGTCACAAAGACAAAAGTTGCCAAGATCTAATAGTATTAGATGTCTAGATCTAGATGTAGTCTAGATCTATAATATAAATTTTGTGAACCACTGGTAACTTAAAAGTGAAAGGTCTAGACTTCACTTAGTCTATAATTAGACCAGACATTCATGAGGCAAAGGCCTATTTAGTAGATCTATTCTTATTCTATTTTAACGTCAATTCCTACTAACTCGCCACGTGTTATTTCTAAGGCCAAGGACTTCCAGGTTAGTGATTTTTTTTTTTTCATAAATACCAAACAGCAGACGTGTTTCATTTGCATTCTTGTGCAGACTTCATGAAAATATGTGCAGTATCAAAGAAATATGATGCACATGACAATGCCAGTGTTTTAAAGGTGAATGGTTAATACCTTTAAAAGCTGAATGATAATGTAGAGTCTAGGTCTAATTAAGATGTTACAGTCTCTGATAAGAAACAGGTTTGATTGTCATAGACTGTTTCCCAAATGCAGGTACATGTAGTAATATTCAGCTATTTCAATGCAATGCCTTGTTTACAAATACATGTAGATTTATATTCATGTGAATGATGATTCAATTTCTACATGAGACATACCAAGTGCTAAACATAATATCTTGCATCAGTAAAATGTGTAAATGAAGAGACAATTTGAATATGCATCAAATACGAACAGCAGCAATTTTTGACATTCTTTGATCCTGCATAGGCCTACCATTTTGTTTTATGTTTAATATAAATAGAGCAAAATAATTTCAACTTCAGTTTTGTTGGCTGATTTTTTTTTCTTCTCAAAATTAAAGTTGTATCTTGTGCCATGATGTTTGATTTTAATCAAAAGTTCTTAATTTCTTTCTTTTCTTTCAGATGACTGGTGCCATGTAGTAGCGAAGAACTGGACTGTCTCAGAAAAGAAAAGGAAAAGTACAGGGTCGTGTATATCACCAACGGATGTGAATACAATGGTAATGTAGAGTCTAGGTCTTATTAAGATGTTAAAGTCTCTGATAATAAACAAGTTTGATTGTCGTAGACTCTTTCCCAGATGCAAGTAGTAATATTCAGCTTTTTCAAAGCAATGCCTTGTTTACAAGGACATGCAGATTTATTCATGTGAATAATAATTTAAATTCTACATGAGACTTACTAAGTGCTAGACATAAGATCTTGCATCATTAAAATATGTAAAAGGCGAGACAATTTGAATATGCATCAAAAACAGCAGTATTTTTTTGACATTCTTTGATCCTGTATACCGTTTTGTTTTATGTTTAAATAAATAGAGCAAAATAATTTCAACTACAGTTTAGTTGGCTGATTTCTTTTTCTCAAAATGAAAGTTGTATCTTGTATCATGATGTTTGATTTTAATCGAAAGTTCTTAATTTCTGTCTTTTCTTTCAGATGACTGATGCCATGCAGTAGCGAAGAGCTGGACTGTTTCAGAGAAGAAGAAAAAAGTACAGCATCGTGCTGATCATCAAGGAATGTGAATACAATGGCTTAGGAAAGAAGACAATCTACAGATAGGATAGAAGGGAGAAATTGGGATGAAGGGCGACAACATAAGGACGGTATATCTACAGTGAAATGTGATTGTAAAGTGGAAACATGAAAGGAGATCCTAAGATTGAAGGTGAAAACAATGCATTCCATTCTGTGATGTCATAATTACAATTTTGCTACACTTTAATAACACTACAGAGAGACATTTATATCAAGGAAAGCTTCATGTGGATGTGGAACGTTAGATTTTTTTAAGTGTTCATTGGTATGTATTTCATGATAAATCTTGAAGGTTTTGTGTGGTAATCATAACCTTGTGATAAATCTGGATAGATTTCTAAGTGCACATTGGCAATATTTAGATGATGCTGTAATCAGATTAAGTTCTATTCTCCTTTATTCTTTTATTTATTATTTTGTTGTCTTCAACCCACTTTGAATGTGTCACGTATGATTCTTATAAACATGGGAACATGCACTCCATGTAAATGATAGGACTTTTCACAAATTGACATAATTATTCAACCATCACTAGACTGTTCTGTTATAAGATGTTCTTTATCTAACTAAAATTGTAAATTATGATACGTGTATGTTCCCATGCAAACTCACAACAAAATACAGAAATTTGAGTTCTTTTAATAATAATTCATTATGTCTCTAAATTCACGATTAAAGAAAGTGATTGCAATAAGGATGTCAAACATCGTATATTAAAATAATAGATTATTCATTTGTCTCCATCCGTAGTAACGCACGCAACTGCAGTGTGCAGTTTGTAGGCTGCTGTGAAAAAAAAATCACAGGCAGCCCAAGCAGGATTCGAACCCACGACCTCTGGATTACTAGACCAGCGTCATAACCACTAGACCACCAGAGTGCCCTGGCGCTACCTTTACACATGAATAATTAAGTATAGAAGGGCTTGGGGGCGCTTCGAAGTTTACTGCTCTTATTAAATATGTACATGTCATTTGCAACTCAACTAAAGATGATTAAACACACTGAAATTCTTACTTTAAGTGATATTCATAATCTGTTTTTTTTTTCTTTAATAGCTTGGGATGTACACTTTATACACTGTATCGGTCTACATTTCGCCTACAATATGGAATTCTTTACTTCGAGACGTTTGTTTTTAACAAACAAAAAATTAAGAGTCCTTGAAAGGTGCTGTAAAACAGTGGTGTTTGTTTGTTTGTTTGTTTTTTGGTGGGGGGGGGGGAGGGGAGTCAAATTAGCCTTGGCCCCTCTCCGCCGTCTTTTTTTTTTTCCTTTAGCTGCATATTTTTTAGTCATCACATGAAAATTCGTCTGCATCCACCCCGTAGTTTTGCTGATGACCTTTCTTTTTAATTATTTTAGCCACACACAATTTTGGCTGAATTTCCCCAACCCTCTTGTGAATTTGCTAGTACATGTACTAAAACACATTCTCAGAATGTGTTTATAGTACTGGTGGATTAAGGATTCACAGGGAGGGGGGGGGGGGGTCGGCCAAAATTTCTCTTTTCTCATAATACAAGCCTTCGGGGCGAAAGGCTGATATTATGGGCTTTCTACACACATTTTTAGATGCTAATTATTGGTTAACATGAGCATGATCATTTATGTTGTGATTAATTTGTTTCCTTATATATGTATGACTTCTATTAGAGACTTAATTGGCTTGGCACTCCTTACATCGACCTATTTTAGACACCCATTTCCCTCTCTCGTGCTTTTTCTCTACTGTCCTGTGAATAGTGTAACTACATGTACATGCAGTACCTCTTCTCTTTTGTATGATATACATCAAGTTTTTATCTGAGCATATGGGTGTTGCAGCACTCTCAAGCTTCATGCATATGCAGCAACATCTTTGAGTGGTCATATACATACATGTAGTTATGCTTGATATATTAATTTGAGGATGTTATTCTTTCTCTTGTATATGTTCCGTCCGCACTCTATAGATGTAAATGTACGATGTAAGATTTGGTGTGCATGTTCGAACTGTGTTCCTCTTTTTGTGAACACACAAGAACTGATATAATAATGAACTTGAATTACACATATTCTTGAATCTTGATTCCATCTCCATTTGCCATTGGATATGTATTGATTTATGGAGCTCTTCCACAATTGTTATCCTTCCCATTGTCATTACTCATCTCTGAATAATTCAAATTTGATATTCTATTGAGGACCTATGTTTCTTCGATTACATAATGTACCTCTTCAATATATTGCTGCAAAAGGCATAATAAAACATGACCATTATTATATATTTAAAATGAAGCTTGAAATTCTGATAGTGTTGATATTCATGTATTTTTAGGAGTTTATCAGTTTCGAAGAGTGCATGCAGGATGAGTTTATGTCTTTATATGATCAGGTGCAGCTATCATAGAATCTGTTGAGCAGGAAAGAGAAAGATGGAAAATGAGGAATTATGAGTGAATTCGCATGCGAGCCAAATGACAATAATGACACTGATAAAAATTGTGACAAAGTAAATGTCACAAATATGTGGAATAATAAGAAATAAAGAAATTAATATATTATTTCAGAGAAAGAAATAACAGAGTGCATGCATGAGTATGAAAGATGAGTAAATACAAGTAATTATTACTGACTGGCACGTCTTTTTCCCAAGATTTAGCGGTATCCTTCATCTTAGAACAAACATTCATAATTACAGTGTATTATGAAAGAAGTGAACCGAATTTGAATTAAAAATAATGTGAAAAAATGAAAAAGTAAGTTAATTAAGTAAAAAAAAAAACGGTAAAAAGTAAAAAAATATGAAACACAGTATACCGAATACATGTATTACCATAGATGTCCAAATGCAAAAGTGTTAAATAATAATATATCCACAAAAAAAAGGGGGGGGGGGGGCAAAGAAATCTTTGGAACGATCAACCACAGCTATAATAACAATACATGCGTGTACTAAATGAAGATGAAAACAATGACAACACTCTTTTTAGAACAATTAAGAGAAACTGGCTTGTATTATCATCTTAATTATCACTAAATGTATTGTAATCATCACAACAATCATTACATGACAATTAATTTCAATTAATAAGGTTATTGTTGATAAGCAGGTATAGCCCTAATAGTATTTGTATGTAAACACATACGAAAATGAAATAGCGACGGTTCGTAGATACACGCGTATTGCACGTTACCTATTGTACAGGCCCTACAGCGCGGGTCTCACGAACCGGCGTAATACAACTTACGTCGGTTCGTGGGACCCGCGCTTAAGTACATAACCTATGGTGCGCGCAAGAAACGATGGATTTACGAACCGACGCAGTGAGTTTGAAGACAGAAATATCGTAAATTTTTTGAATTCACACTAAAATTACACTATGGATAGGAAGAATAACTTCCACTCTCATCACCCTGTCAAAATTTTCACACACAAGACAGGAAAAGTCATTGAAAACGTTGTCTAAAACTTGTGAGATCTTTAAACGCGATTTTCTCAGAACTGCATTTTCGCTCAAAAACGAAATAGCGTCGGTTCGTGGTAATGCCGACGATTTTTGAAGTAATGTTTATGTGAGTAATTTTTTGTGCAGAGAAGAATAGAATGATATTATTTCAATCATGCATAGGGTAATGTTTTGGCTGAAATATCAAAGTGAGTCTCTATCTGTTGCCGAATTAGAAATATAATAATGGTTTTACACGTAGTTCCCCGGCTTTAATTGGCCGGCATGGTCCCTGAAAGGGGCCGAAATTATTATAATTCTTCATTTTGGTCAGTTGCTCCATGACAGAAAAGGTTCTTTACGAATATTGATCCTTTACCGTAGAATTCTCGTACCTTTATAATGATCATTGTGCTTTCGTGAATAAGTCCCATTTTATCTGTCTTCTTCCCTGAATTGCCAAAAGTTACAATTTTGAAAAATACCTAACACGAACGGCATTCCTTGCCATCCAATTCTGCCTATACAAGATTGTAACTGTTGATTGTATTGTAGCTTGAAAAGGAAACGATACATGTACATGTACATACAGTATACTATCATTATGTCAGAATTAAGGAGCATGCATATAAGTCTAACTTTTCTTTACTGGATTATTAGGATTTTCTGAAAGTCTCGGAGCAGATGTCTTCAATATTTTGGGAAAAATGTCATTACTCTTTACAAAGGTATCTCTTTGGCTTAAGTTATTGATGTTGTTTGAAGTTCATATTCTTGTCTTTACCATCAAGCAGTCAATACTGCGTAATATGCATGTATATTGCGATTGTATAGTACCGGATGGGGGAGGGGTGGCGCAAATGCTGAGAAAAGTAACGTGCTGCCTTATCATACGTGGCATAAAACTTTGTTTATAATATACGGACACGAGGCCAATGTACGGCTTTATGTACATAATTCTCTGTAGGGTAAAAGATATGTGTATGGAAAAAAAGCCTTACTCTTCCTAGCTCTGGACAAGCTGAAATAATGATGTTTTGTCAACACCAACTCGGATATGACCATTATACATTCCTAACTTGCTGCAGCAATCCGTGTGACTTGCTTTGCGTGTAGTTTGCTTTTCCTTCAGTTGTTCCTTCAGAATGCGTGTGTATTAAAAAAGTCCAGAACCCTTTCTTTTTGTTCAAATTTGCTTTTACTCTAAAATAAAAAGCTTAGTTAGAATGGCCGACTTTAATAAGCTATTTGTTGTTGAATCAAGGAGACCCATATCAAACGTAATGTGTCTCATTGGATGACATTTTGATCTTCCGCCGTTTATCCCGTTGACTCTTAGATTTTGTAAGGAGTTATGCAATCCAATTCTGGTTCCCGAAGCAACGGTATGATGCAGGCTTCAAAACTCAATCTTAACACAAGAATAGGACCAATAATAACGAAAACAACAAAAAGTTGTATACGTCCTACTTGTATAGCACTCTTTCTTTCTCTTTCTTTCATAATTCTTTCTTCCTGTGCTCTTTTTTTTTCTCTCTCTTTTATGCTGTATCAGGGATTTTTCATACCCCATGAGCACTTAGACTGAGTGGTAAAGGACATTATGAATACTCTCTATTATTAGTGCTATGATTATTATAATAATTAATCGTTTTTTAATTCTTATTAGGCATTGTCATTGTATTGTATTGCCTTGTATGGTATTGCACTATTGTATTGTATTATATTTTGTTTTTTACCTTTTCTATTTTCTTTAACATTATCCTGGAGAGAGCAGCAAGCCCTCTTAGTGGTTTGTAACTAGATGTAGCACTGAAAAGAAATTACTTATTATTATTTTTATCATTATGCAGTTGTTTAACATCCTGTCACTGCCTGTAGAGAAGCGGATCCCGGGTAGAATGATGACTATTGATATCGATTTGTGATCATGATAAACAAGCAGCTGATGTCTCGGTATTGAGACTAATTCTGGCAGAAGAGTTCCAGATAGTTCTTGACGTTGTTTTTTTTACGTTTTTTTTTCGTAGAAACAGCACAATTTTCAGTATGAAGCAATAGTATTTAGCTGATATTGGGAACTCATTCTGCGTATTTTTTCTCCTTTGGATATAGATACGCTGGTGTCCACCATTGGTGTTATAATGGATGTGAAAAGCATTTTAGCCCTATGGTCTGGAGTCAGGCCTTGTTCGAATTTATGAAAGTATTACTGCGGTGGAACGTTTGAAGATCAATCAGCTGTACCTTATACTTGCTAAACGAACACGTTCTCTTCGTGATCTACTATGACCCTATCATTGTGATCTAATCACAATGATCCTTCGCATGTCGCACCTGTCAAAATAATGTTACATCTTTGCCAGTTCATACACTTCATGTAATACCGGAGACCCGGATATCTAAGCAATATGGCGTCGGTACTTATTAGAGTCAAGGTATGCGTATTATGTTATATAATTTTGTCCCCAAGTTTTCCGATGAACTAAAAGTATCATTGTTGGTTTCATTTACAAGAAGCAACACTGCATATTGACAACAAACGACGTGAAATAACACACAAACCGTAGAAGAGAATTCATGCACAAGTGTAGGCTACATGTACATGTATTAACAAACATGACAAACCTTGCGCAGCTGACTTGGCTTCGTGTTTTTTTTCCCCTCACGTCTGAATTGTGTGTCAGATCAAATCGATGATTTTTTGTACTTTATGATATCGGTATAATAAAACATGGAGTACTGGTTTTATTATGGTATGCGTGAATTGTTTGTGTCAGCGTTTATTTCTTACCAGTTGTTATACTAGGAATATGATTGGAACAGAGATTTTGATATAGAATGTAGTGTATACGAATAACAGCTGTCACCCACGTTACCTGATGCAGTGTATATTTATCGTGTTCCCTTTACCTATAAAACTATCTCATTTCACAAAGTTGCATTGATAACTTAGTTTGCTGGTGTCGTAGCAAAAATTATTTTCATCGAATCTCAATCCAGTAACGTACGTTTTAAATCCTTAAAAGAATGAGAACATTTCGCATATACGTTCGTAAATAACAAAATGCTATCACATCGGCTCGGGATGTTTTGATACGCTTATAGATTTTTTTTTTTTTCACATGAGCAAAATTAATGAGACACCACTATGTCCACAATGGAAAATTACTCTGTCATATCTGTTTCTTGAAGCTAATTTCGGTCACGATTCTTTCACCTCAGTTCATTATAGCATACATATAACATTGTAATTAATTGGGTGAGTGTATTTTTTCTGAATATTATCATATATTTTAATCAAATTCCCCAAACTGTCGTTTATTCCATTTTTCCATTGTGGCTGAAATAGCGTTATAAATTATTATCATATCAGATATATCAGATTTCCATTCGAATTTAGGAAAAAGCGTTCAAATTAAAGCGATGCTATATGCACACAATGCTTCCGTATACTCTTTCATATAACAATGAGAACAAAATATATATGCTTTCCATATTACAACGAGAACAAAGGGAAAATTCAACAATAAAAAAGGCAAATTGATGATTAAAAAAAAAAAGAAAATAAACTTGATCTCTATAATGTCTCTGTAACCCTCCCGCCAAGTTTCATCTGATTTTGCATTCTATTTAACGATGCTGTCATTCAAGTTCGAGTGAATTTGAATGATCAGCGAGATCGACATTCAAAAGGTTACTAGTTCATTCAATTTAAGTTCATCAGTATGCGATTTCATAAGTTTCTCACACAGGGGCATTCACGTTAAAAAATGCAAGTGCAACGCATTCACATTCGCATCAGCACCTCTGTGGAGAGCGTTAAGAAATTCAAATTCACGATAAGGCAAACAACTATACAAAGTATATGGGCAGTCTTTTTGATTGGTGCCTTTATTCTTTGAAGTTACTCAGCTGTTTGAATATGCTAACTTAATTTACCCTGAAATGTGATTTTTTACTCATATAGTAGCTAATAACTCGTACAGCCCCACTTTCAAACACATACATTTACACTTTATTCATATATACACGCTTTAACCGCTGCGACATTACAGAGTATGCATGAACATCTTGCATAATGACAGAATTAGTGGATGAAGCATGACCTTGACAACCAGCAAAACTGGCGGTATACTTTGGTCAAAAAGGTTAAACTACAGCTGATCCTACTGTGGCAAGCTATAATATAGATATGGGGAACTAAGGAATCAAAATGGATCAATACTGATTTGGACGTATAGGACCCCTATAATTCTGGGATATGGCTATTTCCTAAATGTTACATCCATACTTGTTAGGGATGAATTGAAAGTGACAGAAAGGTTGACAGGAAAAGAATATATCCAATACAATTAAGATGATTAAATGAGGCTTTGCAATGAAAATGAAATTGTATCATCCAATCATACGATAGTAAAAAAAGGTAGGTAGAAGTTGTGTATGTTGATTGAATTCGAACGTTCAAAGTGCGAAGTTTTGTTCCTAAAAATGAAATTGAAATTGATATGGCCCCAGCCACATAATGCTCTGCGTCCGGCGTTACGTCCAAAAAGGTCTTTTTTTTTTCCTGCGGACTTGCTCCCTCGGATCCCTTGCCGTCACCAGAATTTTTTTACAGAACATACGGGAAAAATGCGAGCGATACGGACAGATACGACCAAATGCGAATATTTGAGCCCACTTGCGGATATTCTTACGAATCGGCACTTAATTTTTTTTCTTTCAACTTGCGTAAACTTCCGAATAGTCACGAACACTTGCGGAGAGGTGCGAATATTCACGGAGAGTTGCGGATATTTTCGGATAGTTACGGATAGTTACAGATTGTTATAAATAATCATGGACAATATGGTTTTCTCTAACGATCCCTGCCAAGTCAGTGTATTATGACAGCAAGATTATCACATATTGGACTGTCTTATATTGTACACTGGGAAAACTGAAATTGAACTACGTACAAGTTGTGAAAAATGTTCGTATTCCTTTGCTTTATAGTAATAAAAGATGAAATTTTGAACTTGAAGTTTCAATTTTATTTGTGCAACTCAAATATGGATAAACATCATAAATGTAAAGAATACATAGCATAATTATACAACAAAATAGAATACAATATACGTTGTAGATCAATAAGTTAAGCATTAGAGTAAGACAATATTACTTACAGTCATGGAATAGACAAACTGTCATAGAAACTGATGACGAATGTGTCCAAAATAGCTACTGAAAACGGATAAAATGAAAGAATACAACTGAATGCATTTTTGTACCTTTTTGAGTTGCTCACAAACCGAAGTGATTAGTCTTTTTCATTGTTAGTCCATGGGCCAGGCCAGATATTGGTACCATCTGAGGTGGTAAAACCTTTTTGGTGTCATTTTGTTTGTCGGGCATAGATATGCTTATCAAGCTATGATAGCATTTTCAAATGAGTAGCTTAGTCCTAATAAATGAATTTTTAACCCGTTTGGTTTCGCTGTTATATCCCTTTACTTCTGAATCGAAACTAACCGCTATAGAAAGAAGAGCACTGTCCACAGGTGTTCTGTTATAAACGCGGTGCGCTTAGTCTTTATTCAAGGCAGCGAAGGGAATATCCAAAGGTTATGATGTCCACAGCGCTTAGTCTTTATTCAAGACGGCGAAGGGAAATCCAAAGCTAATGATACAGTGTATATCCCTTTATCTAAAAAGCAAACAAAAAAAAAAAACAATTCCTAGTGGATTTTGCCGTATTTTTCAATTATTCATCATTTCCGGTGAAAACGCTAAGGTGAAAACGCTAATGCCACGCCACTGTCGCTTTATTTCCATCCAACAATGAAAGATAATGCAGAAACAATGTACCGGTACACTACAATACATTATAATAAATAATATTGTACATGAGCAGGGTGATTTTTGTTTAAAACTGATGTATTTGTTGAAAGGGTAGTGTAAAAACAGTATAGATAATCCCTTTTATTAGGAACTTTAGATATGATAACATCCACGAGAAATTGCTTTTTTGTTTGTTTTTTAGATAAAGGGATATACACTGTATCATAGGCTTTGGATATTCCCTCCGCCGTCTTGAATAAAAACTAAACGCACCGCGTTTAGCTCTGGACAGCATCACCCTTTGGATATTCCCTTCGCCGCCTTGA
Source organism: Diadema setosum (assembly GCF_964275005.1). Lineage (NCBI taxonomy): Eukaryota > Metazoa > Echinodermata > Echinoidea > Diadematoida > Diadematidae > Diadema > Diadema setosum. The sequence goes on along the minus strand of NC_092692.1, from coordinate 6,199,890 downwards.
ATAAATACTAAGCGCACCGCGTTTACAACAGAACACCTGTGGACATACCATGAGCTCCATGGACATACAGAAGACCGTGCTCTTGTTTCTATAACGGTTAGCCTCGATTCAGAAGTATAGGGATATAAAAACGAGACCAAATTGGTTAAAAATTCATTTATTAGGACTAAGCTACTCATTTGGAAATGCTATCATAGCTTGATCTTGATAAGCATATCTATGTCCAACAAACAAAATGACACCAAAAAGGTATTGCCACCTGAGATGGTACCAATAACCAATATTTTTCGCCTCTTGGCCCATGGACTATGTGTTTGGTATAGACCAGCGCAGCAATTTCTGTCGTAAGCTTAATCTTGCAAACTTGTCAAAGTTGTCCCTCAGTCAAGAATGGCTTGGGTGGCAAAAGTATGAAAATGCAAATCACAAGTTTTCAGGAAAAATGGCTGTAGAATCGAAACGCCTGCACCAGAATTGATGATTGTGGTTTTCAAAATAGGAAGTGTTCTTCTATCAGCTACTAAAGATGATCATTTCTTTCATTCATTCATGCTTCTGTAATTAAGAGTCAGTTTTATAGCACTCTTTTGGGCCAATAACTGTAACCAATTCTTCTTTTACTCGATCACTGTACGAACCTACTGACCCGTTCGATGCAAGAACTTACACAGATCGTGTCATGTCGAGCTGGTCTAAGAAGTCTAGTAGAAATCGAGTATTGACCGTGTAGTGATCGTGTATTGATTGTGTGTAGATCGGGATGTTCGAGTAGAGATCTGTATGGTTGTTGAGTCTGGAGATATCGAGAATGGTCGGGCGTGGATCGTAAAAGATCGAATAGCGGTCGGGAAGGGATCGTGTTGAAGGACGATCGAGCATTTGGTCTGGATTGTTATGGTAAAAATAGGTGATCGGGATTGATCTCGCTTGATCGAGTTGATCTGATCGGCAGTGGGAACGGGGTGTTAATGCTCTTCATGGCGGTGCTGATACGAATTTGAATGCGTAGCACTTGCATATGAATGCTCTTTTTACACGCTTGTGTTAGAAACTCATGAAATCTCATGCTGATGAAATTAAATTCAATGAATTAGTTAACTTTTTGAATGTTGATCTCGGTGATCATTCAAATTCACTCGAACTTGAATGACGGCATTGTTAAATCAAATGAAAATCTGATGAAATTGGGTGGGAAAACCTACAATTTGTATAGTTTACATTTCACTTTATTTATTTTATTTTATTTCATTTCATTTCCAACAATACAAAACATTTTCACAAAAATGATAACACATTATCAATACAATGTAGCAGTAACAAGGAAAAATATTGTGAAATATGAATACTAGGCATCACCTTCTGATGATGTCGAATGAATATTAAAGTTGCAGGAAATAAAAGAGACGTGCTGAAAAGCCAAGCTTGTATTTTGCGGGTGCTGTTCGTTATTCCGAAGGTTCTTTATTCCGAAGGGTCGTTAATCCGAAACACGCAAATTCCCTGTACCTAGAGGTTCGTTAATTCCGAAAATGAAAAAGGGTTCGTTAATCCGAAAATGTGTGGCGTTATTTTCGAAGGTTCGTTATTCCGAAGATTTGTTGATCCAAAAATGAAATTCGGAACAATGAACCTTCGGAATAACGAATCTTAGGAATAAAGAGCCTTCTGAATAACGAACCTTCGGAATAACGAGCTGTAGCCTATTTTGCAGTCTCCTCGTGAACAGTGCATAATTATACACGAGATAAATGCCGCAAACAGAATCTTTAAAAAATGAAATTAGCCACCTAATTTAACGTAGATATGAGGTTTTTCAATACCGGGAGCAGCAGCTAAACTTGAAAGTACGCAGTTAAAGAAATAAATAGGCGCACTGGCGTAGCCAGGGGGGGGGGGGGGGGGCGATGGGGGCGGTCGCCCCCCCCCCCCCCCCCCTAAGATTTGGACAGGGGATTTGGGAGGCGGAAAAAAAAATGCGTGTATACTGTATGCATGCACATGAAGCGGGTCTCCTTTGCAACCTTTCATCAAATAAGATATTTTTTTTTGAATATTTCACTCAAAGTGTGCACCAGATCGTTGAATTTCAATTAAAAATAATATGCAAATTCTCTCGTGCTTGGGAGGGGGTATCCCCCTCCCAAACCCTCCCCCTCTGTGCCTCTTTCCCTAGCTTAGTACACTTTTTAGATTTACAAAAAAAAAAATATGAATAATTCTGAGTCCACAAGACTTATCACTTATATTCCGAAAACTCAAGGTTCCCTCATGTATAAGGGGAATTTCCCCTTTTAATCGACCCTTTCCTCCCTCAGCCCCCCCCCCCCCCATCATTTTTTTTTTTGTGACTTCCCAAATGTTGATTCCATCAAATATGGGTATACGAGATATCTCAATTTCAACCTTAAAAAGGCAAAAGCTCCATCGGAAGGGAAGGGTGGAGATAACACTCGCCCACACCTTCTCCCTGCTCGCCCGCCCCTCCCCCCCCCCCTCCTTCCGCCATGCATAGAAGTAGACTGTGGCTATACCCAGATCGCTTTATTTCAATTCTAAAAACGCAAAAGCTCCGCGAGCGGGAGGGGGAATCCCCCTTCCCCTAAGCTCTACCTCACTAGACTTTATACATACACACAGATGGTGCACACTCGGAATAAGAGCTAAATTCCGTGATTTTAACACTTCGATGAAAAAGTATTGCACCAAAAATTTGCACCAGATCGCTGAATTTCAAGTCTGAAAACGCAAAATCACCTTCGTGTGGGAGGGGATATGCCCCTATCTACACCCTCGTGTGCATGCTTTCTCTGTTTGATTGCTGAACTGGAGACAGCGTTCATGATATTCAGTGTAAGAATTAATACAAGAAGATTATTTAAATGATATACCATTTTATAGGCAAGTTTGTTCAATAATAATCTGCACTAAAATATACTGCAACCTTAAACAAGTGGGACTGTTTCAGCCCGTTAAAACACGCAAAAACATGCATCAAATTGCACCATCTGCAACATCAAAATGCAAAAAGTTCTCACCGTGGGAGGGGGGACACCCCCCTCCCACACCCTCCCCTCCCCCTTCGCTCGCTCCGCTCGCTCGGGTTCAGTCGCGTTCATGATATTCAGTGAAAAGAATTAACACAAGAAGTATATTTAAATTGTACCATTTTATAGGCAAAATGTTCAATAATAATCTACATCAAAATATACTGCTACCTTAAACAAGTGGGACTGTTTCTCGTCGATAAAACGCGCAAAAACATGCATCAAATTGCACCATTTACAACATCAAAATGCAAAAAGTTCTTACCGTGGGAGGGGGACACCCCCCTCCCACACCCTCCCCTCCCCCCTCGCTCGCTCCGCTCGCTCGGTTTCAGTCGCGTTCATGATATTCAGTGAAAAGAATTAACACAAGAAGTGTATTTAAATTGTACCATTTTATAGGCAAATTGTTCATTAATAATCTACATCAAAATATACTGCTACCTTAAACAAGTGGGACTGTTTCTCGTCGATAAAACGCGCAAAAACATGCATCAAATTGCACCATTTACAACATCAAAATGCAAAAAGTCCTTACCGTGGGAGGGGGCACACCCCCCTCCCACACCCTCCCTCCCCTCCCCCCCCCCCCTCGCTCGCTCCGCTCGCTCGGGTTCAGTCGCGTTCATGATATTCAGTGAAAAGAATTAATATAAGAAGTGTATTTAGATTATACCATTTTATAGGCAAATTGTTCAATAATAATCTACACTAAAATATACTGCTACCTTAAACAAGTGGGACTGTTTCTCGTCGATAAAACGCGCAAAAACATGCATCAAATTCAATTCAATTCAATTCAAAGTTTATTTCATTTTCCGACAAAACATAAGTTACACTTCTTTTGACAACAGAGAATAAGGTAAACAGAACATTATGTATTGAAAAGAATGTACAACAATTGAGGACCTTATAGTAATTATACATTGTTGTAAAAAAAGCAACAGAAGTGATCGAAATGAAGTACATGTATAACTTTGCTTAAAGTGCGAAAAATGGAGAGACCCACTAAAAAGACAGAGCTTGTAGAATGTGGGCCCCTCTGGAAAAATAACATCAGTGGGAAGATTAATTGAAGCATCATAAATACAAAAGGAAAAAAAAAAAGAAAAAAAAGAAGCAGAAGAAGTCTGGAAGCCCACTAAGAATTAGATTCACAGATAAATACATTTACTTTCATAGACGCGAACAAACATAGAAAAAGACTATAGACAACGAAACAACTACTGAAGAAAAGGTTGTACGGGACAAAACGGAATGGACAAGACTAACAAACAGAAGACAAAATAGCAAACGAAAATGCACAACAGAGACAGCGATCTCCGACAGAAGCATGTCAAGAGAAACAGATGATAGTTGTGGAGAAAAAAAAGTGATATTGTAACGCCTGAAAGGAGAAAAGCAAGGAAATGAAGGGACGTATGAACAGGAGTAAGACAGAAATTCAAGTCTTTGACGCTTTGGGCGATAGCGTAGATGGCAGCAGACATCCACTAAAAAGAATACAATTTATTCTTCAAAGAGGAAAAAAGGTAATTAAGTCAGTAAGTGAGAAAGAAGGCCAAATGGCTAGTTCAGTACTGTAGAGTCATACGATTGCAATAGAAAGGACTTCAGTCTCCTCTTGAAAGAATATATAGATGGGGCGTTTTTTATATCATGATTCAAAGAATTCCAATAATTTGGGCCTATATAAATAAGTGTATTTTTAGCAAGGATCGTGCGTAAAAGGGGTAAATGAAATTCATTGGAACGCCTAGTGGGATATTCATGAAATGATTGGTTTTTGAGGAACATAGAATCAAAAATAGATGGAAGCAAATTGTTGCAATAATTGTACATAAATTGGCCTAAATTATACAAAAACAGATCTTTAATTTTTAAGAGCTTGCTAGAGGCAAACAACGTGTTTGTATGAGAACGTACAGGGGAATGGCAGATAACGCGGAGGGCTTTCTTTTGCAAGAGGGACACTCTTTCAAGTAAATTCTGATGCGTGTTGCCCCAAACTAAAACTCCATAAATCAAATGAGGCAATATTAACGACGAATATAACATAAGTAATATTTTTTGTGGAATATAAAATTTCAATCTATTTATAACACCTATATTACGCGATATTATGTTACAAATATTATCAACATGTGATTTCCAGGAAAGTTTATCATCCACAATGACCCCCAAGAATTTAATATTTGATACTCTTTGTAGATGAGAATCATCTAAAACTATATTTGTGTTTAAACTATCAACAGTATTACTAAAAATCATATATTTCGTTTTTTGAGCATTGAGTGATAACTTGTTAGCTCTGACCCAGTTTGTCACTTTATTCAATTCAATATTGATTTTGTGAACGAGAAAATCAATATCGTTATGGGCGAAATGTTTGTATCATCTGCGAAATGAATAAAAGAGAGATCATCAGATACGCGACAAAAATCATTTATATAGATAATGAACAATAACGGCCCTAAAATACTTCCCTGTCTGCCTGTGGGACGCCACATTTAACTTCTCTGATAACTGAATCATTATTTTTAATTGTAACAAATTGTTTTCTATCGACTAAATAACTCTTGAACCACTCCAAGGCCTTCCCACGTACTCCATAATCACTGATAATGCGATAATTTATAAAGTAAAATGTCATGATTGATGGTGTCGAAGGCCTTGGAGAAGTCCAAGAAAATACTAACTAAATGGGAATGATTATCAATGGCATGAACTACTCTATCAACGAAATATAAAAGAGCATGCGAAGTACTATGTTTTTCACGAAAACCAAACTGAGAGTTCGTAAAAACTTCATGTACCTTCAAAAAATTGATCATTCTCTGATAAATAAGTTTTTCTAAAACCTTAGACAGTGAGGACAATAATGAAATTGGGCGATAATTGCTGACTACAAGTTTATCGCCTTTCTTAAATATTGGTATTACTTTAGCCAATTTCATTTTATCGGGAAACACACCGTTAAAAATTGACAAATTAAATATATGAACAAGTGGATCAGCAATCGAGGAAATAACACCCTTAAGTATAAAATTATCTATCTCATCATAACCAGAACTTCGTTTGTTCTCAAAAGAGGAAACTATATCAATAATTTCAAATCTATTAGTCGGTGTAAAAAATATGGAATCAGAGTTGCGCTGGCCTAAAAATTCAGTAAAATGAGTTTCTGTTGCAGGAATAGTTTGAGCATAGTTTTCACCTATTTCTGAAAAATAGGAATTAAAAATATTTGCAATATGAAGAGAATCATTAATCAATTCATCATTCATTTTAATTTTGTCAATGTCAGAGTTTTTACTCGGAACATTCATGGCCTGTTTTAAAACTTTCCAAGTATTTTTCATGTCAAACCTATATCTCGAGAATTGCTTAAAGTAATATCTCTTCTTTTCAGAACGTAAAATCATTGTCAAAGTATTTTTGTATGATGTATATCTATTCTTCGATCGCTCAGTTTTTTCCAACTTATATTTATAATACAAACGATTTTTCCTATTATTGAACGAAGGATTGATTTTGAGATCCAAGGTAACCTGGGTGTTTTTTTGTAATCTGTTTTATTTTTTTGTTTTGGAATTACATCATCTAAATGATGATTGAATATTTCCATAAAATTATGAAAAGATATATTGATATCATCGCTGCCAAACACTCCTGACCAGTCAGCATTCTCGAGAGCCACATCAAAACTAGCTAACTTTTCGGGTGAAACTCTACGACTAAACAAAGGAAATGAAGGAGGTTTAATATCAGATGAAGTTTTAAGAGTAAAATAAGTCATTATTGGAAAATGATCAGTCATATCTGAAAGAATTATGAAAGAATCGGGGAGGGGTAGAATATTACAAAAAAGGTTATCAATGAGGGTGGCAGAACGATCTGTAATACGTGTGGGTTTGGAAATGAGCGGAAGAAAGGATGAGGATAGAAGTGTGTGAAGAAAATCACTAGAGATATTATCATGCTCAGATTTCAGTAAATCAATATTGAAATCGCCGAGTAAAAAGCAATCCTTATTTCGGAAAACGTGTGAATTTGCCAAATCTGAATAATAGGTTAAAAAATCATTAGCGTTTGAATTAGGAGGTCTGTATACAATGCCTAACATAAGATTTTTACATCCTGGGATGAGAATTTCTATAAACAAAGATTCAACCGTTTCGTCCATTCTAGAAATATCTTGATGGACAATAGTTTCAAAGGAACATGATATGTACAATGCAACACCCCCACCATTCTTATCAGGCCTATTATTAACAAATAAATCGTAACCATCAATTGCAAAGGAATTTTCTGCATTAGAAGTTAACCATGTTTCACTTAATCCAATAACCGATAACGATTGACTTTCATCAGATTCTAATAAGTACTTTAAATCATCAAAATGTTTATTTAAACTCCTAATATTTAAGTGTAACAAAGAAAACGTATCCTCAGAGAAGTTATGAATCATATCTTTGTATTGATTTGCTGTAATATAATTGCATAACATATTTTGAGTGAAATCATTACTAAAATCATGAGGCAATTCATTTGCTCCTGTATTCAGGGTATCGGTAACAAAATCATCATAAGGGGTGGTTCCTGTACTGGTTAGCCCACTAACTGGGTCAGAGTCTAACCTAGTGTTCCTAAACAATTCAAAAAAGTCATCATTCGATACGGAATAAAATGGAGCATTACAAAAATTAGCCATGATTAAAGGTACGAGACGAGATTATAAAAGTCTGCGATGTCAACAAAACTAGGATGTCATAAATAAGTGGATGATACAAGAAAATAACCAGTCGCCAGAAAGAGGCAAAACACTGGAGTAATCTACAAGTATAAATGGCGTCAAAATCACGATAAGCAGGAGATCGCTGAGGAGAAGAACGTGAAACGAGAAAGAGCAGAATAAGGTAAGTGAGAACGTTCAGAAGCATCGTCAGAGAAAGACATAGAACATACACAACACAATAAAAAGAATAAATCAAATGTCTCTGTGGGCTTCCGAAAGAGGAGGACAGGGATGAGAAGGGAAGTAAAAGAACGAGCTCGACCGGCTGTTGTCGAAAAAGGAGAAGTACAAAGACGTGAGTTGCGCTAGCGTAAGAATTCAAAGTGCTGCACAGTACGTAAACTTGTGAATTGCAGCATAGACACACCAACTGAAACTTTGACGGAAAAAAAGAATCAGTAAGAGTTCAGTGGAAGCAGTATATATCGACAGCATGAATGGCTGTCCGTGCCAATCATACATTTTTGGCAAAGCAAAATATCCAATGTTACATAAAAGGAAGAAGAAGAAGAAGAAGAAAAAAGAAAAAAAAAAGAAGAAAAAAAAAAGAACTCGCCACCTGCAACGTTACCTTTAAATTCTTGATCACAAGGTTCATTGGAACAACAGTCCATTGGTACTGTCATATGGTACATTATACACGATGTCACGTGGATGTTGCTTAATAGTAATAATGCAAATCAAGAGAAGACATACGTATACAGAAAATATTACCGAAGATTCATGAGATTCAATATAGAACATGAGGCCTTAAACCATGTCATAGAATTGAAAATATAAAGTGAAAATAGAGGTACTTGGAATTCAATAGTAGGACCACTTCAGCAATGTAACCAGGTACATGCATGTTCTGTTCATAATAGTTAACAAACGCTGCCCGTAACAATAAAAAAAAAAGAGGGTTTAATAAATAAGGAGAAACGCCTTGCAGCAGGCATGGCCTGTCTTTCGTCAAACAAATGAATTCCCGATTAAAAGAACAGTAAGAAATAAAAAGGCTAAGATTTCATGGTGGGTTATTAGGCTGGGAGGAAAAAAAAAAGACCTGTGAACTATTATACCACCCTAAAGGGAGAGGGGAATGACTGCTTGAAATGAAAGAGTGGCAAGTGTTTTGAAGACACCCGCATACTTTGGATGGAATCATTGATAATAAAATGACAGTTTGAAAATGTTTACAAAGAATACCCCTGACAAAAATCGACAACAACAAACAAACATGGGGGTGACCCCAAGGGCTTGACCTATCCAAGGAAAAAAAAAAGAGAAACGAAACAGTTGAATTACATGGTGACGCATGGTTATATAATGACACCTTCCAAAAGAGCACCGAGATAAACTTATAGATACATATGAACAGAAGCAAGCGCGCCGGAACACTTCCGGTTTTGGGGGGGCAAAATCTCACCGGGGGCACATTGTGACGATGTGAGATCCTCGGCGCGGGAGCGAAGCGAGTGAGCGGGGGGGGGGGGGGGTGGGGAGGGGGGGTGGAAAGGGGGATACCCCCCCCCCCCCACACACACACACACACTGTAGGGAGCTGTTGTAAAACGGGGTACAAAAGTCGCGTTTATAGACCATAGAAAGGGGATGGCTAGTAACCGATCAGTGGGAATCAGTGGGAATGCTGAGGGATGATTGTTCCAATCCTTGTGGGATTCATTTAAGAGTACATTATATATCTACTGTTGTGTGAAAATTATTTGCTTCAGAACGGTCTCATATTCAAGAAATGTGCAGATTAATGCCCCGTCACTGACCAGGGACGCTTACCTGGAAGCATTAAACTGCACATTACTTGAATATGAGACCGTTCTGAAGCAAATAATTTTCACACAACAATAGATATATAATGTACTCTTAAATGAATCCCACCAGGATTGGAACAATCATCCCTCAGCATTCCCACTGATTCCCACTGATCAGTTACTAGCCATCCCCTTTAAAAGCAAATTTCTAAGGAATTAAACAAAGTGAAATATAATCAGTGCAAAGGACTATGATTATTACATACGGGAGTACATAATAATGTGATGCTGTGACATCCTCGGCGAGGGAGCGAAGCGACCGAGCGGGGGGAGGGTGTGGGAGGGGGGATCCCACGGTAGGGACTTTTTGTAAAAACAGACTATAAAAGTCGCGTTTATAGAGAATTTAAAGCAAATTTCTAGGGAATTAACATATTGAAAAAATCAGTTGGAAGGACTATGATCATAACGAACGGGAGTACATTAATAATGTGATGGTGCGAGATCCTCGGCGAGGGAGCGAAGCGAGCGAGTGGGGGGGGGGGAGGGTGTGGGAGGGGGATACCCCCTCCCACGGTAGGGACTTTTTGTAAAAACAGAGTATAAAAGTTGCGTTTATAGAACATTTAAAAGCAAATTTCTAGGGATTTAACATATTGAAAAAAATCAGTTGGAAGGACCATGATCTTAACATACGGAGGTATATTATGTGATGGTGTGAGATCCTCGTCGAGGGAGCGAAGCGACCGAGCGGGGGAGGGTGTGGGAGGGGGATACCCCCTCCCAGGGTAGGGACTTTTTGTAAATACAGACTATAAAAGTTGCTTTTATAGAGCATTTTAAATTAAATTTCTGAGTAAAAGAATAGTAAAAGAAATCACTGCGAAGGACTATGATAATAACTTTTGAAAACTTTTCATTTTACTTTAAGTACGGGCAGAACGAGCGAGCCACTTTCACTTTGCAATTTATCTGAAATGTATTCATTAAAAGCTTAAACGTGATCGCATCGTTCGAACAATAAAACATATTCTTATACTGCTAGAAAGCAAAGAAGAAAATGAAAAATGTAAGGTTTACTAAAGGTATGTTTCAGTGGGCACACTCGAGGACACGAGGCTACCATCTATACACTAAATTTACTCATAAGTTACTATTAGTGTATAGATACAATAATGTATGTTGTTAGTGTTCGCCCCGTACGGGGCGAACATTTTTGCATTTTCAGTTATGAAATTACAACATTTAGACAAGAAATATGCCTTTATTGTTCATTTTGGTCTTTAAATCAGTGATTAATTATTTGTTACAGGGGGCACTTTGGGGGGGCAAATTGCCCCCCCAACATTTTGTTTGGGGGGGCAAGTGCCACCCCTGCCCCCCCCCCCCCGCTTCCGGCGCCCTTGAACAGAAGCCTTTGAGCCGCTCTTCAACCGCTTGGAAAGCGGGATTGGGGTAGCGTCCTGGAGGACATTAAACACATTTGCAAATAATCGAACTTTGTTGTAGAAATGACACGCTGTACGAGGTCAGTGCTTAACAATGCAAATCGAGAGTAGACATTACATAATATACACAGAAGAGAACATAGGATTCATGTGGTTCAGTGAAACATCGGATTTTAAAATGCATGTCACGGTCATCGATCGTATCTTAGAATTGAAAATAAGGAGAAAATAAGGGTACGTGTAATTCAATAAACGATTTTGGCGATGTACCCAGAGTCGTGCATGTTCAGTTCACAGAAGTTCACTAGAGTTGCCCATAGCAACAACAACAACAACAACAGAAAAATAAGAAAAAAAAAAAGAAATCAGCAACAAGGACTCCCGATTTAAGAACCGAGGGAATCAAAATGGCGAAATGGCTGGAAGAATCAGAATGGCTGGTGACACATGACACCTTCAAAAGGGACATCAAGATAAACTGATAAATTCATGGAACAGGTGCCTTGTCTGCACTTCAAAAGCTTTGAAAGGAGGTGGGGGTAGCGTCCGGAAGGACGTTTAAAACACATCACACACATTACATAGGCAAGATAATCAGACAATGTTTAGAAGAGACATGCCATACGCAGTCAATGCTTAACAATTCAAATCAAGTGTAGGCATTTCATAAACAGAGAGAAAAGAACCTAGAATTCATTGTGGTCCAATAAAACATCTGGTCATTTAAATGAAGATCGCGGTCGGCCACCGTGTCTATAGAATTGGAAATAAAAGAGAATAGTGGTATGTGTAAATACAATAGACCCCTTAGCAATGTAACGAGATTCATGCATGTTCTGTTCACAGAGGTTCACAGGAGTTGCCCGTAGCAACAAAAGGAAAAAAAAAAAGACATGGGGGGGGGGGAGGGGCTTGGCCTATCAGATGTCAAGATAACCAAATGAATTCCCGACTTAAGAACCGAAAGAAACGAAACAGCTGAATTTCGTGGCGGCACATAGTTACATTATAACACCTTGAAAGAGAACATCTAGATACACTGACGGTGATGAACAAGTGCCTCTGACCGCCCTTTAACCGCCTTGAAAGGGTGTGGGGGTAACGTCCGGAAGGAGGTTGAACACATTACGTAAGCAAATAATCAGACAATGTTTTAGAATTGACATACCGCACGTAGTCAAAGCTTAAATATACAGGGGAAAAAAAGACATTACAGAAAGCCTTACCTAGGATTGTTGTGGTTTAATAGAACATAAGGTGTTAAAATGCAGATCACGGGCATCAGCCTTGTTATGGAATTGAACATAAAAAGTAAGTTGGGGTACTTGAAATTCAATAGACCACTACGGCAATGTAACCATATTCATATGTCCTGTTCACCAAAGCTCACAAAAGTTGCCCATAGCAACCAAAAAACATTGTGAGGCGTGGCCCGTCTATAACATCAAACAAGTGAATTCCAAGCAGAAGAGGCAAAAGATACGAAACAGCTGGATTATTAAAACCCATGAACTAAATACCACCCTAAAAAAGTGGTCTAATGGTGGTAAACTCTGAATATGACAATTGCAAAAATACCATACAAAGAGTGGCGGGTTTTGCGGTGGGCTCTGCACACTTCGGGTAAAAGTGCTGATGTTACTGTTCTAAAATTTTCAAAGAACACCCCTAAAATGCCTAACATGGTGTTTTAAAATGTGAAGAAAATAGGGGTACATGTGGATGTAATTCAGTAGACCATTTTGAACAGTGTAACCAAACTCTTGCATGTCCTGTTCAAGAAAATTCACTAGAGTTGCCCATTTACGTGGGAACGTAGTGAAAAACGGATTGAGTAAAGTATAATAGGGACCACAAAAAAAAAAAAAATTGTAAGAGGCCTGGCTTGGCCTGTCTATAACGTCATAGAAGTGAACGTCAAAGAAGTGAATACCAAGCTTATGAGCCCAAAGAAACGAAACAGCTGAACTACTTAATGCTCAGGGGCATATTGCTGTTAGGAACAGAGACGCCGGTGAACTAAATATCACCTTAAAAAGAAGAAGAAAAAAAAAGAGCGGTCAAATGATGGTAAGGACTGAATGCGGCAGATACCATGCAGATAGTAGCATTTGTTTTGTTTTGTTTCTCTCTTTTCGGTGAGCTCCCCACCCTTTGGATGGAAGTGCTAACAATGTGACTATTCTAAAATTCAAATTGTCCGGAGGGACGTTAGACAACTATTAACATAATCCTCAGAGGAGGAGATGTAGCACAGGTACAAGAATAGTAGGACAAAAAAAATGTCGGTTTTATAATCAATATTTAAAGTTGTGATTCAAATTGCGCCGCATCTTAAGTATCGGGGTAAAAGGAATAGTACGTGGCATGGCGAGTACGTCAAAAACAATTATTATAATTGAAAAATTACTTGTGCTATATGATACCCTGTTGGGCGTTAGAAAATAATTGATTGTTATTTATATACGAATAAAAAATATATATATAATGCCTGGGGTAGATTAGGTGAAGGGTGGACAAAATTTAAACAATAAAATTATTTATTTATCTATTTATTTTTTACAATGCATGGACTGAAATCCTAAAAAATCACACCAAGGTGTACTTATAATTCAACATCTCTGAATATAAGAAAAATGGCAAAACCGTGGGTAAACCATAATATATCATAAATACTGGGTATATCGTTGATTGAGGGGTGAATAAGGAGGGAAATTATGATTATTACCGTTAAAAATAGATATGGTTTTTTTTTTGATAAAACGTTTGTCTTTACGTGTGTAAATAATAACTCATGATAATTTCAATATTGGAAAAAAACTCAGTACAAGGCATTCAAAGGAGAAAAGGGTTGCTTAGCTTGGTGTCATAACATTTGATAAAAATGAAATAAGAATGTGGCCATCCTTTGTGATACTATTACACTGTGTTGCTCACAAGTAGTGGTGTGCAGAAACGCGTAGTCGCTAGACGTTTACAGTGTTTCTCTTTGTATACCTATCAAATGGACAGCAACGTTTATCAGAGTTATTCAATAAACTTATCATTACTAACTTCACACATAGTTTTATATAGAGGAAAAAAAAACAATGAACTCATCTGCTTATTGCATGTGATGCGTATCATAGGAATACACATAATACTACTATGCAAAATGAACGACAATAGACGAAAACGTATAAGACAAATGAAAAGTACTGATTCAACTTGATTGAATTACAATGACATTTTGTTGATATAAATTGATTTTTTTTTTTTAATGTGGAAAGAGTATTACATTTAGGCCTACGAAAACAACAGAAGAAAATTGTGACTTTACCTCTTCATATTACAATCATAGGTATTCGGATACCAATGGAGCAACGGTCAATCCGACCAGGTAGACCAGGCGGAAGATGACTCGTTTGGATGTTTGGTCATGAGAACTACTTTGGCACCACGAACTGCTATTTTTGTTTTCAGATTCTTGGTCTTGCGGAGATTGTATGCGATGGATGCTAAACGGCCGCGTTCGCGTTTCATCCGCGGGGGGAGGTCGGTGCGGACCGTGACACGGACCCGTGCTGGGGACTTCTCGGTGGCGTTCCTTGGGCGTCGCGGTTGCTCGAAAGCACGAAGCAAGTTGTCACGATCACTCATCCTCGCAAAGCGGACTATGATGGGGTTCGGAGGTTCAGGGGCGTTGGTAGCGCCAATGGGGGTACTCTTGGTGGGGAGACGATGGATGTTAACCACCGGGATCTTCATCGCTTCCTCCGTTGAAATTTCCAGAAGGTGGGCGAACGCCTTCGCTGCTTCTTGATAAATATTCTCGTTTGGGTGGGATGCAATGCCGTAGAAAAGCAAATTTTGTTTGCGGTGGTGAAGCTCTTGTTGAATGAGCTTGTCTTCAAATTCGGCCTTCATTTGATCTAGTTGCCGCTGAAGTTCGGGGATTATCTCGGCCTCAACGGATTGGATCCTCGCAGACGTGTCGGCGACCGAACCTTCAAGGTCCTGCATAGTGGATTTCACTGTGGCAATATCGGTTTTTACGGCATTCAGATCAGAAATAACGTGGTCCAGTTTGTTATTTATTTCCGTCTTGAAATCCGCAAACATGTTTCGTAGTTCAGAAATGATGGCGTGACCAGTATCTGATGGAACGTTGGGGGCCTGCTCAGAATCGCCTCGGCGGCTGGTGGGGTGTGGTTGGTGGGGCTGCCGGGTCTACTCGCTGAAGGCCTGCCAATTGACGAGGAAGCACTCACCGGTCTCGGTTGAGGGGGTGTGCTGACAGAAGTTCCGCGGGGATTTTTGTCCTTTTGCACGGTAGATTTACGGAAATTATAGGCAGAGCTTCCTTTAATTGATCCAGTGTTCATATTTCTGTAGCTGCAATAAAGATTTAGGTAGCATTTAAAGGTATGCAGTTCATAGTAGCTGGGTGTTGAAGGAGCTAGCTGCGCCCCACGTCCGTCTCGTTAGCCGGCCATGCGTATAATTGCACCATTTACAACATCAAAATTGCACCATTTACAACATCAAAATGCAAAAAGTTCTTACCGTGGGAGGGGGGACACCCCCTCCCACATCCTCCCCTCCCCCCTCGCTCGCTCCGCTCGCTCGGAATCAGTCGCGTTCATGATATTCAGTGAAAAGAATTAACACAAGAAGTGTATTTTAATTGTACCATTTTACAGGCAAATTGTTCAATAATAATCTACATCAAAATATACTGCTACCTTAAGTGGGACTGTTTCTCGTCGATAAAACGCGCAAAAACATGCATCAAATTGCACCATTTACAACATCACAATGCAAAAAGTTCTTACCGTGGGAGGGGGCACACCCCCCTCCCACACCCTCCCTCCCCTCCCCCCCCCCCCCCCCTCGCTCGCTCCGCTCGCTCGGGTTCAGTCGCGTTCATGATATTCAGTGAAAAGAATTAATATAAGAAGTGTATTTAGATTATACCATTTTATAGGCAAATTGTTCAATAATAATCTACACTAAAATATACTGCTACCTTGAACAAGTGGGACTGTTTCTCGTCGATAAAACGCGCAAAAACATGCATCAAATTGCACCATTTACAACATCTAAATGCAAAAAGTTCTTACCGTGGGAGGGGGGACAACCCCCTCCCACACCCTCCCCCCCCCCCCCTCGCTCGCTCCGCTCGCTCGGGCTCGGTCGCTACGCTCCCTCGCAGACTAACCGCCCCCCTAAGATCAAATCCTGGCTACGCCGTTGAATAGGCCTACATCCACATGAATTAAATAAAGGCAAACGCACACATACATACATATTTGAAAAATAATATACTCTCGAGTCATAGAATTTTTGAATAAGAATGACATTATGATTGATTGATTGATTGATTAAAAGGTCTTTATTCAAAAATCTGAGTGGGCGACTAAAACACAGATATACAAAAATTATACATCAGAATAAACAGAATATATCATAACCATAATAGATACAAAAAGAAATCACATTCAAACATACTGTATACACAATTAATACGATTTTAACACTACAAATTTCCATATAAATCTCGAGTACAAAAAGGTTGAAATTACATGTGCATTTTGTATACAGCAAGATTAAAATCCTTCTTAAAAATTTTCAGAAAGAAAAAAAAAAGGAGAAAGAAGAAGAAAAGAAGACATATTGACTTTATGTCAAAATATCAATTTGGATTCTGCCCACAAAAAAATAAAAATAACACAACACATGCAATATTATCTTTCACTGAAGAAGTATCGCGGGCCACTGATTGGCTTCAACTTACTGCAGGAATTTTCCTGGACCTCTCCAAGGCCACGGTTAACCACGACATTCTTTTTATAAACATATTATTCATTATGGTATACGTGGGATGGCCTTGGAGTGGTTCAGAAGCTTGGAAGACAGAAAACACTTTGTCTTTTTAAACGATGAAAAATCTTCTTTGAGTCCAGTTCATTGTGGGGTTCCACAAGGAAAGCCCTTTTTACAATTGTGTTTCTTAACCCCGGACTTTCTCTGACCCAGGACTATCGTTAGTCCCGTACCATTTTTTCAGCTTTTTTACACTGGCCAATTAGTCCCGTACTATCTCTTGTCCGGGGCTAAGGAGAAACTTGACCTTTTTACACTCGTATTTCTTAGCCCCGGACTTTCCAAACCACATGAATATTCATGATTACGCTGTGCACTGTACACGTACACGCACGCACCGGCAGCACTTGATTACCTCGTTTCTGATTGGTCAGTGGGGGTCGGACTTCGTCTCCGTTGCTTAGCCCCGGATTATTTTTTCGTTCTGTTTACACTCACTTGCTTGGCACCACAATTGCGGTGCTAACCCTGCTATTTTGCAGGGCCAGATAGTACCGGACTATCGGTGAGGCTAGCCCACTTTGGCAAAAACGAGTGTAAACAGAAAGTGGGCTAAGGATAGTCCCGTACCAACGGTGGTACGGGACTATCCTTAGTGTACTAGGTGGGGCTAAGGGGGGGGGGGGGGGCTTAGCCCCACCGTTGGTACGGGACTAAGCAAAAATTTACAAGTGTAAAAAGCCCTGAAGTGTACTAGGTGATACGATGTAACTGAGAGTGTAAGTGTAGAATTTGTGAGACTTCTTTGTTCAGGCAAGCCATCAGGTGGAAATGGGGACAGCAGGAGTAAACAGCGTAGAAATTCAGAATCGGGCGAGCCAGGTGGAGGAAAATGGTCAGTGAGAAAAGGCAGTGTAGAAGTAAGAGGGGGACTGAGTGGAGTCAGGGTAGAATAGCTAACTGAGAAAGGGAGAGTTGGTAGGAAAGAATAGGTATTCAAAAAGGGAAGATTGTGGGGAAAGAAAAGGGGAATGTAATAAGAAGGGGAAAGCTAGTTGGAAACAGTTTCAGCACTGTAGAGGGTGGAGTTACAGTAGAGATGACAAGCAAATTTGGAGGAAAAATCAGTTGGATCTGAATATCCGTCAGATCAGGACATTCACTTCTAACTCACTGGTGATAGGGATCAGGCAGGAGAGTCATGGCACAGCAGCCCCACGCATAAGGGCAGGGCACGCGCAAGACATTCTGCAGGTCTGACAACAGCTGAAGGCTCCTCCACATCATGGCTTCAGGGTCTGAACAACAAATCAGACGTACCGTAATTATAGTTGTACTATTTTTTTTAATACTCTGAATTTGTCACTATCGTCATATTTTTGTATCTATACTGTAGATTTATCCAGTGTTCGCTGTATGATATAATACTGTATGTGAATAGATTATGTTAGAGAATAGATTCTACTGTGTGTCAGATTGGAGATATGCTATGGTAAAAGAGGATTTTGTTTTACTTTGGCAAGAAGGAAGGCCAAGCCAGCAGGTAAATGTTATATGTGGTATGTTTAAAGTGACAGTGAAATATGTGTATACAGTATATTTGGTTTTCCATGGTTTCATCAGGAAAATATCCAGATTCTGTCATTTAGAATTTTGTTAAGTGATAAGTTAGAATGGAAATAAGGTTGTTGAAAGATTATGTGTTACAGTTATTTTGTGAAATTGATTATGATAAGAGGATACAGTTTGAATTCTTTTTGGTAAAATGGTTCATGAGATGACAGGTACTGCTCATATTTTAAGTGAGTATATGATTATATACATGGCGGTGGTTTATTTCTGTAGTATATATATATACATATATATATATATATATATATATATATATATATATATATATATAGGTTTGCTGTGATGGTGTGAGAATGAATCTTGGTATTATACAGGAGCATAATTGGTTAGGTGTAGGGAATAATTACGGCATCACCATTATCTTGACGGCATCGCCACTACTCTCGACGGCATCACCATTATTTTGACGGCATCATCATTATCTCAACGGCATCTCGGTTATAGTGAGGGCAATTCCCGCTAGCTGGACAGGATTCCTGTTAACTCGGTAGCCCTCCGGTACACACGGCGGCATTCCTGTCGAAACGACGACATTCCCGCCAACCGGACGACATTCCCGTCAGCCGGAAGACATCCTCGCCAACTCGGAGACATCCCTATTATCTTGGCAACCTCTGCATAAGTTTACGGACCATCTCAGTACCTGCTTCACCCCATCCTCGTCGGACAGTATAAACTGAAATCAAACGTGAGCTCTGTAAAGTACTGAACCACATGTATTTTAGTTACATCCGGGTTTACTGTGTCTAGGAAATTGTCTAAGATTTATGAGTGTAATTATCTCACTGATTGCTCCGAATGTTTCTATATTTTTTTTGTGTTTGTAAATACGAAAGAAATCGTATTAGTTTGTTTTTTTTTTTTTTCTGGGAGATCATTGTGAATACATAAATATATATATTTTTTGTTGAATTTTTGTTGGAAAAATAAATAACATTAGAAGCTGCTTTGTGTTTTTAATGCTCAGTAAACTCACGGAGCGCTTAAGTGTATATTTTACAGTATACTTAAACAGAACCTGACTATCGTCAGTCGTAGATAATACAGATCTTAGAGCTGACACTAGAGTCGTTACTTTTTTTATTTTTTATATGAATGATTTTCAAAATTTTTCAAATGTTCTCTTTTTATATCATTTGCAAATCATTCTAATCTATTCTTTTCTCATTCCAATCCTAATAAATTAGTCGATATTATAAATTTAGAATTGAATAAGATAATGCAATGGTGAAGCGCAAATTTAATGTATGTAGATTATCGCTTTATCTTCAGAAAACAAATGTGATGTTATTTAGTAATATCCTTGATAAATTTCCACATGGTGTAATTCTTTAGAATGAAGTGAATAAACAGGTTTATTCTGTAAATTTCTTGTTTAAACTGTAGATAGTTAGCTTTCTAGGAAACAACAAAGATTGTATATGCCGTGTAATTTCCAGTATGATAGATGTAATTGATAAAGTAAAGTTTTGTTTTCCTCTTATCAATATTATATTCAACGTATATTTTACCGTATTTAACTTATGGATTTATAGTATGGGGCAATACACATTCAACCTATTTGGATAGAATATTTCTGTTACCAAAAAGGGCGCTTCGAATAATATTCAATACCACTAGAGAGTCTCATACTGATGAGTAATTTGTGGAGAATAATGTTTTGAAAGTTAGGGATTTGTGTCATTATCATCTTGGTCAGTTCATGGTTAGTTTACATAATTCACTTCCTTTAGTTTTTGAAAATGTGTTTAATAAAAATAAAATTATTCGAATACCCCACTCGTAAAACAGATGAGTATCATTTGCCTTTTGCTCGAAGTATTTTTACAAAATGTGCGTTTATTTACAGCGGCCAAAAATTATGGAATTCCCTCGAATAAAAAAATGTAAAAGATTCTATACTAGTTTGAAATTATTTCCTATTAATTCAAAGAAATATCTTATTGGTTTTTATGTAACCCATGATTACTTTACCTGATTTGGAATTGCTGTTGTATTTTTTTCCCGCCCTGCATCAAGAATATACTGACCTGCCCTTCGCTCTTTCAATACCCCCTCCTTTTTTCCCTACTCTCTTCTGTGTGTGTGTATGTACGTGTGTGTGTGTGTGTGTTGGAATTTGAACAACAAAATGTGGTTTGGTGTGTACATTCGTGTGCGTTATTAGCGTATGTGTTTGTTGTGAGTGTGTGTGTTTGTGTGTGGAATATGTGTGTGGGAGTGTGTTGTATGCAAAGAGGTTCTATATGTAATAGAGTAAGCGCTCACCATTCAGTGCGTACAAATGAAAACGGGGCCAACTGAACAGTGGCGCGCGCGCACGAAAGAGGTCGACTACCAGAAGCCCGAACCCGGAGTGCCTATAGTAATACACGTAAAGTACAGCTTCGAAGATGGGGTTGGGTTGGAAAACTCATTCTAATTTTAAGGAAAATCATTATTTGTCCATATGCCTCTGGATTTTATAAGTGAGATACATTCTCAACACAGTATACGTGTTTTGATGAAAAAAGGACTTGCTCTAATGTGTCAAATGTGTGCCTTAACATGAAGCCAAAATTGCCAAACAGGCATTAATGCATTTATACTACATTATAAAGACTGCAGAAAGGTACAGTGTATACTCTTTGGTATGGGAGTACTGATTTCACATAATATACGTCACTTAGAAACATCAGACACACATACAACACACACTCCCACACACACACACACCCACAACAAACACACACACACTCACAACAAACCCACACATACGCACACACACGTACACACCAAACCACTCTTTTTTTCAAATTCCAACACACATACACACACACACACACACACACTCACAACACACAGTGTGTTTTGCGTGTGTGTGTGTGTAGGAATTTGAAAAAAAAAATGTGGTTTGGTGTGTACATGTGTGTGCGTATGTGTGTGGGTGGGTGTGGGAATGTGTGTTGTATGTGTGTGGGAGTGTGTGTTGTATATGTGTCTGATGTTTCTAAGTGACATATATTATGTGAAATCAGTACTCCCATACCACAGAGCATACACTGTACCTTTCTGCAATCTTTATATGTAGCATGAATGCATAAATGCCTGTTTGGCAATTTTGGCTTCATGTTAAGGCACATATTTCACACATTAGAGCAAGTCCTTTTTTCTTCAAAACACGTATACTGTGTTGAGAATATATCTCTCTTATAAAATCCGGAGGCATATGGACAAATATTGATTTTCCTTAAAATTAGAATGATTTTTCCAACCCAACCCCATCTTCGAAACTGTACTTTACGTGTATTACTATAGGCACTTCCGGGTTCAGTCTTCTGGTAGTCGACCTCTTTGCTAATGGCGGCGGGTCGTTCAATTGGCCCCGCTTCTGTATGCAAGCGCGCGCTCTATTACATATATAGAACCTCTTTGGTTGTATGTGTATCTGATGTTTCTAAGTGACATATATTATGTGAAATCAGTACTCCCATACCAAAGAGTATACACCGTACATTTCTGCATTCTTTATATGTAGTATAAATGCATGAATACCTGTTTGGCAATTTTGGCTTCATGTTAAGGCACATATTTGACACATAAGAGCAGTCCTTTTTTCATCAAAACACGTATACTGTGTTGAGAATGTATCTCTCTTATAAAATCCGGAGGCATATGGACAAAATTGTTTTTCCTTTAAATCAGAATGATTTTTCCAACCCAACCCCATCTTCGAACCTGTACTTTACGTGTATTACTATAGGCACTTCCGGGTTCAGGCTTTTGGTAGTCGACCTCTTTCGTGCGCGCGCGCCACTGTTCAATTGGCCCCGTTTTCATTTGTACGCACTGAATGGTGAGTGCTTACTCTATTACATAGAACCTCTTTGGGTGGGACCAAAGAGATTATACCTATAGAGTAAGTAGTCGCCATACGCGTGCGTACAAATAGTGCGTCCACAATTGAAGAGGGAGCGCACACTCAGCTCCTGGCACTGGATCTAAGTCTACGTTCAAGTCATATCTTCTCATATCATATCTGGAATTATATGTTATTCTTCATTACACATTTTCATTTTCAGAATCACAATGTGGTTAATTGTTTAAATATTAGTTTCTACGATGATATCATATCATTTGAACCATATGGAAGAACCCAGACCTTTTTGTTATTCCCAAAATAAACATTGGGAACTTGGGTGTAGACTAGACAGTACTTGAGCATTATGACGTTTGTTTCGCGTACAGTCCCACTCACGCCATAAAATCAAACAACATCAGCACCATTATGACGCTTCAACATGACCATTGTGACGTCACAATAAAACAACGCAAGGTCACTGCGCGGAATATTGAAGTCGAGCGCATTACACGGTGCGCTGCCACCTACATACTCAGTCAAGATTTTCATTCATGCATACATGCATCTATTCTTTTGTTGTTTTTACTGCTGATTGTAAATAATGTAAATAGTTTATCAAACGCATTTCGTTCAAGATTTTCGCCAATTATATCAAATGTATATTATCTACTGTGCTTTGCTGTTGATTTGTAAATAATGTAAATAGTAGTTATAAATTGTATTTTTCTTCGTTTTTGTGTTATTACTCTGTGCTATGATTTGATTTTCCCCAATACTCTATATTTGAGTGACATGGGAAAATAAAAAAACATTGTCATTGTCATTGTCATTGTCATTGTCACTGATTAATAACTGTACAGGATCCGTGCAATGGCGGCTCCTACAACGCAAAATGGCAGCTCCCCACCGAACTACTCCCTCGCGCGGTTGCCTCCCCACTGGACTACGCCCTCTTGTGGTATAATTCCTAAATTATACAAGTAATAAGAAGTATAATTAGAATTCTATTAGTAATAATGAAGTATAAGTCGAAGAGGTTAGCATTTCCCAGGTGTTTAAGGCAGTGAAGTCACATAATGAAATTCAAAGTAGGTAAAAATTCCAGGCAGTCCCAGTTGGCTATAAATACCCGTGTCAGTGAGCAGTAAGCATCTTTTCAAAGAGAATACGGCTTTAAATAGACAGACCAGCAACACCATGCAGTATTGGGTGCAATGCAGACAATTAGCTCACTGGTCCTTCTCATCATACAGACAAGCAATAAATAAAGCACAATCATTGCTGTTCCAAAGGCACGGAGCATTCTTATACGTATGGACATCTCAAGTCAAGCAATTAAGCAGAACATCAGCATACAGTATAAGGGCCCACCAGTTTTGACTTCTGTACAGTGTTGTAAAGGAAGGGTTCAGAACTGAAGAGTATCGATCAAATGAGATGCTGGGTGGGAACCTCTTCGACTTATACTTCATTATTACTAATAGAATTCTAATTATACTTCTTATTACTTGTATAATTTAGGAATTCTATTACGTAATACTCGTATAAGTCTTCAGAGGTTAGCATGTTCAAAGTTCCGTACAGAAGTCAGTCTAGTGGCATGAGTGAGGGCAAGAGGACAAGAAGGATGATGGACAGTTTTCACAACAAGGTTGAAACTTTGGTCATGACTCCTCATGCATAGAGAATGTCTATCGATGGTGACACACATTGTCGCAAACAAGAGAAGAACTCGAGCAAAGTTTGCTTGAGAACCTACTAGTATAAGGTGCAAGGCATAGGTTTTGAGTATGATATCATTTTGATATCTTGCGTGCTTTAACTGGAGCAGGATTAAGCATGATAGCGCACAGACAAATTAATCAAATACAATGGACCTCTTTGCAACTGATTGACAAATTGCCCTACATCGACGTAAATAAGCACTGAATTGATCAGTGTTTTAGTAGTAGCCATGATAAAAAAAGCATGGGCGTACATACTCGAGCAGGATTCGAACCTACGACCTCCTGATCACCGGACAGGCGTCATCTCCACTAGACCACCGAGCTCTCGCCCGAAAGCAAGTGTTGGTTCTAATCCTTATAGCTTGCAGCGGGTACTGCTTTGTTATTCAAATTATGAATTTCTTCCGTCGAGATGTTTTCATTGCAACTGATTGACAAATTGCCCTACATCGACGTAAATAAGCACTGAATTGATCAGTGTTTTAGTAGTAGCCATGATAAAAAAAAAAAGCATGGGCGTACATACTCGAGCAGGATTCGAACCTACGACCTCCTGATCACCGGACAGGCGTCATCTCCACTAGACCACCGAGCTCTCGCCCGAAAGCAAGTGTTGGTTCTAATCCTTATAGCTTGCAGCTAAAATTCATAATTTGAATAACAAAGCAGTACCCGCTGCAAGCTATAAGGATTAGAACCAACACTTGCTTTCGGGCGAGAGCTCGGTGGTCTAGTGGAGATGACGCCTGTCCGGTGATCAGGAGGTCGTAGGTTCGAATCCTGCTCGAGTATGTACGCCCATGCTTTTTTTTATCATGGCTACTACTAAAACACTGATCAATTCAGTGCTTATTTACGTCGATGTAGGGCAATTTGTCAATCAGTTGCAATGAAAACATCTCGACGGAAGAAATTCATAATTTGAATAACAAAGCAGTACCCGCTGCAAGCTATAAGGATTAGAACCAACACTTGCTTTCGGGCGAGAGCTCGGTGGTCTAGTGGAGATGACGCCTGTCCGGTGATCAGGAGGTCGTAGGTTCGAATCCTGCTCGAGTATGTACGCCCATGCTTTTTTTATCATGGCTACTACTAAAACACTGATCAATTCAGTGCTTATTTACGTCGATGTAGGGCAATTTGTCAATCAGTTGCAATGAAAACATCTCGACGGAAGAAATTCATAATTTGAATAACAAAGCAGTACCCGCTGCAAGCTATAAGGATTAGAACCAACACTTGCTTTCGGGCGAGAGCTCGGTGGTCTAGTGGAGATGACGCCTGTCCGGTGATCAGGAGGTCGTAGGTTCGAATCCTGCTCGAGTATGTACGCCCATGCTTTTTTTTTTATCATGGCTACTACTAAAACACTGATCAATTCAGTGCTTATTTACGTCGATGTAGGGCAATTTGTCAATCAGTTGCAATGAAAACATCTCGACGGAAGAAATTCATAATTTGAATAACAAAGCAGTACCCGCTGCAAGCTATAAGGATTAGAACCAACACTTGCTTTCGGGCGAGAGCTCGGTGGTCTAGTGGAGATGACGCCTGTCCGGTGATCAGGAGGTCGTAGGTTCGAATCCTGCTCGAGTATGTACGCCCATGCTTTTTTTATCATGGCTACTACTAAAACACTGATCAATTCAGTGCTTATTTACGTCGATGTAGGGCAATTTGTCAATCAGTTGCAATGAAAACATCTCGACGGAAGAAATTCATAATTTGAATAACAAAGCAGTACCCGCTGCAAGCTATAAGGATTAGAACCAACACTTGCTTTCGGGCGAGAGCTCGGTGGTCTAGTGGAGATGACGCCTGTCCGGTGATCAGGAGGTCGTAGGTTCGAATCCTGCTCGAGTATGTACGCCCATGCTTTTTTTTTTATCATGGCTACTACTAAAACACTGATCAATTCAGTGCTTATTTATGTCGATGTAGGGCAATTTGTCAATCAGTTGCAATGAAAACATCTCGATGGAAGAAATTCATAATTTGAATAACAAAGCAGTACCCGCTGCAAGCTATAAGGATTAGAACCAACACTTGCTTTCGGGCGAGAGCTCGGTGGTCTAGTGGAGATGACGCCTGTCCGGTGATCAGGAGGTCGTAGGTTCGAATCCTGCTCGAGTATGTACGCCCATGCTTTTTTTTTTATCATGGCTACTACTAAAACACTGATCAATTCAGTGCTTATTTACGTCGATGTAGGGCAATTTGTCAATCAGTTGCAATGAAAACATCTCGACGGAAGAAATTCATAATTTGAATAACAAAGCAGTACCCGCTGCAAGCTATAAGGATTAGAACCAACACTTGCTTTCGGGCGAGAGCTCGGTGGTCTAGTGGAGATGACGCCTGTCCGGTGATCAGGAGGTCGTAGGTTCGAATCCTGCTCGAGTATGTACGCCCATGCTTTTTTTTTTATCATGGCTACTACTAAAACACTGATCAATTCAGTGCTTATTTATGTCGATGTAGGGCAATTTGTCAATCAGTTGCAATGAAAACATCTCGATGGAAGAAATTCATAATTTGAATAACAAAGCAGTACCCGCTGCAAGCTATAAGGATTAGAACCAACACTTGCTTTCGGGCGAGAGCTCGGTGGTCTAGTGGAGATGACGCCTGTCCGGTGATCAGGAGGTCGTAGGTTCGAATCCTGCTCGAGTATGTACGCCCATGCTTTTTTTTTTATCATGGCTACTACTAAAACACTGATCAATTCAGTGCTTATTTACGTCGATGTAGGGCAATTTGTCAATCAGTTGCAATGAAAACATCTCGACGGAAGAAATTCATAATTTGAATAACAAAGCAGTACCCGCTGCAAGCTATAAGGATTAGAACCAACACTTGCTTTCGGGCGAGAGCTCGGTGGTCTAGTGGAGATGACGCCTGTCCGGTGATCAGGAGGTCGTAGGTTCGAATCCTGCTCGAGTATGTACGCCCATGCTTTTTTTTTTTTATCATGGCTACTACTAAAACACTGATCAATTCAGTGCTTATTCACGTCGATGTAGGGCAATTTGTCAATCAGTTGCAATGAAAACATCTCGACGGAAGAAATTCATAATTTGAATAACAAAGCAGTACCCGCTGCAAGCTATAAGGATTAGAACCAACACTTGCTTTCGGGCGAGAGCTCGGTGGTCTAGTGGAGATGACGCCTGTCCGGTGATCAGGAGGTCGTAGGTTCGAATCATGCTCGAGTATGTACGCCCATGCTTTTTTTTTTATCATGGCTACTACTAAAACACTGATCAATTCAGTGCTTATTTACGTCGATGTAGGGCAATTTGTCAATCAGTTGCAATGAAAACATCTCGACGGAAGAAATTCATAAGTTGAATAACAAAGCAGTACCCGCTGCAAGCTATAAGGATTAGAACCAACACTTGCTTTCGGGCGAGAGCTCGGTGGTCTAGTGGAGATGACGCCTGTCCGGTGATCAGGAGGTCGTAGGTTCGAATCATGCTCGAGTATGTACGCCCATGCTTTTTTTTTTATCATGGCTACTACTAAAACACTGATCAATTCAGTGCTTATTTACGTCGATGTAGGGCAATTTGTCAATCAGTTGCAATGAAAACATCTCGACGGAAGAAATTCATAATTTGAATAACAAAGCAGTACCTGCTGCAAGCTATAAGGATTAGAACCAACACTTGCTTTCGGGCGAGAGCTCGGTGGTCTAGTGGAGATGACGCCTGTCCGGTGATCAGGAGGTCGTAGGTTCGAATCCTGCTCGAGTATGTACGCCCATGCTTTTTTTATCATGGCTACTACTAAAACACTGATCAATTCAGTGCTTATTTACGTCGATGTAGGGCAATTTGTCAATCAGTTGCAATGAAAACATCTCGACGGAAGAAATTCATAATTTGAATGGACCTCTTGTACCGATTTTCCAATCAAGACATAATCCTAATCATGTTGCTTAATATTCATGTACATTTGAAGGAAGAATTAGACATTAACCAGTTCATACTCGGCATAGTAATATTGCAGCAATAATTAGAGGCAAGTCCATTGCATTTTGGGTTGATATTAGAGTTTAAATTCATCAGTTTGGTGGACCGAATCTCCTAAACGAGTAGCCGAATAATGTGTCGCCATTTTCCAATGCACAACGTAACGTGATTTATGGTCTTGTGTCTTATCTGACTCGTATTATGACATTGTTCTTAACTGAGATACTAATATACAGGTATACACATACTATCACAATTTACATGTATCTTTCTAACTCAGCAGAACTGAGAATTGTTGAACTAATGTGGAATCAATTGTTAGAAGGTAGAAGGTTCAAAATGTACCAGCGTTCGTCCAGTCAGTTGTGGATAAGATTTCATTATGACCTTTATACTTCATGCGCGAAAGTTTAGAAGTTGCGGCGCTTCTGTAGCTATGAGTTGAGAATGTGACACAACTTTCATATTAGCATCCGTGGATGTCTTACCAGACCAGAGTCTGGGATGAACGCGGGATGACTGTGCTCCCAAATCCTTATGTATATGAACACGAGGTACGTCCTGTGGTACCCTTTCATACTGATCTCGAAGACAGAACAAACTCGGTACATGTTCCAATAGCAACAATACATTCATACCTAATTGTATGCAGCAGTCAGTACAGTGTACAGGGATGTATACGTACAGCTATTGACAGTATATTAGTTATATTTTAAGTGTTTATACAAGCAGCTGCGAGGGACTGGCTTTCAGCCTCCGCTCCAAGATGCTTGTCGTCACCGATTTGTTGGGATGTTTCGGAGAAATTATGGGTTTGCTTTCTGAACTTGCTCGTTGGAGATGTTCTGTGCATTTAATATACTCATGAAGAGTTGATCGGAACACAGAGTTTAGGGTTGGAGGTAAAAGAAGGCACTTTAATTACCTGGTTAGAGATATACCTTCTATATCTCTAATGTGCAAACGTGGCATCATCTTCCGGTAATGTCATAAGAACTAGATGTCTCAGCATTTGTGCACGTTTTGCCGAAACGAGCTAGGAAAATTGTTTTTGGCTCAATACCTTATTAAGGCACTGAAGGAATCTATAGTTCATAGGTATCTTGAAACGATAAAAAGTGATTCAAAACAATTGAAACATCCCAAGTGTTGTTGTATTTAGGCTTGCGAGGGTAGGAGTTAGATACGCCCTTCATATAAAGTCTGACTATCTCGGTTTCAGGTAGTATGGAAGACCGAGCAGGTCTACGAGTAAAAAAAAATCGTGGAGTGGGCTTTGTTGAAAAGCTATGCTATAGGCTTAGATGTTGACAACGTGTTTTGTAGACGGGTTAAAAAGGATCACAAGATTGTTCAGAATACAGACATTGCTACTGTCTTCAAGCACCCTCATTTGTTTTGTTTATTGGTATTGTCTCGCCATGATGATGAAAGGAGCTTTGCAATGTGCTGCGATGTGTCTGTCATTTGTCATCGCTAGCAGAGAGCACCCATGCAGGCGGCTAGTGTGAGCTGGAGGCTCGTCGGTGGGTGAGGGTGTGGGGCAAGAATTTTCTCTTGGAGTAATAGAGGTGGGGCTATTCGCATTTTGAGCGATAATGAGACCCATGGCTGCCGCCACCATTGGGGTAGTGAGGATTGCTCACGTCACCTTGTTCAGTTGAAGCTTGTGGAGGACTGAAAAACGTTCTAGGGTAAGGAAAAAGGCATCAAAATTCAGGGCAATAAAACTTGGCTTCCATTTGACATGAGGAGTGTTGCTAATCCATATGTAGAGTTTGTGGATTGTGTGGTGAAAAAACATGTAAAATAGTAATTAGTTGTTCATGTCTCTGCGAGACAAGCAGAAAACTTCAGGATTATCTACATCTGTTGAATGTGAAGCTGATATCCAATTGCTAGACACCAATTCCAATGTTGGCCGTGAATTCGTTCGGGTCAGGTATGCTACTAGCTGTAGAAATGTCTGACCGAATTATGAATAAGCACATTTTTGTACACGAGCCACACAGGGCTTCAAGACCGTTCTGAATTGCAAGAGGTTCACACACATTGCTATGCGGGGAATTCTGTTTGGCACTCCAGACTCTCTGAGCAAAGGAATTGTCATTGTTCAGAATTAACTACTCTCCATACTGAGATGCAAGCATCGCTTGAAATTATCATGCTAATGAAGGTGGGAATAATTCTTTGTCTTGCGAGACAGCCACCACCAAAGAATGTTTTGTATCGCATGACTAGATAACGACACCAAACTTCGTGTCGATGTCATCTTCTGCTTTACGCAGAGCATTAGCTAATTTATTTTTTCTAGTCCCAAGTGACGAGAATGTAAATTTCTTTGTGGAAGGCATTAAAGTCCCGAAATTTGGTTTCGTTGCCGTACAAGATTGAATTTCCAAGGGCAGTAACCTTGTCAATCTTGTTCTGAGGAAAAAACTGAAAATCATTTGCTGGGAATTAGTATGAGAACCAAGGAAGGTCTCGACGTGCTTTGGGTTGAAACCGGATTTGTCGAAATCCTTACTGAAACTCTTTAAGGGTGACAAGTTGATCATTGGCTTTGTCAAGACACTCTTCTCTGGTGTGAGAAAGAATATGGATATCACCGAAATAGGTGATTGTTCTAATGCCACTACTCACCGAGGCAAAGACAGGTTTCATAACTTTAAGGAAATTCTGTGGGGTCGAATTAAGGCCAGATGGAAGGCACTGAAGGAATGCAGTGAAAATACTACTTACAGTGTAGTATTTCCATTCGAAAGACTATGCTTGATGAACATGGTGAACGGATACGGATAAATATGCACCCTTTGGAGGGGCAAAATTAAGGCCGTAATCAAGCGAAACTGTTCCACTCTGAAGTGTTCGTATCTTACAAATTTGTTCAAGTTTTTCAAATTTATGATTGGACTTAGACCGTCAGTCTTTGGTAGCGCTAGAATAGAGTTGATACTCCATGTGAGGAATCTCTGTAAAAGCTTGCTTTGCGAGAATGTTCGGAGACAATTCTTCATGGGTTGCATTTTCCTCCTCGGTAGAATGCCACTTTGTAGAGTAAAAATTTATTGGTATGGGGTTAAAATGAAATTATTGGCTTCATAGCCAAATATTGCGGCCAATATCCAAGGCTCGGGAATTACTTTGACCAGTCATCTTTGGAAAGCTTGAGATTTTCAGCACTGAACGGTTTTGGACAGTACTCATCCTTTTTTTTTCGCTGGCTTGCGTAGAGACATTCATGACACACGATGTATGCTTATGTGACACTTGTCAATTTTTCTCAGATGTCTTTCTGAACAACTTTCTACCAATTGGAATCGACTTGCTGCGCAAGTGTTGTTGAGAGGGGGTTTCAAGATACCTCGATGGTGCATGCTCAGATCATACGATAAGCAAAGCCCGGGAGTGTCAGGCCATCGATGGTGACATGAGTTGTTAAAATTCTCGTTGTGTCAATTGCATGGATGATTATCCGTGCATGATCTGTGAATTTCAGAAAGGATTTATCAATGTGGTAGAAGTCCCTTCACTACATTTTGTTGTAGAAGTTGGGAGCTCACAAGACCCAAGGCCTCGTGAAGGAGGATCGCCCAAATTTTGCTCTCGATTTTTGGTGTGAGAACAGCTTGGGCATTCGATGGCAATTGAGCATTTGCTTCGCGATTTTATAGAGCACTTACCTTCTGATATGGGCAGTGTGACTGCCTTCATTAGCAAATCAGCCAATTTTTAAATTTGGCCCAAATGAGATCAGAATTGAAGTTAAAATCAAATTTGGTACCAGGCTTTGAAAGAGTTTGGCTGTAAGGACGTGGCATCCGGATCAATTCGGTTGTCAAAATGACCATAACCACAAGGGCAGAGTCAAGGCCACCCATACAGGGCAACGCAATCAGTTTTGCCAGGAAGGAGGCTGACATGAGAATATCGTCGTCTGTTGAGCTGCCGATGGGGATGGCTAGCTCGCTGAAGTCTTCGATGGGCGGGGCAGCGCCCCTGTCCCCGCGGACATGGCTCGCATGTCCGGACTAATCGCCGGGAGGAGAAGCTCTCCTGCACCAGCTGGCATGGCTCGCATGCCGTTTGTCATTACCACGGTGTGCCGCCGCCCTATCCATGAAGCGGGAGAGTATCTGGTCTCTCTAGTTGAGCTTCAAGGCGGCCTTCCATGCCCTGATCTCCCCGCGGGGATGGGGGCTGAGAGGTAGCGTCGTCTTCCTGATCACTAGACATTGGAGTTTGAGATGTATAATCAGGGAGGTGTCTCACCTCCCTGGTATAATTCACTGCCGTCACACTTGAAAAAGATGCTTACTGCTCACTGACACGGGTATTTATAGCCAACTGGGACTGCCTGGAATTTTTACCTACTTTGAATTTCATTATG
Organism: Diadema setosum; assembly: GCF_964275005.1. Classification (NCBI taxonomy): domain Eukaryota; kingdom Metazoa; phylum Echinodermata; class Echinoidea; order Diadematoida; family Diadematidae; genus Diadema; species Diadema setosum. The sequence goes on along the minus strand of NC_092692.1, from coordinate 6,167,480 downwards.
TGACTTCACTGCCTTAAACACCTGGGAAATGCTAACCTCTGAAGACTTATACGAGTATTACGTAATAGAATCTCTTTGGGTGGGACACACAATCAAGGAACCACTGTGCGGCGAACGTTTCTGTACAACATGCATTCGCTGAGGCGTGCAACCAGAGGCGCGAGGGTTCACAGCGTGGGGATTCCCCGCACTACAGGTCAACTCGCGTTATCATGAATAGATTGCGAAATTTGTCGACCATTTTGAAAGGATTCGTGTGATCCTGGCTGCGACTGGCTACCGCAAGATCGACATAAGGAAGAGGAGACATAAGGAAGAGGTAGATATTAGCTCTTACCTTGTTACAACATAGTTAGATACATTATGATTGTGACTTCCACCTTCCTGGATAATTACATGTATATAAACCATGAAGCCATGCACAACACATGATACATTTAGTAGCCTAGGTTATAGCTCTGTGCACCGCAGTCAGATTTTGCATTTTTTTTTTTCTGTTCTCATTTCATTTAACAGCATGTACAGTGGATTAAATGGGTGTTTCTTGGCTGAAATTTATTGAAGGAGCAAAATTTGAAGTAATTATGGTTCTGAAAAGTTTTTCTTTTCTTCTGAAAAGTTTTCCTTTGTTTTTATGTGACAAAGGAATAAAACAATAGATATAATAGAGATAATTGAAAACAATAATATTTTCTAAAGATTGCCCTTCTATATTGTGTTATTTTTGATTCCTTCACCCAAGTTATGCCTCTAATGTCAATAGTTTGTCATATTATCAATTTGCAATCTCAAAATTCCACTATTATTCATATATGAATATATATCTCGGTACGGGTTGGGGTCACTGGTGCGGTTAGCCTCGATTATGCTTGTAATAAAGACTGTGATCCGACACAACATGTGCTCGAATATAATTTATTCATTTACTGCATGTCTAAAGGTCGAACATAGTTTTTCGTGTTAAAACTGTGTGAAAACAACAAGTTGATAATTTTTAAATGCTTATGAATGCACGAAGTCGTTCATAATCGATATATTGATGTTCCTCTTCTACAGTGTAATTCTGCTGGAAGGATCGACGTACTTGGAGCAGTAGGCTATTATATCTGTTGACATTGCAGGCCCACATAAATCACACTTCAGATATCAAAGTGTTTAAAACCAATGACTCGCACAAAATTTCTTAAGATCCAATGAGTCTCGCGTCCACCTGTCCTTGGCATTCCAAAATACACCAAAATGTGTATCGCTGTTTTAGCGACCAAGAAATTTATCTTTGTCACCTGCATAACATAGGCCTATATAAACCAAGCTTGTGTGATTATGATTGTGAAACATGTAATGAATGGTAGTCCCTATACGCGTGCATTCTTGTGTTTTTGTGTGACTCTACGTGCAATTTCTGATGTTAGAGTGGTAGGTGCCTATAAACTGCAATTTCGCATGTGGCATGATACATGTGCACTGTCTTTTCATGGAATGATCCTTGAAATACCTTCATTTTCTCCGCGTAATAAACAACCTGCCATGCATCTTTTAAACAGTCTGTCTGCATCTGTTGGGCAATTCAAGAATAAGCGGGCGTGCTCATTAAATGTTAACAGTTGCCAAATCTTGATATTTCATATGAATGAAAGCTAATGAAGGAAACCAAAATTCAAAGAATGTGGATTGAGTAAAAGCCGCAACTATAGTAGAGCACATCAATGAAAGTTTGAGGAAAATTAGACAATCGATTAAAAAATCATGAATTTTAAAAGTTTTAGTATTGGAACGACTGGATAAGGAGACTATTTGAGTTTTTATATGACATTATCATGTGGACAACAATATAAAGAAAATATAAAGATGTCAACATGCTTTGAATAGAATTTGAATTTATTCATTTCATTTCCATTTACATTTACATTTACATTGCATTTACATTGCATTTACATTGCATTTGCATTTTTCATTTACATTGCATTGCATTGATGATTACATGTTGACACATAATATTACAGTAATATAACAACATGAATTAACAGAATATAGAATTACTATACAAAACGGAAATGGGGTGACCCAACTAAAAGCATAGCTTGTAAAATTTGTAGGTCACCATTCAACGAGTAATATTCAGAATTATGTACAGAGTGATTGAGAATATAACATATATACAGACTCCTGAAACATATTTACATAACTTATACATATATACATCTTAAAGATAGTAAAATGAAAGAGAAAGAGAGGGAGAGAACGAGAGAAATAGAGGAAATAAAGTGAGAACCAAAGGGGGAGAGAGGAGGAAGAAAAAAAAAGAAAGAGAAAATAAACAATGGAATTAGAATGAATAGGAATACCACATGAATGATATACCATATAAAAAATGATATAAGATTACCTTATTGGGTAAAGGTGTCCAGATATTTGATATAGGATTATAAAAAACTGGTTACATCGTAACATATTTACTCAAAAGACTTAGTTTTAATTTGTATTTGAATGTTTTGAGGCTTATGGTTTGTTGAAGAGAATAGTCTAAAGAATTCCAATATTTTGGTCCAGCAAAAGCAAGTGTATTGTGTTTAAAATTGGTTCTAATGGATGGCAGGTGGTAAGAAGAAGACTGCCGAGTGTAGTAATTGTGCACTTGTTGATTCATAACAAAAAGTGACGAAATGACTTGTGGAAATTCAGAATCCTTCGAGCTGTACATAATGGATCCTAGAGTCATAAAATATATATCCTGTACTTTTAGTAATTTATTTTCATAGAAGAGTTCATTAGTGTGAGAACGTGATGTTGCACCAGAAATAATTCTCACTGCCCGTTTTTGGAGTAATAATAATTTATCCAGGTATAGTTTTGCTGAGTTTCCCCAGGCAAGAACGCCATAATTGAGATAGGGTAGTACAAGGGTTGAGTATAGCATACGCAATATATTCTTTGGAAATATAGATTTTATATTATTGATAACGCCAACATTTCTGGAAAGAAGTTTACTTAAATAGCATATATGCATTCTCCAATTCAATTTGTCATCTATATGCAGGCCAAGAAATTTTGTATTCGTGACTTTGTCTATTTGCACATTATTAAAGAGTATATGGCCTGGTAAAGATGATAATGAATTGCTAAATAGCATATAGTTGGTTTTCAAGAAATTCAAAGATAACTTGTTTGCATGGATCCATGTAACTACAGATTTCAGTTCTGAATTTATAATATTCAGTAGTTGGTGTGGATTTTTGTGAGAGAAGAAAATACTAGAATCGTCGGCAAATAATATGAAAGAAAGAAGTTGTGACGATTTGGGAAAATCGTTTATATACAAAATAAAAAGTAGGGGACCAAGCAGCGACCCCTGTGGAACACCACAAGAAATAGATCGCAAAGTAGACTCCACACCATTTAAAAAAACAAATTGTTTTCTATTAGTCAGGTAACTTCTAAACCATTCCAAAGCATTTCCTCTGATTCCATAGTAGGATAGTTTGTACAATAAAATATCATGATCAATGGTATCAAAAGCTTTAGAATAGTCTAAGAATGTACCTACAGTATGTAAATTCTTCTCAATTGCCGAGGCAACCTTATCAACAAAATGTAGTATCGCATGTGATGTTGTATGCTTTTCACGAAAACCAAATTGTACATTAGTTAATATTTCACATGACTTGAAAAATTTGATCAAACGAACATAAATGAGCTTTTCAAGGATTTTGGAAAAGGTTGTGAGCAAAGAAATGGGGCGGTAGTTACCTACTTCTTGAGGATCTCCTTTCTTGAAGATAGGTACAACTTTTGCAATTTTCATATTTTGTGGTACATCACCATTAGAAATAGATAAATTGAATACGTGAGTGAGAGGTTTCACGAAAAATACAGCGACTTTCTTCACTAGCTTGTTTTTGAGGCCATCACATCCTGGGGACTTGTTTGTCTTGAGGTTATTGATAATATCAATTACCTCCTCTTCCGTAACTGGAATCAAAAAACATGTTTCAGAGTTCGGACTTTCTAAAAAGTCAACAAATTTCTTTGTGCTGTTTGGAACATTTTCTGACAACCTTTTCCCTACATTTACAAAGTATTCATTAAATGACTCACTAATGATTAATTTGTCTCCAGTTTGGTGACCATTAATCGTAAGTTTAGTGGGTCCTGTGAGTTTCGATTTTGTATTATGTAATTGTCTTATAACTTTCCAAGTTCCTTTCATGTCATTAGATGTAGCTTTGAATTGATTACAAAAAAAACTCTCCCTTAGCACTACGCAAAGTAGTAGTAAGAATATTCCTATATCGAGTATACTTTTCCTTTGATTCTGGTGTTTTTTATACTTATATTGATAAAAAAAAACCTATTTTTCTTATTTATTGATTTCAATAAAGAACGTGTAATCCAAGGCATACGAGGAGTTTTCTTAGAATTACAGGATTTCTTTTCTAACACAGGGAAATTTTTATTGAATAGCAAAGTTATTATCTGCATGAAATTATCAAAAGACTTATTCACATCATTTTCACTCAAAACAGAGGTCCATTCTTTCGCAGCTAAGTCATCCTTAAATTTCTGTTCATTCTCAGGGCTGAAACTTCGTACAAATTCTTTACATAATTCATATCGTTTAATCTTTAGAGATAAGCTAGCAAATATAGGAAAGTGATCTGAAATGTCACTTAATAGAATCCCTGCCGCTGGAAGCGGCCGTAAATTTGTGAAGATATTATCTATCAAGGTTGAGGTGGTATCAGTGATTCTTGTTGGCCTATTAATGAGTGGGAACAAAGCAAATGAAGTAAGAGTATTCAAGAAAGTATTCACAGAAATATTTTCTCCAAATTGTAGGAGGTTTACGTTAAAAGATCTCCCATTAGAAACAATGTTTTGTTATTTAATAAAGGGCTCGAGAGAATATCCTGTAATTCATTAATACAGACTTCAGTACTACTCTGTGGCGGTCTATATATAATTCCAATTACAATATTTTTGTGGGCGGGAATAATCAATTCAACGAATAGAGTCTCTAAAGCTTCACTCATAACAGTAAGTTCTGGTTTAAGCTTATATTCAAAATTAGAGGAGATATATAAAGCTACACCACCACCTGTCCTATTCAGCCTGCTATTTGTAATGTGGACTGTGATAGCCAGGAAGAGCAAACATGCCGTTGCAATCGTGAGAGGACCATGTCTCAGTAAGTCCGACAACAGAAAATGTTTTGTTTATGTTATTTAAGAGTAAATTCAACTGATCAAAATTTTTGTTAATGCTACAAATATTCAAATCAAAAAGGGAAAAATCATCATTCGCATTTTGATTTTCACAAACGTGTTTTTCAGTTTGGTAAAAAGAAGGTGGTAAAATTGTTTCAGAACCTTCATCGATGCAGTATTCAAGGGACATTGTGGTAGAATTTAGCCTTTCAGCAACTGTGTCTGCTTCCTGGCTATGATGAATATTATGGTGAATAAACTCATCTGTTTCGTTTACACTAACATTGAATCTTGTTGACATTGTATCATATTATTAAGATAAACAATTAGAAATCAAAATTGATGAGAATATTTACTTAAGTTTAGACATGTCGTCTTTGCCGTGGATTATGATCGGGAAGGCCTTCTCGTTCTTCTTTACGTAGATCTTTCCATTATGTGTCCAGAGGAACTTGTAGCCTGCGTCCTTCCTAGCCTTGTTCACGCCGCTCAGAAGTTCCTTGGTGGATGCCACGAGGTTCTCGTTGATGAAGATCTGGCCTCGACCCTGGTAGCCGAAGTCCTGGACCGTGACGCCCTTCATCTTTCTCCTGTCGTCATACACAGCATTCCTCGATCGCCGGTTGCTGAATCGTACGATGATAGACCGTGGTCGTCGCTCTTCTCCCTCCTTTAACACTCCAAGGCGGTGCACGATGTCGATGTCGCTGGCAGTGATGGCGGGATTGATCCTCTGGGCTATTTGTAGAGCGATTTTCGTCGGCTCCTCTCCCTTCTTTTCTGGCACCCCGCTTATTTCCAGATTCATCCTGCGGTTGTACTGCTCAAGATCAATGACCTGGCGGTTCAGACCCTCGACTTGTTTTTGCAGAGCTTGGTTTCTTTTTTCGAGTTCATTGTTGTCTTTCGCCAGCTTCTCCGTTGTCTTCTTCATTTTCTCAAATTTTTCATCGAGAAAAGATATCGAGCTCACTATTCCCGCTTGCCCTTCTCTGACCTCCTTGACCACCGTTTCTAGCAGCGATAGCTTGTTGTTCAGTACACGGGAGAGGTTTGCGATTTCCTCTCTCAGCTCTGAAATCTCAGCTTCCGGTTTCTCTCCATCTTTCTTGCTGGAGGCCGGGGTGGTAGAGTTGTTTGGCTTCTTCGGCATATTGCGTGACGTCACAATGGTGATGTTGCGCTGTTATGGAGACTGGAGGCACAGCGCGAGATAGAGAAAGAAGTACGCTGGTGGGGTGCGTTGATACGCCTTAGTGATCCTGACGCTGAGTTTTTTAAATATAGAGAGCGTAAAAAATCGTTCAAATTTGAAATAAAAAATCGATGGTATCTTCGCCAGTTTTTGCAGAAAAGGAATAATTTCGGGTTAGCGACAATCCTCTTGATTAGGTGATTACTATTGTATAAAATTTCTCGCGATTACTTCAGCGGAAGTCAGAAATATTCGGATGTAACCAGGAGCTCCAAACAAACACGTCCTTCTCGCTTGAAGACAAGATAACTTTCACTTTTCTAGCGTAAGGAACATAAGGAAAGAAGACTTGAATAGTAACCGCTTTCAGAAAGCAGAAGGAATAATTAATATGCTTAACTTACGTCAGTATCAAGTTGATGAAATGTGTCATTTTCATGTAAAATGAATTTTTGTGGAATTCTCTTTTTCTTTATACCCTTTTTCTTGTTGTCCACACATGACGTCATAAACTATAGTAGTCTCCTTATCCAGTCATTACAACACCAAAACTTTAAAAAAGTAATAACTTTTGCATCGATTGTCCGATTTTCCTCAAACTTTCAGTGATGTGTTTTATCAATGTTGCTGCTTCACTCAATCCACATTGCTCTTTGGACTAAATTTTCATGTCTGACCCCTTGGAAATGCATCATTGACATATCTAAATAGCTTGTAAGCATAATATAATCAACTTGATTTGATTTAAACAAATCTGAATCAAATCTGGCAACAACTCCATGAGCGGTAGCAATAGTTTTTTGTGTTTTTTTTTTTTTCCCTATGTGTCCTTCGGGTAAACTTCCCTATTCTCGACCGTCTGCGATATGGGCATCAGACTTACCCGGGCTGTTGATTGACTTTGGACCATGATCGGGCTAACTTCTTAGAAGAAAATGAATACTCCATATTCGTATATGGCCATCTCGTATCAGTTTTGGGAAGGTATAACGCCACCCTCATCAACTGTTCACACAACATTTTAAGTGAAAATTATATATGCGAATGGTCAGCCCTCCGTCGTCAGGGCACAGCCTCAGAGAAGAACAAATTTCAGAATGTTGAACTTCACTATTTTTTCTCCCGACATTCACCATCGTTCGCAAATCACACAGCGATCAAAAAGTCTAATTCGAATAAGTGAATGATTTATTCTTCACAAATATTAGGTTCATGCGGAAATGTGCCTACACACTACAGAGAAATCTGACGAACAAAACGTTTAGCGATGTTTTTTTTTTTTTGTTTTTTGCAGAAAATAAATGTATATGTATGAATATAATTATATATAAAGTACTTTGTGTCAGCATAGGTCGAAATATATTTTTGAGAGTTTCCATAAGTTATAGTAGTAACGGACTTGTTTAAAGAGTTGGTGCAGTTTTGATTGAGATGGGGATTCAGGCTTTCACTTCTTGCGAGATAATTCAAAGTCACTTAAATGAAATTTAAAGAGCATTTTATTCTAAGATGAATTCATAGTTAATTTTTTGTTTTTAAATGTTTTTAAACTCAAAACAAAGTGGTCCTAATAAAAGTGTGACCCTCCTGTTACTAGGACCACTTTGTTTAGTGGATATCTCAACCATTTTTAAACCGATTTTTCTGAAATAAACATTTAATTCCTCCTATTTTGCCCTGTATGTATTTCGTATAAGTGGCTTCTTTATCTTGTAAAAAGTTATAACCTGAATCCTCATCTCAACCAAGACTGTATCATCTCTTAAACTCTATAATAAAAAAAAAAAAAACAAATCAACAAACTGCCATGGTTCATCGTCATGCATTCAAGATTATCGATATGCCACTTTCACAAGTACAGGAAAGTGGTGAACAGTTTTGAATTCAATAAGAATATCAGTACACAGATGTAATTCAATATATTGAAAACCAACTGACTACCACATATTTGTGATGAGGAAATTGAAAGTTCCACGTCAGACGTGTTGTACATTTTGAATTTAGCCAAAATAAGCTTTATCACTCGGTGCATGAGTGCACGAGAAAGATATCTGCAATCAACTGACATGTGTATCATTGATTTATTGTGTGATATAATTATGAAACCAAATGCTGCACGTACGGTCATTTGTAAATTAGTATTTATAGGTGTAATGTAGTATTTATGTGGTGCCAACCGCTCTGTATTTCTGGTCTGACATTCTGCGCCCTCATGCGGTGAGTGGTATCACTGCGTCGAAACACGTTTGTTATTTTCCTGCATAACTGTATGACCAGCTCTCATGCAAATTAATGGCATTTGTCCATTTGTTTGCGTGTGTTTTTACATTTCCTTTGCTGCAAATCTCATTCATATACTTATAGTATTATGCCTGTCCAATGAATTACCCATGTGTATTTGTGACCCTGCACCTCAAAACAAACAAAAAGTCGTCAGACATGAATTTTTAGTTAAAACCATATTCTGAAAGAGCAGACTCTAAGCTTTAAAATGATTTATAACTCAAATCAAATGGACTCTCCTAACCTATCTAAATATTGGAAAGAAAGCATAAACTCAGGGAAAATGTGAATTGAGAAAAGAGGCTCTGAAGTATAGTGTACAGTGTCTATTCAAGCGCTTAATCTTTACCAAACCGTGCTGGCTGTGCGATGAATGGGACAAAAAACAGGAAGTAAACCACCAGAGTAACAACAATGAAGAGATTATCAGATTAAAGTGAAATTAAATATGCCTCATTAACACACTCTGTCCATAATTAATGCCAACTTTCAAGCAGTAGCACTATTCTTTCAAAAGTTATTAGAGTTGAAAGTGAAGAGTTTGGACAAGGTTTTTCAGAAATGAAAAAGGGATTCTAAAGACACACCTAATCGCACTATTCTACCAAAAATGTTCGAGATAAACTGCTATTAAAACACACTTTCCTGCCTGTTTTATGATACCAAATTTTAGCATAATGTAAAATAAGACCCGCTTTTTCACAAAATATGAAAAAGTCAAGTCGGCTAGGTTGACCCATTTCACTAAATAAGCACTGAATTGATATGTGTTTAAGTAGTAGCCATGATAAAAATCATAGGTGTACGTACTCGAGCAAGATTCGAACCTACGACCTCCTGATCTCCGGACACGTGTCATCTCCACTAGACCACCGAGCTTCCGCCCGGAACCAACACTTGCTGTCGGGCGGAAGGGTGTGTACAGTTCTGGTCGAGGTGAGGATTTGGCTTTTAACGTTTGCCGAGATATTCAGAAACCACTCTATGAGATGTCAAAGTTCTAAGGGGTATCAAAAATTTATTCGATGAAAATCGGTTTTGAAATGGCTGAGATATCCCAAAACAAGGTGCAACAAAGAGATCCTAATAAAGTTGTGGCATGTCACCTTTTCTTATTAGCACTTTTTGGGATATCTCAGCCATTTGAAAACCAATTTTCACCAAATAAACGTTGAATCCTTCTTAAAATTACATGCTCTTTCATACAGATGAGAAGCTTTTCATCATCTCACTTATACCCCGTTCCCACTGCCGATCAGATCAACTCGATCAAGCGAGATCAATCCCGATCATCTATTTTTGCCAGAGCAATCCCGACCAAATGCTCGATCGTCCTTCAACACGTTCCCTTCCCGACCGCTATTTGATCTTTTACGATCCACACCCGACCATTCTCGACATCTCCAGAATCTCTCCTCGACAACCACACAGATCTCTACTAGAACATCCCGATATACACACAATCAATACACGATCGCTACACGGTCAATACTCGATTTCTACTAGACTTCCTAGACCAGCTCGACATGACTCGATCTGTGTAAGATCTTGCATCGAACGGGTCGGCAGGTTCGTACAGTGATCGGGTGAAGGAAGAATTGGTTACAGTATTCGTTTGGTTATATGAGACAACTCAGTATTTATGCTTGAATACAGCGTGGCCAAAAAGAGTGCTACAAACTGACTATTAATTGCAAAAGCATGAATGAACGACAGAAATGATTATCTTTAGTATAGGTTTTACCGGCCAATTTCGCCCTTTTGTCAGTCCATTTGATGAAAGGTTCATTCAATTTAGCGAAAATCCTCATCACTGCACATTCGGTCATTCAAAATTGCAAGTTGTTCGTTCAATTTAGCATTCCGATCAATGAGATTTGCACATGTGCCTTTCGAATTCGTAAAACGGGCATTCAAATTGGCACGTGCTCTTCAGTCATTCAAATTCGCCAGCACTGGCGAAAGGGATATTTCAGTCATTCAATTTCGCGTATGGGCAGTCAAATTCCTAACATGTTCATTGAAATTAACGTCATGTCATTTCTTTTTTTGAAAAGGTGATAACATTTAAGAGCGTATTTCTATGTGACTTATTGTTTCATCCACACACTGTTAAGCAGTAAAAGTATCGTATTTTTGACCATATTATATAACTTTGCTGTTCTGTAACGCCCCTTTTCTTTCATGCATGACATTTTAGGCCTACATGTACCAATACTCTAGTTTAACTTCATCTTCTTATAGTCATGACGGCACAAGTTAGATACAGACGTATTTCTCAAGGGGACAGAAAACGAATTATAGGAATATTTGATGATCATAACCTTGACATCCTACAACTGGCCGACACAAGGAATAAAGCGCACAACGGCGAGATAAGTTGTGGCCATGCACATGTTGCACTATCTTCGGAATTGAAGAGTCACCAAGCACCTTAAAGAAAAAAAAAAAATGTTCCCAAAATCTCTGAAATGAGTACGAAAATATGATATGTAATGACGCTTGGAAAACAATAACTATGTTAAGAAAATAAAGAAAGAAGCAAACCATAAACATGCGTGCTAAATTGACTGCAAAAGATGTTAAATTGATTGCCCAAAAAATGAATTGGAATGAACGAGAGCAGCATGTCCGTGATCACGTGACTATCATTCTCAACTGAATGAACGAATAACCAAATGGTGCTTGTTTTACGAATTTCAATAGAAAAAGTGTTAAACGAATAACCAAATGGTGCTTGTGTTACGAATTTCAATAGAAAAAGTGTTACTTAGAATGAGGCTAATGCTCCAATATGAATTTAAATGAAGAGATCATAAAATTAAACTATACCGAACATGTCATCTTTAGTATATTTTGCTAAATTGAATGCAGCAATTAGGAATTGGACTGACAAATTGATAAAGTGCGAAATTGGCCGGAAAAACTTATAGTTGATAGAAGAAGACGTCCTATTTTGAAACCAGGCGCAATCATCAATTCTCGTGCAGGCGTTTCGATTCTGTAGTCATATTTCCTGAAAAAAAAAACGATGACAAAGACTGATCACTACTGTTTGTGAGCCACTCAAAAAGGTACCAAAAAAGCATTCATTTGTATTCCGTTCATTTTATCCGTTCTCAGTAGCTATTTTTGACGCACTCGTTATTAGTGTTTACGGCTTCACTATCGCTCAGTCAAGTAGGATATCATTGCGGAAAGTTACAGATTTTGTAAATCACAAATTTTCATGGAGATCAAAGCGCCTGCACGAAGATTGATTATCATTGTGTCAAATAAAATTTGAGGTGTTCTTTCTATTGAATAATGTAACGATTTCATTCAGTCGCTCATATCTTTTTAAATAAGAGACAATTTTGTAGCACTCTGTCTGCCGGGACACCATGTATAATACCTATAATAGGTTCGTTCATATGCATTCGATATTTTCACTGGATGTGAAGAATAGCAAATCTAAGTTTGATATCTCATTTAAAAAAAAAGAAATGTCACACCGCCACGCTTCGTATAAGTGCATGACATATAGGTGGGCTGAAATTAATTTGGTCTAAAATGAAACATAGGCCTATATGCCCATAAATGCACCATTATATAGAGTTGGAAAAAAAATTGACTGTTCTACATCCCAAATGAGTCGTGTTATCTCTGTCATTATTGTTCTCATTATCAAAGAATGAAAAAATGAATGAAAAATATATATGTATTCATTGATAAATTATATAGGCCCAAGAGTGTGTAAATGAAAATACATGTATCATATTAATTTCTAAATTCATGAAGTGTGCTGATATGAAGAACAGAGTACATTATCATGAAAATAAAATAATATAACATTTTACACTATCAAAAAATGATGAAAATCTTGGTTGTTTATTTTTTTTTGTCAACTCATCCCAGCCAATCGAAATCGAGGTGGACTTCAAGCAATGTACATACAACTCTCAATAAAAAAAAAAAACCTTATTAATCGAAGCAAAAGTGTAACATCTACGTAAATAAAAGTAAATTAAGTCACTGAGCATTTATGAATCTACGTTTTAACACGTCAGTGTAAGAAATAGATTTTATGTCAACGTAACCAACTTCAACTTTGAAACAGACAAGCTAGCAAAAGAAATCAATCAAGAAACATTTCTCAGTTTATAAGTAAAGTATATAATCTAGAAAAATTCCTTTCACGTTACAGTCATATTACCAGAATACCGATTTTTTCTCAGTTTCAGTTGTGTTTCTTTTCTTACTTCTGGTATTTTTGTCTGGAGAGTCAAATTCTGTCATGTCTGCTGTTTAGGGTTTGTTCTCTTTTCCCTCTCTTCGTGGCCCTTTTCTTTTCTTCAGTGGGCCAGGAGTGGATGAAGAAACTGACGACATCTAACTTTTTAACGTGACCAAGGACTGCATATGTTTTTTCTTAATACCTGAACAATAAATGAGTGCTAAGAAAGTACGTCTGCACCTGCTGCAACCACTGTCAAAAAGTGCTCGGTATTTGATCGAGTGCCGGTCGAAGCATGATCGAGTTTAGTCGAGTATCAATCGATAGCAGTCCTGTATCGGTCGTGTAGCGGTCGAGTTATTCATGAAACTGATGAATCCTGGATCGAGATGATCTGAAATCAATCGTGTAGCATTCGAGTATAACTCGAGATGATCGGGAACTGAGCTCGGGGAAAAATCCGTCCCGACCACACTAGATTTCTATACGACCGATTCCCGATCAGCACGATCTCTTCTCGATCACTACCCGAGCTGTTGGTGTTCGGGCTTCCTACTCGAATATTTTGGACATGTCCAAAATTATCGTGAAGGAAGCAGGAGCGATGCCGATCAAGGTAGATCGACCCCGAATACCAATGCCGAGCTAGCCCGACCAGGCCAAAAAAGCTTGATCGGGATTGATCGAGTTGATCTGATCGGCAGTGGGAACGTACCATTAGGTTCAATTTAGATGGCGGTTCATGGCGGTTCAGCAAATCGCCGTGCTCCGCCAAAAACCGTGTTTACACCGTACACAAACCGTGGCCATCCGTCACCCATCCGCCATGAACCCCGAGAACCGCGGGGAACCGCGGGGAACCGCCAGGAAAATTAAACATGTTTAATTTTTCGTGGCGGTCTTGGCGGTTTAAAATGGACCGTGTTCACATCGCCGTTCATCGTGTAAGAACGGCATCCTCCGTGTTTGCACCGCAAGATCCGTGATAATACCGTGTTATCACCGCCATAATTTTCAAGCGAAAAGAAACAATGAACTTAAAAAAGAATAATGGCTCCGGCGACACTTCGTGGCGGATCAATAAAAAATGGAGATAAAAGCAAAGATGAACCCATAATGCAAGATCGGGCAAGTATATTGAATGCTATAGTTTCCTTACTTCTTTAACACATACACGCTTGTATACGGTAACAAATAAAGTTTGATGTTCAAAAAGTTGTTAGGTATGTTGAATAGTACATCATTTATATTAAAAGGTAAGTTCATAATTTTATCAAAGCTTAACAGCTTTTAAGATGGCCAGCAACGTGTTACACACAGAAGACTGATGTAAATATGTTGGGTTCTGCTTTCGTGATTATGTATGCCATTTTTGTAAGACTGCATGTTGATACAGCTATGTTGAAACTTAAGAGAGTAGAGGGAAAAGCAATGTTGAAACTTGAAAAAAAACCCACCATTATTATGTTATATGAACCTGCAAGTAAAGAGGAAGCTATACATAAATACTATATATGCTTCTTTGATGATGTATAATGTACATGATATGTCTTTTTTTATTGACTGTTGTTAAAGATATTATTATCATATTATCATCATTACCGTTCTTATAATTTAGCGCATAATACCTTTAGCAAGGTCTCTATGCGCTTTAGAGGGGGGAACAAAAAGATAAACAGGAAAAGGTAATTTCAGAAACAGTAACATGCTGCATAAATCATCATCTACAATCACTATGTCACTATTTTAACAGTTAAGTATTCAAAAACATTTTGGACATATTGATGGAACTTGCATGTTCTACCACTTGGGATGCTGTTCCACAGTTCTGGGACGGCATAAACCACGTTTGCCATAGTAGTTTGTCGTAATGGATCGAGGGTATCACATACAGATTCCCCTTACGATTTAGAAACTCTCCTAGGCTCATATTTCACAAGAAGCTCTGAAAGATAAGAAGGAGCAATTTTGTGAAAACATGGATAAACAAGCAACAAGATCTTAAATTCAATACGCGAAATAATTATGTGAAAACTTAATTAAGAAAGAATTAAAAAAAGAGAGATGTTGAAACAAGCAAGTACTTGTACATCACTTGATAAATAAACCTACAGATGAACAGGAAACTTTGGAAACTATTTTAGATTCTACTTTGATATGTATGTGTTTTTAATGGCAGTTAATACGGATATTTTAAAAAAAAATAAAAGAGAAAGAGAAAAGGCACGTTGAAAGAGAAAAGGCACGTTGAAGATAATTGCTTGTTGCATCTGTAAAACACAGGGGGTTACACCGTTTCCTAATTTCTTTAAAATTGTGTTTATCTAACAATGCAAAGTGCTCCATGTTGAAACCCATTGAGGATAAGTGAAAGGGCTCTGATTGCATCCAACTACATGGGCTTGGTATGGACTCCTCCACCTTCCGGGGAGATCCGTGTTACTACCGCGTCAATCCGCGTTTGCTCCGTGTTCAAAACGTGTTGAGAACGTAGTCACATCGCGTTTAAGTGCTTTCCGCCATCATTGGGACACGGTTCACGGCGGTTTGAGAACCGCCATGAACCGCCATCTAAACCGGCGATGTGTGATCGCACCAACTAGGAATGTTCAAAACATGAATCCCCACCTCAACCAGTACTGTACTGTCCCTTTAAATGGGGACGGAAGTCCGAGTGCGGGGACTGTCACAGCTGATTGCTTCTGCGTACTTGCGGTCTTTTCATTGTCTAGCGAAAATTCAGGCAGCATGAATAAGTTATGCCATATAAAATACAGCGTGTCCCAGAAAAAACGAAACCGGGTTTCCATGCAACTTTTTACTATCGAAATCATACATTTTATTTACGAGCTATACATCAATGGAAAGATAATCTTTTCTTCTTTCATTTGATGTATAAACTTAATGTTCATTGTTCATGCATGACTGAGTTAGAACAATGAAAAGTGGTGCTACCAAATTTTCACTTGCACGCGCAAATGGTGACTTTAAGTGAATTTTTCAGACTTTTAACGTTACGTTTTCGAAAAATAAAGTTCTTAACCCAAATGTTCATATATTCTTCTTTCATATGAGGTCTTACGCGTCAAATATGAATAACGCATTCTTGAGAAAAATCTGTATGAAAGCATGCTTCATTTCTGCCAATTGCATATACGGATAGTCGAAGAAAATCATTCAGCTCTCCCGACATAGCATTAGACAATGGGCTCATCTGCACCATTGAATTCACACAAAACAACCGCAGTGCTACAGTGAATGTTGTTGTGGGGGGGGGGGGTATTTACAGAGGATGCTGTATGAGACGGACAGCCCTTTGTTGTCATTTATTTAGAATAAGCTATGAGACATAACCAATAATTGAAGACTAATATCGTGAGTATTCTAAGGGTCGCACGCAGTCCAATGGCTACGGGAAATCGAACAACAATGATACACATTTTGATGATTTTATACCTTAAACTTATTTCACTGTTTCCATTCCTCTCTACATTTCCCTCATGCGTGCTTAGTCCTTCATCACTGACAGGGTTTTTCAAGTTTTTGAAGGGGGAGGGGAAGCAGAAAGAGAGTGTTCTTCGCTTTATTTATCACTGAACTTGCGCTTCTAACATTTCAAAGGTACAAGTGCACGGCAAAAAGTCGTCTTCTGTTTTGTTCTGTTTTGTGTGTGTGTGTGTGTGGGGGGGGGGGGGGGGGCTCGGAAGGCTTTTTTCAGTTACTTTCATCCCCCTTCACAGTCCGCTGATGAACACCCTTGCTCTGTGGTTGGATCATGTGCTAATTTATGACCCTATTCCGAACCGTCTGTAACATTCCCTTTTAACCCCTCCCTTCATATTTGTGTAAATTCATTGAAGCATGAAGGCCATTGTTATCTGCCAAGTCGGGCAGGCGTCGGGAAAGCTAACTGACTCCTTGATTACTATCCATCTTTCTGAGTAAAAATGGACACATATTTTCAAATTAAGTTTTCTCGAGTAGGCGTAGATAATTTTTTACGCGTGAGATATCATTTGAAAGGAAAAAGAAAGGATATCAAGGTCTTGATTTCATTTTTTACAAAGGATTGCCGAAAAGCCTTAAAAACTCATCCAAAGTCGCCATTTGCTCGTGCAAATGAAAATTTAGTAGCATTACTTTCTATTGTTCTAACTCAGCCATGCATGAATTATGAACAATGAGTTGTGCATCAAATGAAAGAAGAGAAGTAAATCTTTCCATTCATGCATATCTGATAAAACAGATATATGATTATGACCGCAAAAAATTGCAATGAAATTCGGTTTCGTTTTTTCTAGGACACGCTGTATAGAAAGATTATTATGAGGCACGACTTCACCCCCATTGAAATTAGTTGGGCGTCTTACTGAAAGCAAGAGTTCTGTATTTCTTGCAATGACTGCGAGTGGGATGGGAGGGAGAGGGGGAAACTCGTAATGTTCGCTACATTTGAACAGAATGCAGTGTATACATTCTTAATTTCTTCGTTTTCTTCCTCTTCTTCGATTTCTTATTCATCTCTGTCTGCTTTTCTTGTCATAGGTCGACAGAAAATAGCTGTAATTGTTCACGACTTTCCTCCGGTGGCAGCAGAAACGAAAAGACTCCGAATGGCTACCTTCAAGATTCAGCAGCCGAGTACGTTCGAGGCGGCCTCCCTGGTCATGATGTGCGGTAACCTAGGAACACAACTTGACATGGATGTTGCAGATTGGCTCCAACTCGAAGAGTTTATCATCAACGCATCTAAGCTTCCGTTCCTCTGAGATAATACGCCGTCTGATGCCATGGAAACGTCATAACTTATCATTCATATGTACTCTCTCCTGGTACACGATTGAGACGGGTCTATACTCACCAATGGAGGCCAGTGAAGGATATTCCTTCTTTACCAACTACTTTGGGCTAATATGTTGTGAAAGCGTAGTATAATGAAAGGTTTCATTAGAAATAGACAATAGAGGTGTCGTGACCGAATTGATAAAAGTGGATAAGAGCGCATATCTCTGAATCACTTGAACATGATTTAGGTATAAACAAGCCACGTTTGCCCTTCAACAAGGCACTTTATTCACATTGATGCTCTCCCCCATCATTGGAGTATAAATGGGTACTCGGTAGGATGAGAATGTCGAGTTTATCAGCATGCGCGCGCCTGTAAAATGGCTGCAACTGGCTGGAATGCTCCCCAGGGAGTGGAGAGTGAGCACTGTCAGTGCTGGCGGGAAGTAAGGTATCCAGACACCGGGTTATTATGCACTTTGGGCACTCTACAGAGTGGATTTAGCGCAAAATGAATTCGTTTCCTTAGAAATGGACAAAAGAGGTGTCGTGGCCGAGTTGATAAGAGTGGATAAGAGCGCACGTCTCTGAATCACATGAACGTGATTTAGATTCGTGGGTTCGAGCCCCATAAAGCCCGACACGTTTGCCCTTCAGCAATTATATAAGGCACTTTATTCACATTGCTGCTGTCCACCCAGCAGGTACCTGGTAGGATGAGAATGTAAAGTTTATCAGCATGTGCGCGCCTGTAAAATGGCTGCGGCTGGCTGGAATGCTCCCCAGAGAGTGGAGAGTGAGCACTGTCAGTACTGGCGGGAAGTAGTTAAGGTATCCAGACATCGGGGTATATGTGCTTGGAGCACTCTACAGAGTAGATTTAGCGCAAAATAAATGAATACATGAATAAATAAATAATAATAATTATAACAATAATTATAACAATAATGATAATATTAACAATAATGAAAATGATAATAATAATAATTATTATCATTATCATTATTTAGTTAGATATTATGATATATAAATTATCCAATTTCAGAGGCTCTTACAATAATCATGATTATAATGATTATCAGTCACAATCACATGTAAATGTATGAAAATTATGATGGCCATGATGACCTTACAAGTTTCTGATGCTTAGCGCAAAATGTTGATCAATTTGTTAAATTTTGATTTAATGATTCAAGAAAGAAGTAACCATTGACTAGGATAATGATGTCTTGAGTTATGCGAGGTTGATATTGATTCAATGTCTGAGTTATATAAATTGCTTGTTTTTTTAGTAATATTAGTGTGAGTAATTTTTGTGAAGAGAAGAATAGAATAAGTTCAATCATGCATTGGGTTATGTTTTGGCTGAAATGTCAAAGTGAGTCTCTATCCGTTGCCGAATTAAAGATATAATAATGGTTTTCCACGTAGTTCCCCGGCTTTAATTGGCCGGCATGGTCCCTGAAAAGGGCCGAAATTATTATGATTATTCATTTTGGTCAGTTGCTCCATGACAGAAAAGGCTCTTTACGAACATTGATCCTTTACCATAGAATTCTTGTATCCTTATGATCATTGTGCTTACATGAATAAGTCCCATTTTATCTGTCTTCTTCCCTGAATTGCCAAAAATCACAATTTTGAAAAATACCTAACACGAACGGCATTCCTTGCCATCTGCCCATACAAGATTGTAACTGTTGATTGTATTGTAGCTTGAAAAGGAAACGATACATGTACACGTACGTACAGTGTACTATCATTATGTCAGAATTGAGGAGCATGCATTAAAGTCTAACTATTCTTTACTGGATTATTAGGATTTTCTGAAAGTCTCGGAGCAGATGTCTTCAATATTTTGGGAAAAAAGTGTCATTACTCTTTACAAAGGTACAGATGTATCTCTTTGGCTTAAGTTGTTGATGTTGTTTGAAGTTCATATTCTTGTCTTTACCATCAAGCAGTTAGTACTGTGTAATATGTATATTGCGATTGTATAGTACTGGATGGGGGAGGGATGGCGTAAATGCTGAGAAAAGTAAAGTGCTGCCTTATCATCCGTGGCATAAAACGTTTGCCTGTGTTTATATACGCACACGAGGCCAAGGTACGGCTTGATGTAAATAATTCTCTGTAAGGTAAAAGACTTATGTGTATGAAAAAAAAACAACCTTACTCTTCCTAGCTCTGGACAAGCTAAAATAATGATGTTTTGTCAACACCAACTCGGATATGACCATTGTACATTCCTATAAACTTGCTGCAGTAATCCGTGTGACTTGCTTTGCGTGTAGTTTGCTTTTCCTTTGTTCCTTCAGAATGCGTGTGTATTAAAAAAGTCCAGAATCCTTTCTTTTTGTTCAAATTTGCTTTTACTCTAAAATAAAAAGCTTAGTTAGAATGGTCGACTTTAATAAGCTATTTGTTGTTGAATCAAGGAGACCCACATCAAACGTAATGTGTCTCATTGGATGACATTTGATCTTCCGCCGTTTATCCCGTGGACTCTAAAGGCCGTGTCACACCATTCCGGGCAAGCTACGCGGGCTTGTGGCGAGGAGGTAGTTTCCAGCACGTAGAAGATTTTCAGCGGGCGAACAAGAATGTTTGCAATTTTCATTCATGCCTTGTCATACCGTACGGGGGAAGTTTTGCGGCTTGACTTGAGGGGAAACAAATTTACTCCCCAGAGCTCTCCGCAGTTGGTCCGCACTGGACAGTATCTAGCGCGTAGTTGCCCGGAGGTGCTCACGCAAGTCCGATTTAACCGCAGCCAAGTTTTGAGAATGACCAAAACTTTTCCCGGGTGAGTCGCGGGAATGCCCGTAGAGGTCCACGCAGAACGCCAGTAGGAGGCCCATAGCGGCAGCACTTCCTAGGCAATTCTCACGCAGGTACTTCACAGTCCCGTATGCAGCCAAGATAATAATAAATAATAGATAATAAATAATAACAAATAATAATAAATAACTCGCTCAAATCCTTTTCCGCCCTCAGGAATGTCCGGTATGCTAGAAAATCCCTACACGTAACAAGCCGTATCGTAGCTGCCCGGAAAGGTGTGACAGGGCCTAAACACGGTTGCGGGTAAAAATATGTGCGTGCTCACCTCCGGGCGACTACGGTTGAGATACATGCTAGGTACTGTCATGTCAAAAATGCTCCTTGCAAGTCGCACGCAAGGCTTGCCCGGAAAGGTGTGACACGGTCCTAAAGGCCGTGTCACACCTTTCCGAGCAAGCTACGCGGGCTTCTGGCGAGGTGGTCACGTAGAAGATTTTCCGCGGGCGAACAAGAATGTTTGCAATTTTCGCATTTGTTTCTTACCTACTAGACGCGTGCTACTTAGCTTCTACTTGCGTGCATTCCGTGTGACCTGCGTGAGAGCCAACTCCTGCGAGGTGCTGCCGGTAAGAGTCTCCAACTGGCATTCTGCGTGTACCTCTGCGAGCGAACCCCACGACTCACTCGGAACAAATTTTGAGCATGCTCAAGGCCTTGTTATACCGTATCTAGGGAAGTTTTGCGGCTTGACTTGCGGGGAAACAAATTTGCTCCCTGGAGTTCTCCGCAGTTGGTCCGCACCTGACAGTACCTAGCGCGTATCTCGCCTGTATAGTTGCCCGGAGGTGCTCACGCAAGTCCGATTTAACCGCAGCCAAGTTTTGAGCATGACCAAAACTTTTTCCGGGTGAGTCGCGGGGATGCCCGAAGAGGTCCACGCAGAACGCCTGTAGGAGGCCTTTAGCGGCAGCACTTCGCAGGCAACTCCCACGCAGGTATACTTCGCAGTCCCCGTATGCAGCCAAGATAATGACATTCCGTGGGACTTCAGTCATTCCTTCAGAGGAATTCCTTCACTGAGTTGTAAGAGTTCTGTGGTTGTCAGCCCCCACGCGATTGGTACAAAGGTCACACAGCATACCCGAAGGTAGAATTTAAGTAGAACGCGTCCAGCAAGTAAGACACATGCACTGACTCGCCCAAATCCTTGTTCGCCCTCAAAAATTCCCGGTATGCTGGAAAATCCATACACGCAACAGAATGCATAGCTTGCCTGGAAAGGTGTGACAGGGCCTAAACATGGTTTCGGGTAAAAAGATTTGCGTGCACACCTCCGGGTGACTACGGGTGAGATACGTGTCAGGTACTGTCATGTGCGGCTCATTCCGGGGACCTCCGGGTAGTAAAAATTGTTCTTTGCAAGTCGCACGCAAGGCTTGCCCGGAAAGGTGTGACACGGCCTTTAGATTTTGTAAGGGGTTATGCAATCCAATTCTGGTTCCCGAAGCAACGGTATGCATATGCAGGCTTCAAAACTCAATCTTAACACAAGAATAGGACCAATAATAACGAAAACTACAAAAAGTTGTATACGTCCTACTTGTATAGCACTCTTTCTTTCTCTTTCTTTCATAATTCTTTCTTCCTTTGCTCTATTTTTTTTTCTCTCTCTTTTATGCTGTATCAGGGATTTTTCATACCCCATGAGCACTTAGACTGAGTGGTAAAGGACATTATGAATACTCTCTATTATTAGTGTTATGATTATTATAATAATCGTTTTTTAATACTTCTTAGACATTGTTATTGTATTGTATTGCCTTGTATGCGTATTGCACCATATATGGTATTGTATTGTATTATATTTTGTTTTTTACCTTTTCTATTTTCTTTAACATTATCCTGGAGAGAGCAGCAAGCCCTCTTAGTGGTTTGTAACTAGATGTAGCACTGTAAAGAAATTACTTATTATTATTTCTATTATTATGCAGTTGTTTAACATCCTGTCACTGCCTGTAGAGAAGCGGATCCCGGGTAGAATGATGACTATTGATATCGATTTGTGATCATGATAAACAAGCAGCTGATGTCTCGGTATTGAGATTAATTCTGGCAGAAGAGTTGAAGATAGTTCTTGGCGGGATTTTTTTTTTCGTTTTTTTTTTCCGTAGAAACAGCACAATTTTCAGTATGAAGCAATAGTATTTAGCTGATATTGGGAACTCATTCTGCGTGCATACGTATTTTTTTCCCCTTCGGATATAGATACGCTGGTGTTCACCATTGGTGTTATAATGGATGTGAAAAGCATTTTAGCCCTATGGTCTGGAGTCATGGCCTTGTTCGAAATTATGAAAGTATTACTGCGGTGGAACCTTAGAAGATCAATCAGCTGTACCTTATACATTGCTAAACGACACGTTCTCTTCGTGATCTACTATGATCCTATCATTGTGATCTAATCACAATGATCCTTCGCATGTCGCAACTGGTCAAAATAATGTTACATCTTTGCCAGTTCATACACTTCATGTAATACCGGAGACCCGGATATCTAAGCAATATGGCGTCGGTACTTATTAGAGTCAAGGTATGCGAATATTTGTCCCCAAGTTTTCCGATTAACTAAAAGTATCATTGTTGGTTTCATTTACAAGAAGCAACACTGCATATTGACAACAAACGACGTGAAATAACACACAAACCGTAGAAGAGAATTCATGTACAAGTGTAGGCTATGTACATGTATTAACAAACATGACCAACCTTGCGCAGCTGACTTGGCTTCGTTTTTTTCCCCCTCACGTCTGAATTGTGTGTCAGATCAAATCGATGATTTTTTGTACTTTATGATATCGGTATAATAAAACATGGAGTACTGGTTTTATTATGGTATGCGTGAATTGTTTGTGTCAGCGTTTATTTCTTACCAGTTGTTATACTAGGAATATGATTGGAACAGAGATTTTGATATAGAATGTAGTGTATACGAATAACAGCTGTCACCCACGTTACCTGATGCAGTGTATATTTATCGTGTTCCCTTTACCTATAAAACTATCTCATTTCACAAAGTTGCATTGATAAACTTAGTTTGC
Source organism: Diadema setosum (assembly GCF_964275005.1). Classification (NCBI taxonomy): domain Eukaryota; kingdom Metazoa; phylum Echinodermata; class Echinoidea; order Diadematoida; family Diadematidae; genus Diadema; species Diadema setosum. The sequence goes on along the minus strand of NC_092692.1, from coordinate 6,143,915 downwards.
TGGTGTCGTAGCAAAAATTATTTTCATCGAATCTCAATCCAGTAACATACGTTTTTAAATCCTTAAAAGAATGAGGACATTTCACACGTATGTTCGTAAATAACTATGCGTTCACACCGGCTCGGGATGTTTTGATACGCTTACAGATTTTTGTTTCACATGAGCAAAATTAATGAGACACCACTATGTCCAAAATGGAACATTGATACTCTGCCATATCTGTCTCTTGAAGCTAATTTCAGTCTCGATTCTTTCACCTCAGTTCATTGTAGCATACATATAACATTGTAATTAATTGTGTGAGTGTATTTTTTTTTCTGAATATTATTATATCTTTTAATCAAAATTCCCCCAAACTGTCGTTCATTCTCCATTTCCCCTTGTAGCTGAAAGAGCGTTATATATTATATATCATATCAGATATATCAGATTTGCATTCGAATTAATAAAAAGCGTTCAAATTAAAGAGATTTTGGTCACTGCTCTACTGTCACGGTTCAGTTTAATTCCTCGAGTATTCAGTTTCATTTCATGTCATTCCTTTTAGATTTTATTTCATTCAATTAAACCACTCAACGTTGGTATTTTATTTCGCGCCAGCTGGATAGACGTTCATATTCGCATCCAAATACCAGTTTCAATTTCATTTATAGGAGCACAACTGTGCACCTTGGACGTTCGAATTCAATCAACGTACACAAAATACTACGGCTTTTTTTTTCACTGCTATACGATCGGATTATACAATTATATTTTCAGTTCAAATTCTCATTTGATTGTCGGATGTATTTCCTTCCTGTCGACCTTCTGTCACTTTCAACAGTATGGATGTAACATTTAGAAAATAGCCATATCTCACAATCTTATATCTTTGGGGTCCTATATGTCCAAATCCATATTGATCAATTTTGATTCCATCCCTAAGTTCCCCGCGTCTATATTAATAAGTTATCGCAATCGGATCAGTTGTAGATTTTCACCAAAGGGTTATATCGCCAGTTTTGCTACTTGTTCAGTTGCTTCATTCACTTTATGTCCGTAGTCGAGATGTTCACGCATACTCTGTGATGTAACAGCGGCTGAAATCGTGTATGAATAAAGTGTAAATGTGTTTGCAAATGCGGTTATACTATTTATTAGCTAGCATGAGTAAAAAATCACATTTTAAGGTAGACCTGTATTGCAAGGTTTGCATAATCGATTCAAACAGCTGAGCAACTACAAAGAATAAAAGCAACAGCGAAAAAGACTAGACTGTCCATGCGTTACAGTGAATTTGAATTCTTTTACGCTCTCCACGGGGGTGCTGATTAGAATTTGTATGCGTTGCACTGGCATTTTTAATTTAAATGCCCTTTTTTCACCCTTGTGTGAGAAACTCATAAAATCGTATGCTGATGAACTTAAATTGAATGAACTACACATTAGTTACCGTTTTGAATGTCGATCTCAGTGATTTTTAAATTTACTCGAACTTGAATGACCGCATCGTTAACCCTATAAAGCCAGACGGGGGCACATTGTGCCCCCCTACCAGACTTTCATTTGCCACTCCTTCGCCCTTAATCCGATTTCAACCAAATTTGGTGACTTTTCTTAAAATCTTATTGCAAACATTTTAATATATATAATTTAGCTATATTTGATGTTGGTGGTTGCCATGGCAACCATAATTGACAACCATGTCGGTCAGATTTTGCATCTTTTTTCTGTTCCCATTTCATCTAACAGCTTTAGAGTGTATGAGATGTGTGTTTCTTGGCTGAAATTTGTTGAAGGAGCAAAATTTGAAGTAATTATGGTCCTGGAAAGTTTTTCTTATTATTTCCTTTGTTTTTATATGAAAAAGTCATAAAACAATATATATAGAGATAATTGTAAACAATAATATTGTCTAAAGATTGCCCCTCTATTTTGTGTTATTTTGATTCCTGTACCCAAGTTATGCCTCTAATGTCATGAGTTTATCATATTATCAATTTGCACTCTTAAAATTCCACTATATATGCAAACATGAAATGTCATAACTATACATGAACCCATTCCAAACATTTCAACTCGGGTCTCATAATGTATTATTATTTTGACATGAATAGCGCCCCCATGTGGAGACCTTGAGAAATTTTAACCATAACAAATAATAAGATTCCATTTGCTTATCATAGGGTGACAAATATGAAAATGATTAGTCTATGGTAAGACATATAATGGGGATAAAGAAATTATACAGAAAAATCATGTTTTTAGCATATTTCCTATGTAGTTCTTAATATTCTGGTAAATAGCGCCCTCCTTGTGTGACCCTGGGACAATTGAAATGTATGGTCGTGTAGAGTACGAGTTACTCTACCTATGTGCCAAATATGACGATGATACATCAAATAGTAAAAAAGGAATATAGGGGCCACAATGTGCCCCCCCCCCCCCCCTTGGGCCTGCGAGGGGCGGGTCAAAATAGCTTGTGCTTAATAGGGTTAAATCGAATGCAAATCTTCAAAGAAATAAAATGAACCGTGAGAGTAGAGCAGTGACCAAAATCGCTTTCATTTGAACGCCTGTTCATTGATTCGTTTGTAGTGTAACGAAATTTTGGTATGGAGAGGGCGATTGGTATACTGAGGGTACTTAGTTTCCGTTCCTCGTTTACTCTCCTCAAAATCCGTTATGTGGTTGGTAAGCGTGCCTACTGGTAGCCAGTGTACTGGAAATCATGTAATTAATTGTAAGCTATTGCGGAACAAGAAATACCACAGTCACAAGTCACAAAGACCACAGGAGGCATCATATGGAGTTTGTCCAATTTATTTGTGAAGAAAGTTATGTCCACCACGAAAACTACAACGAAAAACTTATGATCTACATGCTGAAACTCCTAAACGAAGAAGCCCCTCAACTTGGCATAAACAAGTCTATTTATACTGAGTTCGTCTGTTAGCGGCCGCGAGAGTGGCCTTTCCTGTGAGCAAGCAATCTGACCTTACGGACAGCTGTCGCCGTCCATCACTACGAGGACGAGGGCGTGTCCTTACGCGTCCCTGTCCTCACGCGACCCTGTCCTTAGCTGGGGTCGCATGCGGACGCGTCCTCTCGTTACGTAATACCGAGGTCGCATGCGGCATCCTTGCTTTTTACGACACGAGGCCACTGCTCGCGGACGCGCAGGCTGCAGGGTCAGAGAAATCACGAGGGAAGGTGAGATGAAAGTGCAAGCAAGCAGAAATGAAAAGATAGCGTGGGGGAGAAATAATAGTCAGCAGAAAACGAGACGGCAGTTGAGACAAGTAAAATTTACGAGAGGACATTTCGAGGAGAAAGTAGCAAGGATCGTACGAGGACAGAGGCCGATCGTCGAGCAAGGACGAAAAGAACAAGGATAGAGGGAGGACGAGAAGCAAGGATAGAGCGAGGACGAGAAGCAAGGCCTGATATAGAACTCAGTTTACTTTTCAATATTAATTGAAATGTAATTCTATACAACAATACATAAAAATAAATGAATATATATGGAATATACAGAACATACGATGTAAATGCTATATCATGAATTATGTCTCAACAGAATTCGTAACAGTATAGTCCGCGTGTTGGTACCAGTATCGAAAAGATGACGAAGTAGGGAAGTAATGCATCTTAGTCCAACAGTGCTATTCATTCAAACCAAACTTTCGACGCAAACACGTCTTCTTCAGAGTTGACATGAATAATTAATAAAAATAAACAAGATGGCTCTATTTTCTATGTACACAAGTGGTAGTCCTGGAATGTTTCTGGCAACGTGCGTGTGGTATCCAAGTAGACTGCAAGTTCACATGCTATATGCGCACAATTCAATTCAATTCAATTCAATTCATGCTTTATTTCATTTTTCGAAAAGAACATAAACATTTCACTTTCTTTGGTAACAGAGAATAAGGTTGCATAGTCAAGACAAAGTAAATTGAGAAAATAAAATCGAGGAACCTTGGAATAAGAAATACGTTGTAATGAAACTTGACTGAAGTGATAAAGACGACATAATACGTAAGACATCGAAAAATGGAGGGACCCACTAAAAAGACAATGCTTGTAGAATGTGGGCCCCTCAAGTACAGAATGTCAATAGAAATTGAACTGATGCAAAAAGGGGAAGAAAGACTGGGAATAAAGTAAAAAAGAAAAAAGTCTGAAAAAAGTCTGGAAGCCCTCTAGGAAGATAGAGTATCAAACAGACATACATACTCAGGCGAGTAAACAGAAAACGAAACTGGGACGGCGAAACTAATAAAGGGGGACTCATAGACAAGACAGAACGAGACAAGACAGAACGAGACAAGACTAATATAACAGGAAGACAATACAACGGACAGAAAGACAGAACAGATGCATCTATATGCTCTTTCATATAACAATGAGAACATAATATATATATGCTTTCCTTATAACAATGAGGGGAAACAAAGACAAATTCAACACAATAAAAAAGGCAAATTGATAATTTGCAATAAAAAATTCTCTATGATGTCTCTGAAACCCTCCAAAGATGAATAAGGCAAAAATATGATAATAGAGGAAAATGAAGAATCTTCTGTCAAATCCATATTCAAAAGACATAAGACAAGAAGTAATGGTATCAAAGATAGTAGAAATTGATTTTGAAAATTAATTCCATATTAAGAAAATTCGAATTAATAACTGGTTCTTGGATTCTTCTCATGAATTCTTATATTCCTTTATCATGCGATAAAGACTTTCTGATCATTTCATCACCTTTGCCGCCTACTCCCTATGTCATCTAAAGTTTGAATGAACAGAAAATTCTCGTGTTCCCCATTCAAATTTCCTAGTATGATTTTTATGTGAGAATATAAAGAGAAACAAGGGAACGAAAACTTATTTCTGCTATTTCATTCATGTCTCTCATTGCGTTAAATTGGTCTTTTGTTATCATTGTTATATTGAAGGGCATTTGCAAATGGATTTCAATAATTATGTATCCCTTTGTATATTGAACCAACCAGGTTGATAGCCAATCACATAACTTTTAATATGGTATATAACACAATGATTTTTATCAAAATCTTCTTTGAAAAATATGAACTGGAAAAGGTGTTTTTTTTTTTTGCTGAATGTATATATTATATATATATATATATATATATATATATATATACATATCATATATATATAAACTATATATATATAGTATGACATACTTCCTTCGTAAATCTAAATATGTATGTTGACAATCCTATTTTACTATACATTTAGTACAAGGAAAACACAATGCACTTTTACAGCACATAAATACACAAACATTTCCAAACAATATTAACATTATAATATGTGTTGAAGAGTTGTTTCAAGATAACGCTATTCTGACGTATGATACACAAGTAAAGGCTCACGCCTAGCTTTTTCTTGCAGTATCTCAAATACATATATACACTTTTTGTTGTTGTTAAGGGCATCAGGAACATGGGTGATGGCGAAAATGGGGAGTGGCATAGTTAGTATATCGATCATTCTGCCTTTGGGAAATTTGTAATTGTCGATATCGTTGTAAGACAATAGATGGAACTCTACACTTTCTTGAGCAATCGTCATTGTCTGTCAGTGTCGAAATTCAAGAGAATTCTAAAAACTAAGATTTATGATATATCCTGTATGAACGACGAACGTTTACAACAACAATACAATCACTGACACGTGCAACCCGACCCAGGTTTGGGATTCCCCGCAGGTCAACTCGCATTATCAACATTACGAACTAGTCGACCATTTTGAAACAGTTCATAATAATGATCCTAGCTGCGCTCCTTACAACGTAATCGGCAAATCATCATAAGGAAGAGGAGACATAAACTGAGGTAGATATCAGCTATTACCAGGCGCGCCGGAAGCAGTTTTGGATTGGGGGGGCAAACATTGGAGTGGGCTCAAGTTTAGACCATGCATATGTTACACAATATACACATACACACACACACGCACACACACACACACACAAACACATCTATTATTTATATAGCCTATATATATATATATATATATATATATATACACTTGTATATATATATATATATATATATATATATATATATATATATATGTGTGTGTGTGTGTGTGTAAAGTGGCGTATGGTGGGTCGAAACATGGGGGAACCATAAAGTCATTTTGACGGTCTGTATGCTTGTGCGTGTGTGCGTGAGCAATAATGGGACTACTATACATCGATACGGAATGTGATACATTCAACAACGCAGTCATTGAGGAACATTGTAAGTTTTCCTTACATGGATTATGGAATGACGGTGTGAAGCGATCGACAAATTATATACTGTCAGCAACATAAGGTGAATGGCATAACAATAAAATGCAAGCGAGCGAAGCGAGCGAGCTTGAAAATTTTGATATTCTACAGTTCCAAAACTGGAGTTTTAATTGTAGCTACATATTTCGCTTTGAAATAAATGGGGGCGCATCGGGCGCAACTGCTGGCAATTATTGGCAGCAACATTAGGAGAATGGCATAACGATTCAATGCGAGCGAGCAAAGCGAGCGAGCTTGAGCATTTTGACATTTTACAGTCCCAAAACTCCCGTTTGTAGCTATATCTTTCGCTTTGGAAATTAAGGGGGAGGGGGCATCGGACGCAACTGCTGGCAATTACTGGCATCAACATTAGGAGAGTAGCATAACGATTCAATGCGAGCGAGCGAAGCGAGCGAGCTTGAAAATTTTGACATTTCACAGTCCCAAAACTCCCGTTTGTAGCTATATTTATCTTTCGCTTTGGAAATTAAGGGGTGGGGGCATCGGGCGCAACTACTGGCAATTACTGTCAGCAACATTACGAGAATGGCATAACGATTCAATGCGAGCGAGCGAAGCGAGCGAGCTTGAAAATTTTGACATTCTAGAGTCCAACAACTGCCGTTGTAGCTATGTTTTTCGCTTTAGAAATTTAGGGGGAGGCGCACCGGGCTCAACTGCTGGATGCGAGCGAGCGAAGCGAGCGAGCTTGAAAATTGTGACATTTTACAGTCCAAAAGCTGCCGTTTGTAACCATATTTTCCCCCTTTTATTCATATATATATATATATATATATTTAGTTTATTTTATTTGTTTATTCATTTATTTTTTATTATCATTATTATTTTTTTCTTCTTTTTTTTGGGGTGGGGGGCTTTTTGGGGGGGCAAAAATGCGTTTTGCCCCCCCCCCCCACTTTTTGGATTGGGGGGGCGGCCGCCCCCCCTGCCCCCCCACTTCCGGCGCCTATGGCTATTACCCTGTTACAGTAGATATTCAATTATGATTGTGATTGGATAACCATTGACCCACAACACATGATTGTTCCGTGGATAGATACTTGCACCGAGTAATAAGCCTCTATCGTGTGGGTAAGATTGCGTATCTACTATATGGCTGAGTTTAGTTTGTGAAATCTGTTAGAAACTACACAATTGAAGCAGAAACATGTATGAGTGTGTTCATAGTGCATGTCTACCGTTCGGGGATGTGATTTTTCTATTATATTGTATGCCCATACAGCAGAAGTGGATGTGTTTTAGAGTGTGAAAAACAAGTTGATCACACGAATGCATGACTTCTCAGTCCACAATCGAAAGGTGACAATATCGATATTCCACTTCTATATCTACGGGAAAACGATGAACAGTAATCCTTACTGCCGAGAAACTCTTACATTAATCACATTTCAGATTCCAGTGTTCAAAACCAATTACACTCACTCAACTTTGTTGGAAAGATTTGGGTTTCGCGTCCTGCGTCCTCCAAAGTACACCATTATACACCAAAATTTGTACCACAGTGGCGTGTGTGTGTATGGCTGTATCAGAATAATATAAAGAAAATAAAATTATGACAAGAAATTTTGTTCATCTTTATCACCTGGTATGTAAAACGTTTGTGTGATACATTTTGTATAGTGCATGATCATCATGATCTTTCGTTGAAACAGCGTGTGTGTGTGTATGTGCGTTTATTCTTGCGTTTGTAGGTGCCTATGTAATTTCTGGTGCTAAATAAGTGGTGAGATGATTATGTGATATACATTCGAAGCTTTTTTTATTGTATGGAATAATACTTGACGTATAATCATATAAATGAGTAAATACAGCAAGCCTTCTTGAAGATGAAATAGAAGTAATGCACAGACTATGTAGATTTGCCGACTTTGTTACAGTGGCATAATGTACGATAGCAGGAAAATCTATGTATGCACTGATAAGGAGTTATTTTGTACACGCATGCAGTGCACTCCAGTAATAAAGAAGTCCTTGGAACTGAAGGTTTTCTTTCGTATATCATTTTTTTAAAATTATTATTACCGAACGGTAAAGTATATAGGTAAAGATAAAGAGATGGATATTTTGGGACCTGTAGTTTGGTTTCATTGTCACAAAAAGAAGGGGGGAAATCGTTAAACTGCATTCGTCATTAACGGGAGTACACTGTAGACGAGTGTATAGGTCTACAACATACAAGGAGCCACTCTAGATCTCGTCTAGATCTCGTATGACAAAGATACACACAAGTACATGGAGGAAACCCTTTCACATTTAATTAACATGAAACAATAGCCAACATGTTAATGAAAATAATCTTTGAATTAACACGTGGAACGATTAATTGGTGTGTTTTCTCCCTTTATTACTTTCACAAGTTTGTCTTAGCCAAATCTTTGTAATCAGTCCCAGGGGAACTTGCTTTGTGCCGAAGTCACTGCACTAATTTATTGCATTTAAAAAAAGGTAAAACTTCGTCAATTACCATGTATATTGGCACCCCATAGCATTGACTTTCATTTCATGTGCTGTTTAATTGTACATGCTCAAGTAGATATCAATACAGCCAAAGAAACAGAGTGGAACAGGGTTTGACATCCATGTCTTCAATGCCAAGGTTTCTGTGAAACATGCATATCAGCTTCCTTTAGTTTTGTGATGCTAAGAAGGTAGGAAGTCCCTGGGAGAAAAAATAAATTCTACCTCATTTCATTAATAGCTTTTTAATTGTAAGGAAGGAGAAGTTATATATTGAAATATATGCATAGCAAAAATGTGAATGAAGACAATGCAATCTAAACCGGGTGTTCTTATAATTCCAGAATGTTCAGACTGCTTGTTAAATGAATCATGGAATACTATACACAAATACTGTACATGGCAACACCAAGTGCATTGTATAGATGCAAGAAGAGCTGAACAATCCTGATCTCATGTATTTTCTTATACAGCTTTATTGTTTCAGTCAGATAATTCAGAAAACATACTTAATGTTGACCCATTTGTGGTAAGTTCGTGAATGCCAGTAACCATTATATATTGCAGCTCTCTTTGTACATTTTGGGGGCCACTATAGGTCATGTAGGTAGCAGTTTATAACTGCCTTAACCCGCTGAGGACGAGTCCCGAGTATACTCGGGCAAGTGTCTATGGGAAATGCGTGTTGTAGCAAAATCAGTCCGTCTTCAGCTGCCAAAGATTTTAAAGTCAGGATCATTCTAATGAATGCAGTAAGTGGCCTTGTTATGCAAACTATATAATGAACGTTACTTAACGCTGAAAATCTATGAAAGAAATGCTGAGAAAGATAAGGGGAGCTCATAGAAGTGCAGTGACTGTCCGCAGGCATATCTGCATATAAATGGTGTATGCCCACAAAGAGAAAGAAACTTGAGAATCATTCATGCTGGTACAAGATGAGCTTTGTCCACTGCCTCTGGAGCGTAGACCTATTCATCTTCCCACTGTTGAAGGCTGAAAGGGAATCAGTAGAAATTAATTTTAAAAAAGTACATTAGTTGATTGAAATATTTTGATTGAAGGATGATAAACAAGTTATCTTGTGTTTGCTCAATTTACCGCATGTAGCTTTAAGTAGAAATATTCAAGATAACACTTTATTGAAAAGTGATAGGCAAAGATTTGCAACGTATTATGGTAAATTTAGTCAATATGTCTTTAATGTTGTAAAATTTTGCTGAAATCACAGGGACTGTCTCTGTCTGTCTCTCTTCTCTTAAAAATCCATTCAGTAAAACATGCCGAAGTTCAAGAATAAAAAGAAATCCAGAGACGATAGTTGGTCATTTTGGCGAAAGAGGGGTCCTAACCCAAGCCCTTCACAGAAATACTACGATGCACCCCAAACACCAAATTGCTCATCAAACAGTAACCACGAACGGTCAAGGAAAATCAGATGTGTTGACTCTCAGGAGGAACTTTACGATGCCGTGGAATCGTTTTCGAGTGGAAATGTGCTCACTACTAATAGTGATTGGGAAGGGACATGCTCAAATGCGGAACGACAGAGAGAGAACGAGAAAAATGAACACCGTGAAGAAGGAACAGGAGCTGCCACGAGTGGCGTCGATCAGGGAGCTTGGAATCTGTCACTACCAACAGCTTTAAGTGGCTGGTTGAGCTTCGTTATATCTAGGATCCGAAATCTGGTAAGCAGAGCAGTATGTGAAATCTTGCAAAATATAAAAACGTAAATTTATGAACGCTCGTGTATGACTATGGAATCGGGAGATGAGTCGAGCAGAAAGTAGAGTAATGCAATAATTGTGAATCTTCTCGTTTGGCTTGATACAGAAGTCCTCCGCGAATATATTTTTGTTCGAATTCATTCACTTCCGTTTCAATCCCCTCCTCCAACTATCAAATAAATTTCCACAGTGTATAAAATTTAATTGTGTGATTGTAACCCAGTACCCACCTTTGCATATTACACGGAAAAAATTTAAAAAAAAAATCTATAGAGTGAGGGTCATTCCTATTTTAATCTGATATTTCATTTTCCTGTTATAGGTGTAGATTTACGTACAGTGTACAATCTATTCATACAGATAATGGATATATACAATAATGGGCCTTACCGGTTGTAGCCCTATACTCTGGTAACGAGTCATCTCTGTGTTACAGAGGGGTGTGGATCGTTACTGCGTCATCTTAATTCATGGCAACACAACAAAGTAAAACTATTGCGAAGACTTGAAATAATGTGCATCAAAATGTATATTCCATATCTAAAACAACAATGACTTTACATGTGTAGTAAAGATGATGCATAACATTAATATACCACGAATAACAGACAGCAGAAAGTTGATAGATGGAGACTACTGTTTGTTAGTTTTTAGTCCGAATAATACTAATTCATATTACAAGTATTCGCATTTCACTGCAGTCCACAGCAGTTCTCGGCTTCTCTTACCGTCCAATCTCGGTTACTGTAATGACGCAATCCCATGAATCCTCCGTAGACGTCCTGATGAAGAGGTTGCGAGCTGCTCAAACCAAACAGTCACTCCCGTTAGGAGATGTCATGTTTCTACAGCTACCTGAAAACGGCCTGGACACACTCACTTTCCCCCCGCAGACAATCGACGTCATGATCCTCTGCTGTTCCATCAAATTCCGGTGGTTCTCCGTCACGGACGTGCCCGACGCTTTGTACGACGTTTTTCTGCCGAATGCCAAAAGGACTTGCGGTAAGCAGATTATAATATGCAGAAAGGTTTCACGCAGGGTTCAAGCCCTGTCACGGCACTCATTACGCTGTAGGGTTTAGATATTACCCACAATGCTCCACTCTACCCATAGGCCTACATTTAGAATGAGAACTCCCGCTCTGTGAATGTTATTGTAGTATGTTGACTTCAGTTTTACGAGCGTCATTCACCATTCACGAGGATGGAATGTCCCCGAGGAATCTCCAAATATACACTGTACAATGTAAGTTTGTCTGATAAGAAAGAGTATTACGATATAAAGATATTACGAGTTCAACGTTTCACTATCTTTTTAGGGGAACAGTTCTTGAACAGTCAATATGAGTATGAAAATGGCAAAGTGAGCATATCATTCCCTCACAACTTACCATATACTAGTAGTTTGTACGTAAAATTTTGAAATTTCCACTTTTTCATTCAAACGCAATTATGGCCATCTAACTGAACACTGTTCTGAAGTTATTCAACCAGGAATAACGTCATGTTTCAGACTTCAGTGACAGAAACAAATGTTCATCATATTTTATTTTTTTTTTGTACACGATCAATGGAAAATTGTGAGGGTATATATGGCATGGTTATTGAAATTTTTTGCAACTGGTTGACAAATTGCCCTACATCGACGGAAATAAGCACTGAATTGATATGTGTTTAAGTAGTAGCCATGATAAAAAACATGGGTGTACAATGTACGTACTCGAGCAAGATTCGAACCTACGACCTCCTGATCTCCGGACAGGTGTCATCTCCACTAGACCACCGAGCTTCCGCCCGGAACCAACACTTGCTGTCGGGCGGAAGCTCGGTGGTCTAGTGGAGATGACGCCTGTCCGGGGATCAGGAGGTCGTAGGTTCGAATCTTGCTCGAGTACGTACACCCAGGATTTTTTGTCATCGCTACTGGTAAAACGCTTATCATTTCAGTGCTTATTTCCGCAGATGATATGGTTAGCTCACTCATTTGCATAATTACACCCACTGTACAAGAACTGTTTTGGAGAAATTAACAAAGCTTCAAAATTTCGTAACTTCCTTATTTTTCGTCCGATTTCAGTCATTCTTTTTTACGTTGAACTCGTAGAATTTTACTCTTTTTATCACATCAACTTATTGGACTGGATTTCCTCTTCAAGTACTCGCAAGCTGTACAGACGGGTTTGCTCATAACGACGTGGGTACGCTCCTACAAGTTGTAGAGCGCTTTTGTATGACATAATTATAATAGTTATCATTTTGACGTGTATTAAGGAAACCATAAAATATTTTCTCAAACACAAAATAATGCAACTTCGGAATAGTTATTATAAGAAGATTCAGAAACATCTGGAAATGGTCACTGAACTCCGAGATTCATCTTCTTTCAAGAGAAAATGAGCAAACAGAGTTTGAGGCTATTTGTTTTTCACTAATGCGATGAATAATAGAGAAGGTCAAGTTTGGTAAATCCGATCTCAGATTTCCACATCTTTTAGTAGATATTTGTAGATATTCTATTAACTATGTGTGATAGTGACTGCAGAATTTCATATTCTATTCATTATATATCATAATTATTCAGCCGTAATTTGAGTTTTATAGATATTGGTATAAGTACAGTGCACATGGATTTTGTGAAAGCGAAATCGAGTGTCTTTTAATTTTCCAGTAATCCATCGCTTGCCTTTCGGTGAAGTATAGCATACGGTTTTAATAGTACGATAATTCTTTTTAAAGAGTAGAAAAAATAGGAGTAGAACTGCATGGAGGTTTGTAGATAACTGATGTAATTATATTCAAATTAGGAACCGCAACCTCTATACAAAGATATTGAATTCAAGGAAGATAATTAATCTGAATCAGTTCTATGATATCCCTGTGTCATGTTTCTGGCAGAATACATTTCAGACATTCCCATTTCCTCTGTTATGACCTCTACAATGCGTTACGAAGTCAAATCCAAGAAGAGAAGCCGGAGAAGCCCTAGAGGCAAAGCTAATTCTCTTACTGAAATTTGGGAGGGGGGGGGGAGATGACGCCCTGTGAAGGTTTAAGTTACACCTTCCGGAAGAATCATCTATACATGAGCGTTCATTTTGCCGTGGCGCTTGCCATCCGTAACAACAGCGAGTTTTCGCAAGCACGACCAGTAGTTGAGTGTGCCGTGTGCAAAATTTGCTTCTGCACATAATCAAATCCCAAGAAATGTCCCATCGTGGGGAAAACGAGTACGGTCGCCAAAATAGCGTTCGGTCCCGATGGTGGGCAGGAGGCGACGCGGGCAGGAGTGAGCCATCGAGCCATCCAGCCAATCAACGATCTTGTTCCCATTCCTCCTTCCTAAAGCCAGCCAATCAACGATCTTGTCCCCATGCCTCCGTCCTAGCCAATGAGTGCGGGGACTGTCACAGCTGATTGCTTCTGCGTACTTGCGGTCTTTTCATTGTCTAGCGAAAATTCAGGCAGCATGAATAAGTTATGCCATATATAAATATAAAAATATAGAAAGATTATTATGAGGCACGACTTCACCCCCATTGAAATTAGTTGGGTGTGTCCAACGAGATATTTTATCATTGTACAAATATGTGGCATAATGTTTATTTTGATGAAAGGGTAAAATACACATTGCAACATGTGCACGGAGTTATGGGTTAACTCTTACTGAAAGCAAGAGTTCTGTATCTCTTGTAATGAATGCGCGTGGGATGGGAGGGAGAGGGGGTAACTCGTAATGTTCGCTACATTTGAACATAATGCAGTGTATACATTCTTAATTTCTTCGTTTTCTTCCTCTTCTTCGATTTCTTATTCATCTCTGTCTGCTTTTCTTGTCATAGGTCGAGAGAAAATAGCTGTAATTGTTCACGACTTTCCTCCGGTGGCAGCAGAAGCGAAAAGACTCCGAATGGCTACCTTCAAGATTCAGCAGCCGAGTACGTTCGAGGCGGCCTCGCTGGTCATGATGTGCGGTAACCTAGGAACACAACTTGACATGGATGTTGCAGATTGGCTCCAACTCGAAGAGTTTATCATCAAAGCGTCTAAACTTCCGTTCCTCTGAGACGAGACGATGCCATGGGAACGTCATAACTTAATTATTATTCTTATGTACTCTCTCCTGGTACACGATTGCGACGGATCTACTCACCAATGGTGTCCAGTGAAGGGTATTCCTCTTTGCCAACTGCATTTACCAAAGATGGGCTGGTATGTTGTGAAAGCATAATACAATGAAAAGTTTCAATAGAAATGGACAATAGAGGTGTCGTGGCCGAGTTGATAAGAGTGGATTAGAGCGCACGTTTCTGAATCACATGAACGTGATTTAGATTCGTGGGTTCGAGCCCCATAAAGCCCGACACGTTTGCCCTTCAGCAATTATATAAGGCACTTTATCCATATTGCTGCTGTCCACCCAGGAATTAATAATTATGTGTACCTGGTAGGATGAGAATGTAAAGTTTATCAGCATGTGCGCGCCTGTAAAATGGCTGCGGCTGACAGGAATGCTCCCCAGAGAGTGGAGACTGAGCACTGTCAGTACTGGCGGGAAGTATGTAGGTATCCAGACACCGGGGTATATGTATATGCTTGGAGCACTCTACAGAGTGGATTTAGCGCAAAATAAATGAATGAATAAACAAATGAATAACAGTGATAATAACAATAATAATTATAATAATGATAATATTAACAATAATGATAATAATAATGATAATAATAATTATTATTAATTAGTTAGAAATTATGATATATAACTTATTAAATTTTACAGGCTCTTACAATAAGCATGATTATAATGATTATCAATCACAATCACATGTAAATGTATGAAAAATGTAATGGCCTTCATGACCTTACAAGTTGCTAATGCCTAGCGCAAAATGTTGATCAATTTGTTAAATTTTGATTTAATGATTCAAGAAAAAAGTAACCATTGACTAGGATAATGATGTCTTGAGTTATGCGAGGTTGATATTGATTCAATATCTGAGTTATATAAATTGCTTGTGTTTTTTTTCAGTAATATTAGTGTGAGCAATTTTTGTGAAGAGAAGAATAGAATAATTTCAATCATGCATTGGGTTATGTTTTGGCTGATATCAAAGTGAGTCTCTATCTGTTGCCGAATTAAAGATATGATAATGGTTTTCCAGGTAGTTCCCCGGCTTTAATTGGCCAGCGTGGTCCGAAAGGGCCGAAATTATTATAATTTTTCATTTTGGTCAGTCGCTCTATGATAGAAAAGGCTGTGAGTGTTAACGAATATCGATCCTTTACCGTAGAATTCCCGTATCTTTGTACTTTCATGAATAAGTCCCATTTTATCTGCCTTCTTTAAATTTCCAAAAATCATAATTTTGAATGAAAAAAGACACCTGAAACGAAGGGTAATCCTTGCCATCTGCCCATGCAAGATTGCAACTGTTGCTTGTATTATAGCCTGAAAAGGAAACAGTACATGTATAGACTAT
The DNA here is from genome assembly GCF_964275005.1 of Diadema setosum. Classification (NCBI taxonomy): domain Eukaryota; kingdom Metazoa; phylum Echinodermata; class Echinoidea; order Diadematoida; family Diadematidae; genus Diadema; species Diadema setosum. The sequence continues at coordinate 6,127,935 of NC_092692.1, read as the reverse complement.
CGTTATGTCAGAATTACGTTTCCTTGCTGGATTTTTTTTGATTTTCTGAAAGTCTCGGAGCAGATGTCTTTAGTTTTCAGAACGAAAAAGTGTGTCATTACTCTTTACAAAAGTATCAATTCGGCTTTAGTTGTTGATGTTGTTGAAGCTCATATTCTTGTCTTTACCGGATGAAAGTAGTCAGTGCTGTGTATATGTAGCATTCCGATTGTAGTATACTGGATTGGGGGGGGGGGGGGGGGCGCAAATGCTGAGAAAAGTAACGTGCTGCCTTACGTGATGGCATAAGACTTCTGCCTGTGTTTCCCGCACGAGGCCAAGGTAGGGCGTGATGTAATTACTTGTCTGTGGGGTAAAAGATATGTATATGGAATAAAAAACGCCTTACTCTTCCTAGCTCTGGACAAGCTGAAATACTGATGTTTTGTCAACACCAACTCGGATATGACCATCATGCATTCCTAACTTGCTGTAGTAATCCGTGTGACTTGTTTAGCGTGCAGTTTGTTTTTCCTTCTGTTGTGCCTTGTATATAAGAACACGTGTGTTAAAAAAAAAGAGAGAAAATAAAAGTCCAAAGTTCATATTTGCATTCATACTACAAAATAAAATTATTAGTCATAGCATTGTCGACTTTAATAAGCTATTGTTGTCGAATCAAGGAGACTCTGATCAAACCTAATGTGTCTCATTGGATGACATTTGATCTTCGGCCGTTTCTCCCGTCGATTCTTAGATTTTGTAAGGAGTTCTACAATCCAATCCAAAGACGATTGCTTGCACAATACGATACGCCTAAACAATGATCCAATGTAATGTTAAAATGTCAGCTTAGCAATAGCGTGATATCTCCCAGTCCAAAATATTGCGTGAACTGTAGGTCCTACTTGTATAGCACGCTTTCTTTCTCTTTCTTTCAAAATTATTTTTCCTTTCCTCTATTTCTTTTATTCTGTGTGTGAGATTTTTCATGCTCTTTGAGCACTCGAACTGGGTGAAAGGAAATTATAAATACTCAATATCTGTATTGTTATAATTGTGACCCTGCACCTCAAAACAAACAAAAAGTCGCCAGATATGAATTTTTATTTAAGACCATATTCTGAAAGAGCAGATTTTAAGCTTTAAAATGATGTATAACTCAAATCAAATGGACTCTCCTAACCTATCTAGATATTGGAAAGAAAGCATAAACTCAGGAAAAGTGTGAACTGAGGAAAGAGGCTCTGAAGTACAGTGTCTATTCAAGCGCTTAATCTTTACCAAACCGTGCTGGCTGTGCGATGAATGGGACAAAAAACAGGAAGTAAACCACCAGAGTAACAACAATGAAGGGATTATCAGATTAAACTGAAATTAAGCATGCCTCATTAACACATTCTGTCCATAATTAATGCCAACTTTCAAAGCAGTAGCACTAACCTTTCAAAAGTTATTAGAGTTGAAAGCGAAGAGTGTGGACAAGGATTTTCAGAAATGAAAAAGGGATTCTAAAGACACACCTAATCACACTATTCTACCAAAAATGTTCGAGATAAACTGCTAAAAAAATAAAACACACTTTCCTGCCCGTTTTATGATACCAAATTTTAGCATAATGTAAAAGAAGACCCGCTCTTTCAGAAAATATGAAAAAGTCAAGTTCGGCTAGGTTGACCCATTTCACTAATTTTCAGTCCTCACGCAAAATCAGTGTGTGCGACTTTATGTTCGTTTTGAGGTGCACGGTCACAATTATTACTATATTAAGTATTAATTCTTCCTAGGCATTGTCATTGTTTTGTATTGCCTTGTATGGTATTGCACTGTATGATATTGTATTGTATTATTTTTGTACCTTTTCTTTTTTCTATTTTCTTTAACATTATACTGAGAGAGCAGCAAGCACTCTGAGTATACTATAGTTTGTAACTAGATATAGCGCTATAAAAGAAATTATTATTATTATTATTATTATTATTATTATTATGCAGTTTAAAATCCTGTCACTGCCTGTAGAATAATGACTACATGTATTGATATCGATTCGTGATTATGATAAAGAAGCAGCTGATGTCTTGGTATTGAGATGAATTCTGTCAGAAGAATTCAAGACAAATGTAGTATTTTGCTTGCGTGTTGTGTGATCTTCGAGTAGAAACACCACAGTTTCCAGTATGAAGCAATCCTGATATTAAAGGACAAGTTCACCTTCATAGACATGTTGATTGAGTGAATGCAGCAATATTAATAGAACACATCAGCAAGAGTTTCAGGAAAATCGGACGATCCGTTTATAAGTTATGAATTTTTGGAGTTTCTGCTTAGTCACTGCTAGATAAGAAGACTACTACAACTTTTTTGTGATGTCACATGTGTACAACTACATGTATATAAAGAAAGTATAAAGAAAATTCAAGATATCTTCACTTTTCTCGCATAATATAAGAACACTTGACTTCCCTCTTTCAGAAGGCACGGGGAATAATATTACCCTTAACATACGTCAGTGATGAGTCGAGGAAATGTGCACTATTTTCAAAAAGTAAAATTGTGTGAAATTGTCTTAATATTTTCCTTATAACGTTGTACGCATGTGACATCATACACGCTACTTAGTAGCCTTCTCATCCAGCAGTGACTGGGCAGATACTTTAAAAATTCATAACTTTTGAACGGATTGTTCGATTTACCCCAAACTTTCACTGATGTGTTCTACAAATATTGCTGCATTCACTCAATCCACACGTAGGTGGACTTGTCCTTTAAGCTGATATTAGGAACTCGTTATGCGTGCATACGTATTCCCCTCCCCCTTCGGATATAGATACGCTGACGTCCACCATTGGTGTTATAATGGATGTGAAAGGCATTTTAGCCCCATTTGTGATCTGGATTCAAGGCCTTGGTGAAGATATCAAACAGAGCGAAGATATTTTAGTAAACGTTTATTATGATAATTATGCCATGACGACAGCGTGAGATCGGAGATATTCCACACGCAGGGGAAAGTGTTTGCTGTTGCTGTCTCTTATTTCTGTAACAAGCCCTGCAAGCTTACAATGATCTCTGATCCTGATGAGGGGAGATCTTGCAACATCTTTGATGTGATAACCGTTTTTTGTGTTATGTTTGTACACTGCGTCTTGTGTGACAAAATTATATGATATTGAGAGTATTACTGGAACCTTAGAAGATCAGTCAGCTGTACCTTATACATTGCTAAACGACACGTTCTCTTCGTGATCTACTATGACCCTATAATCATTGTGATCTAATCACAATGATCCTTTGCATGTCGCAACTGGTCAAAACAATGTTACATCTTTGTCAGCTCATACAGTTCATGTATACCGGAGACCTAATTATCTTGCAATATAGCGTTGTTACATAGTCGAAATATACGAATATAAAATTCTTCGCCCAGCTTTCAAATTAAATGAAATAATCATTGCTGGTTTGATTTTCATAGAAGAAAAATAACACTGTTGACAACAGTTGACAACAAACAACGTCAAATGTAACACAAACCGTAGAAGAGAATTCATGTATAGGCCTACATGTATTAACAAACCATATCCGCAACTGACTTTTCTTCTTTTTTCCCCCTTACGTTGGAATTGTGTGTCATATCAAATCGATGATTTTATGTATTTTGTGATATTGATATAACAAAACATGGAGTACTGGTTTATTATGGTATGCGTGAATTGTCTGAATCAGCGTTTACTTCTTACCAGTTGTTATACTAGGAATATGATCGGAACAGAGATTTCGATGGGTAGTGTATACGAATAACAGCTGTCACCCACGTTGCCTGATGCATTGTAGATTTTATCGAGTACCCTTTACCTATAAAACTATCTCATTTCACAAAGTTGCATTGATAAACTTAGTTTGCTGGTGTCGTAGCAAAAATTATTTTCATCGAATCTCAATCCAGTAACATACGTTTTGTAAGCCCCTAAAAGAATGAAGACATTCTTTTCACATAGTACATGTGTATATAATATATACTGTATTATACACATAAGAAGAGCTTGCTTCCAAAAGGCGCTAAATCTATTGAAATTGATGGATTTAGCGGCTTTTGAAAGCATGCAAGCTCTTCATCACTGCATGACATACTTTCTTCGTAAATCAAAACATATATGTGGACAATCCTATTTTACTACCTTCACCGAAGAAAATACAATACACTTTTACAGTACATAGATACACAAACATTTACAGATATTATCACATATTCTAATGAGTTATTTCAAGATAATGCTTTTCTGACTTATATAAAGGCCTATACGCCTAGTTTTTTCTTTGATTATCTCAAAAATTGTTTTTTTTTTTCTTTTTTCGTAAAGGGCATCAGGAACGTTGGTGAAGGCGAATGTGAATAGAATGGCATTGTCAATAGTAGTACATTGTATATATGATCGATCTTTTTGCCTTTTGCTAAATTAATTGTACTTGTCGATATCGTTGTAAGACCCTAGATGGAACTCTACACTTTCTTGAGAAATCATTGTCGTTTGTCTGTCAGTGTCGAAATTCAAGAGAAATTCCAAAGACTAAGATTCATGATATATCCTGTATGAACGACGAACATTTTTCACAACAACAATGCAATCACTGACGCGTGCAACCAGACAGAGGTTTGGGAAAACCCACCCGTCAACTCGCATTATCAAGATTACGAAATATTAGTCGACCATTTTGAATAAAGTTCATAATAATGATCCTGGCAGCGCTACCTACAACATAATCGGCGTATCGTCATAAGGAAGAGGAGACATAAACTGAGGTAGATATCAGCTATTACCCTGTTACAGATTGTGATTGGATAACCATTGACCCACAACACATGATTGTTCCGTGGATAGATACTTGCACCGAGTAATAAGCTTCCATCGTGTAGTGTGTATGATTGCGTATCTAGTATGGCTGAGCTTAGTTTGTGAGATCTGTTAGAAACTACACAATTGAAGCAGAAACATGTATGAGTGTGTTCATAGTGCATGTCTACTGTTCGGGGATGTGATTTTTCTATTATATTGTATGCCCATACAACAGAAGTGGGTGTGTTTAAGAGTGTGAAAAACAAGTTGAACTCATGAATGCATGACTTCTCAATCCACAATCAACAGGTGTCATCAGGTGACTCTATCGATATTCCACTTCTATTTCTACTGGAAAACGGTGAACAGTAGGCCTTACTGCCGAGTAACTCTTTACATGAATCACATTACAGATTCCAAAGTGTTCAAAACCAATTACACTCACTCAACTTATGTTGGAAAGATTTGGGTTTCGCGTCCTGCGCACTCCAAAGTACGCCATTATACACCAAAATGTGTACCACAGTTTTATTTTGTGTGTGTGTGTGTGTGTGTGCGTGTGTGTGCATGGCTGTATCAGAATAATACAAAGAAAATAAGATTATGACAAGAAATTTTATTCATCTTTATCACCTGGTATTTAAAACGTTTGTGTGATACATTTTGTATAGTGCATGATCATGCGTTGAAACAGCGTGTGTGTGTATGTGCGTTTATTCTTCACACACAACCTAAATGAGTCAATTCCTGGCCTGACTAGCATTAAACTAGTCGAGCACGGTTAGTAAAAATTGCTATACGAACATGATGATAGTAAAATGCGGCAATGCAGCTAGTAATGCTCTGCTGGATTAAATCAGGCCATGGTTTACTAACCCAAAGCTAGTCAATCAAGTTTGACTAGCATAAAATTGTATGCTGTACTAGTTTGCAGTGTATACGCCAAGAATTAGTCAAAGTGGAGGAACTAGTGTAAAGCTAGTCGAAGTGGAGAAACTATCATAAACTCGTTGATCTTACGAAAACAGCGCATGTTAGTAAAACTGAAGGAACTTCCGTGAACTAGTAAGTCAAGCTGGCAGAACTAGGGTGAATTCCAGTGAATACATATTTGAATGCATTTGGTTAGGCCAATACAAATTGAGAATTCCCCTGTCATGTGTTTACTTTAAGCCAATCACCAGCCGCAATTTCCCCTGGTTTGGGCGCGGGAAGGTTTACCTGAGCGACGCGTCTGTCGCCTGTGCGTGGACGTACTGTGTGCATGTGTATACGATGTGCTGTGCGTGTATTATATGCATAGGATTTACGTGCGTGTGCAATCGTGAGAATCAGAGCCTGGATGTAATGGACGTGAGAAAATTTCTGTCTTCAAATGGAGTGGGGCGGAGATATTATTCACATTTTTGAAGGTAAGCAAACCATAGATCGATCTAATTATAACTTGTTGAGTTTTTCCAGTATTATGGGCTACTACCTCTCCGTAAACGACCATCTAAGTTACCTTACGAATAACCCCGGGCCCGGGACGCTCCTTGTAACGTTAGTGTACACAGTTAGCTATGGGGCTGGTCGCAGTTAATACCATAAACACCTACAGCTAGAATCCGAGGCCGAAACTCAACTGTTAGGTGTTAGGATCTAATACTACAGTAATACTTTGAGTCTTTGTGCATGTTGGGATGGGGCTCGGCCTATTCGCGGACTATTACATAAGTCTTTAACTTTTTAACGTTAGAAACGCATTTTTCAAACAAAATAGAGTCTAGACCAGGTTATGATTTCCAAAATTAACAAAAATGAGTGACGAATGTAACCGTCATTGACATTGTACATCTGACATTGTAACTGTGTGAGGGGGCTACCCGGTACTTGTACTTTTGTAGGCACCTATAGAGCGAAGTTGAAAAAATGCCTCTCATGATACATCGATCATCAGGAGCTATCTTCTAATAGAGTTCTAAAAGTTCTAACGTTAACATTATGCGTTTCAGAAAATGTTGGGACACACTAAACTCTGAGTCTAAATTCTCCAGAACGTTAGTCGTAGGCCTAACGTTAATTATACTAACAGTGTAATGTTAGATCTTAGAGAAACTAATAGAACTAGACACGGTCTAGTCTACATGTAAGTTGGGGTTCTACCGAGGTAGGGCTTACTCTAAGTCTAACTGTAAAAGTCTAACCGTTAGTCTAAACAAGTCTCACAACCGTTGGCGTTAATTGTAGGCCCTACTCATTTATTCTATTCCAACTAGAACAGCATTAACGCGAAATAGGCCTACTATTACTAACGGGTTAGGCCCAACTAGTATTAGTAGGTAGTCTAGAACTCCGGTTAGGTCCCCACTCACCCTTCACCGCTATAGCTGGGGACTTCTTTCAACCTCCATAGACTTTGCGCATTAGTGGAGACACACACGCAGAATGAGAGGGGACCGATATCACGATTTAGCCCTAGAACGTAGTAGAAGCAGAACCTAGACCACTGTTAAACATCTAGGGCCTACATTGAACGGTTTTCCAGGATAAGCTATATCCTAGGGCCTAGGTCCGGTTCTCATTGCAGTATTATAGACCTAACGTTAGGCCTACAGTGCAGTGGTATGAACTCTACATGGACTACAAGCATAGCATCATGCACACAGAGATGATCACTGTAAAGTATGTAGAGGGAGACGTATGGTCGAGTTTAGACCACGGTTAGAGATCGACGTATATAAAGCTGTGCTATAATTAACCCTATTTTAACTGGGGGGTCAAATTGACCCCCTTCTCGACATTTCACGCCACGATTCCGCAACGCGCAAAGATTTTGCCGCGTCATTTCATGACTTTTTTTCATTGTAAGTCTCCCGCATATTTTGAGACCAAATTTGCGACGTCCGGGTACACCGTTTTGAAGTTACGCAATGTTTTGCATATGCATGTCAACCTGAAAACAGCTCAAATTCATGATTTCTGTGCAAATCCTATGCAAATTGTGGTTTGTTTGTTTTGTTTTTTTTTTGGTTAATTGATATAAGTTAGATTATTTCAACTTTTAACCATTGAAATTAATCAATTCTAATGTAGATAAGCTTGAAAAAGTGCCTGCAACAAATTTTGGAAAAAAAAACAAACAAACAATGGAAAACAAAAGATCGAAAAAACAGTAAAATACATGAAAAATTAACAAAACAATAAAAAAACAAAAGAAACTGATTTTGACTGCGCTATTTTTTTAAAAGAAAATTGTTTGATGTGTCTTGAGGAACTCTGACACAAAAATTTAGCAATCCTTCAGTCTTTTTGTTGGAGTTATATGTAAAAATATAATTTCATGCATAAATTTGCATAATTAATTTATTCAAAAATATAAAATCAACATTTTTTCTATTGTATGACCGTGTAATCTTGTAGTTGACATCCGGCTCTATTTTCAGGCAAAATTTTGCGGCGATCGCGCGATCGGCGGCCGAGATCTGAAGGGGGGGGGGGGGGGGAGTCAAATTGACCCCCCCCCCCGTAAAAACTTGGTCTCCAATAGCCCAGTTGAAATAGGGTTAATGCAATAGACTAGAAGCGTCTAGAAACTCTACATTGCTATTGAGTCGACAGCCGAATCACTGACACTGTGTTGCCAGAAGGTGATCTCGATTGATACGGTATAAAAAAAAAAATGGTGAAATTTGGTGATTTATATAATTGTGATGACCTATGTAGTAAAAAGGACTTTTATTTGCCACCACATTCGAGCATCCACACAGCTGGGAGAATACCATAGTGCTATTGCACTCCCACGTCATGTGTGGCAATCATCTAAGTAAGAAATACGATGCATGCACTGTTAAGTGTTAGTCCGCTGTGACATCACACTTCTAGCTGAAGATCAACGTGCTCACACATCATGGAGATCGATCCCCCTTTTTAGCAGACGACAACGCCAGCACGGGTACTATATTTGAACATTGTTTTTTATCAAAGTTACAGGTGACCTTAGGCATTGAAATTTGGCAGAGATCATCTTTGGGTCTTTCTAAATATGATGATCGATGTAGCTAAAAAGTAATTTCTAGCTTTTCTATTGATGCACACTTAGTATTTGTGTGAACAAAACGGAACTGCATATTGTCTTGTGGAGATGAGTTCTAAATCCATTTCTGAACATTGTGTTTTCATGCTTTCCTCCAGATAAAAAGACGTAACATGACAGTTCTTCGGGAGTGATGGTGATTTAAAGGAACTCGGTATAGGGGTCATCATTTGGAGAACGAAGACAGATTGATAGCTGTACAGTCTCTAGCTGTCACACCACGAGGGTGCAGATCACCAGATCGAAGAAGTACATGTAACAGATGTGGCCAACGACTAGTCATTGAATGCAGGGTTGACGAATGCTGGAAACACCGGGCCAACATCAGCGAAGGAGCCTCTGAGATATGGACTTCCATTGCACTAACCCTGCTGTAAGCTATTCTGTTGTTTTCCACGATGATTAATGAAGGGAGACTAGTTTGAAATTGATTCACATTTATTTTACATTCTAGAGTCTCAGTAATTACATAAGAGGCTACATTAAGAGACTGAAAGCTTTGTTGGTTTTGTTTTGTTTGAAGAAATGATTTTCAAGTATTAATTATTCTTCATGGAGCAGTTTTGGAGCTGTCCTTCTCTCTGAAAATGAAAGCCTTGAGAGGTTAGTACTCGTATTTAAGAAAAATGTGTACTTGCTGTATCGACAGAAGTGAAAACCATGTTATGGTCAGTCTTGAGTTGTGTAAGTAGAGCTGAACGTTGCTTATGGCAAATATGTATATTAAATGATTTTGCACTTCAAGTTTATAATGTAAACTGGAGGGACCTATTATCCTCATGCCATAATTTGTATGATTTGTAAAACCTTTAGATTTTACTTATTTGCCCAGGAATTCAACACACACATCACTCCAAGGGGGAGGAGATACTTCAATAGCTGATGGAAGGAGTTCTGACTGCTCCAAGGAGACACCTGCTTATCCAGATCATCGTAGCATATTTCTTGTTGATAATGGAAGCAGAAAACTGTACAGCGTAAGTTCAATTGTTTGAATACTGGTCTGGAAAACCAGTTTCCCATTGTCATGTCTTGTACTATACATTTCCATGCAATATAGCACCATCTAATTTGCCTGTTCACTTTTGTTTTTGTCTTCTCAAATATAGAGAATAACAGTCTGAAATGTGCCCCCCCCCAAAAAAAAAAAAAAAAAAAAAAAAAAAATGAATAAAAAAAAAAATGAAGGGACCGGTAAGTATAACGTTGTAAATGAAGTGATGGTTATAGATTTAAAAATAAAGACTGATATACTTGTATGAAACATGTAAACAGAGTGTACCTACAAGACTCCGCGCTGACTTATTTTCTTGGTAGCCCGATTGGGCCACATGTAAATGATAATAGTCCTAATACTTATGATATAATTATAATAATGATGAATAAAAAAAATGGAAATTGATTTGCCATAAAGTTCGATGGATAATCACATCTTGTATTTTTCTACTAACTGTGCACATCCACACTTAACCCATCTGCATGAAATTTTCATTTGTATTAACTGATATTTGGTGTAAGAAGCACATGAATAAATGTACTTGAAACAGCGGTACTGAATAGCAATAGAAATTAATGCCAAGAAAAAAAACATGAAAATATTTCAGCCCCTTAAAAGATTGAAATGAGGGTCAATTTTTTGATGTTATATTTGCTTCGTAGAATATGATTAACATTCTTCTTGCTTCCTTTTTAAATTCAGATACCCAAGTAGTGAGCAAAAGACGCGTTGAAGCCAAGGCAGTTGCGATGCAGTACCCCACTTTGTGAGACACCACACAAGGTGCACAAGGATATGTAAGTTTATACTCATAAGTTTATGTGATCTACAACTTTTTAGCCCTCTTTAGCAGAAAGCTTAAGTGACATACATGGTATCTTATTCATCTAGCTTTTAAAAACTTGAACATTTTCAACTTTTCTCCAGAGATAGTGGACAGAATTCAACCATACTAGGAGTTGATCATCCTTGTTTAGTTAGGGGGCAAGGACCCAAAGTTGTTCAGGATATGGTCATGAGCCCCCCCCCCCCCCCAAAAAAAAAAAAAAAATGGCCTTTACAGGGAAATTAATTGCATCTATGTCTTAATTAAATCATTGGGCAGATATACAGGCAATGTGGGGGCTTTTGATAATCTTTGATGTACATGTTCATAGATGTCTAATAAATTTTGTGTGCAGATTGGTCTGATTCCATGACTTACTAGTAGGTTGGATGTACGTAAACTCCAACGTAACGTAATGTAACGTAAGCTCCAACATGCCAGTTGCGCCATTCATTTATTATAAACCTATTCTCGTTTTCTTCCATAAGAATGCCACTACATGTATTTCTACTGCTATCAGATCTTCATCAGTTATAGTCACTCTGTGCCAAAGTGAAATTTGTTGAGACTCGAGAAAAGCTTTGACCTACAATGCATTCTTATATTTCAGGAGTACCTGTATGACAAGGATCTCGGGATTCATTGAGTATCGTTTGGAGACCTTGAGGAGCTATGACACCACTCATCAACTCAGGCAGAGAGAGAGTAGTTGCAGCTCCCACCAAGCCCCTGACTGAACACAATTCCAACGTTAGATTAGAAGCCCAACGAGAAGAGACAGCTACCATCGGTGTATAGGCCTACGTACATATCCTTGCTTTTTCCTCTTTGAGATACATTAAATGCTCCTCTGAAGTTGGAACTTACATTCTTGTTGAAGAGTCAGCCTCATCAGGCTCATCTGTAGTTGAACATGAAGCTGTTACCAGGACGTACTGCAGCACTTCAACACTACAAGTAGAACAGGGCTCGTCGATGAAAAGAGTTTGTTTTGAAACTTCAAGCTGCCCTGAAAACAACCTTATTATAGGGAAGATTTTATTTTCCCAAACAACTGGCAGTATTCACCAAATATTGTGATGACACAAAACGATCCAAATTCTGTATGTTCATCCATGCTTCCTTCCATGTGTCCATCTGTTACAGTTTCAGTAACTTTTTTGAACTTCAATTGTAACCAAACTTGGATAATAGGTGCACTATGGTAACTTTCCCTTATGACACACTTTGAAGTCACATGACAGGGTCAAAGCCTCAAAAGTAAAAAAACAAGGTCATTTGAGGTATAATTGTTAGTTTATTTGGTTAACTGTTTCAAATTTTGTCAATTAGTGCTAGTTGATATTTAATTTGAATATTAGATGATCAAATATCAGTAACACAATAAACTGCCTTTAGTCAGAAACTGGCTTTCTGGTGAAAAAAAAAAGATCTATTTTTAGGACAGAGACTGGTCGATCCATGTACTGTTTTCAAATGTGGTCTTAACAACTGCTAGTGAAGTGGGTACTGGTGTAATGTTCATTGTGTATATTTTAAACTCAACTGAGCCAAAGGCTTGAGTGAGCTATTGCGATCGATCGCTTTTTGTTCGTCATGCGTCGTGCATAGACTTTTACATTTTCATCTTCTTCTCAAGAACTGGTGGGCGGATATCAACCAAACTTGGTGGGGATCATTCTCAGGGGGTAGGGACCAAAAGTTGTTCATGTGGAGCATGTGGCCCAGGGGGACAGCCCCAAGGGAAAAAGGGGGTAATCTTTAAAAATCTTCTTCTCCAGACCCCAAAACAACGCAGTTAATATGTTATTTGTAGATCTATACATTTACCTATAAAGAATATAGTTTGTTCATAGAAAGACCCAAGTTTCGGTGGTGGGGACCAAGGGGAAAAACACATGTCCATCTTCTTCAAACCGGAGTCCAGATTTCAGTCAAACTTGTTGGGATCATCCTTAGTGGGTAGGGTCCCAAGGTTGTTCATGTTGAGCATGTGGTCGAGGGGGGGGGGGGGGGGGGGGCAAAGGAAGATGGGAGAAAATTTTGTGCTCCAGATCCAAAAGCATTATAGGCAAGATATGGTGTATGTGGATATCTTTATAGGTGAAGAATATACGTCATGACAATGCCTCAATACCTATGATAACCTCCTTGGAGCTCGGGGGGGGGGGGGGGGGGGGGGGGGGGGGCAGAGGATAGGGCCCCAAGAGAGGAAAAAAAATCTTGCTCTCCAGACCCGAAGCATTACAGTCAAGATACGTTTTAAGTAGATACCTTAAAGATAAAGAATATTCATGAAATGTTGTTCGTGACAATACCTCGGAAAACCCCTATGGACAGACTGTTTTGTGTACTAACATCGGTCTTGTACTAGTCAGTCAGTCCGCAGCGTGTGCGATAATGAGGCACGAACGACAATTTTATTCAGAATCACGTTTACGCAGTTTGTGCCCTTGAGACTGACGAGATTTCGCGATACTTTGCGAGAGTTTTTGCAGAGGTCGCAACAACAGCTTTCATAGCTTTCGCAGTGCATTGTTTGACCCAGGATTGTTAGTTAAGTTATAGAGCTGATTATGCTCATTAATTTGATACCTAATTTCCCTATTTTTGATGTCAATATAGGCCTAGTAGTCCATTTTAGCATCAAAGTAAACGATTATTTTGCCAATGTTCAAGAAGCTTTTAGATCATAGTTTGATGTTTTGCTAGTTCCTGACTGGTATTGAAAATAGATCTCCGTAATTTCTTCGATTTCACAATCGTGAAACTTGAGCGAGTATGATCAATTAAAAAACGAAGAGGGGCACCATTTTTAAGGTTGTGAATTTTCCTGTTGAAAACAAGGCAAATTATGTTTTCTTACGGGAAGTGGGGTAGTGAATGAACACGCGTGGAATGTGTTGTTGATACCCAGACAATGGTCGTGGACAATGACCAGGATTGGAATGTTTCATGAGGAATTCCACTATCGCAGCTAGTCTTTGCTCATTCTGAAATGTGGTGTGTGCAAGCACATGGAAACATGTGCTTACTTCTTTCATGTGCATGCATTTCACCCTGTGTCAAGAATTCAGACTAGCAGTGCTCGGGGCAATCCACATGAATAATTGATTAAGCATTCATGTGCCTTGCAGCAGAGCTCGGAACAGGTGCCAGCCAGGTCCACTGTTCAGGGTCATTGTAAGTGCACACTCACATACACATCATTGGTTCCTGTGTAAAGTTCAAGTTTTGTATAGAGAGTGAAAATTCGATCACAATCTGGAACCTAACATTTAAAACTCACAGCATTGAGTCAGCAGCCAATGGATACTACGCAATGCGACACGCCGCGTCTTGCGACAGATTTCGACCAATCACAGACCCGGAATTCCGGTACGAATGCGAGGATAATCTTTTTAAACTCGACGCTAGACATGTCTCTGAATTTTGCTAGTTCCTGACCCGTATTGAAATGAAGATGGGAAAACGTGCCCTTATTGTGATAATATATACTTTAGCGGACATAGTCTTTACCATATTTTAGAGGGGCATGAAAGATTTCAGGTTAGTTTTTTGGTGTCAAACGTGAAGGAATATTTTTGAATACAATACCGAACTTCGAGAGGGATTTTGATATTCTATATTCTTCTTTTCCGTTTATTTTGATCATGAGCATATTTGCTTATGTTTTCTCTTTCAGTCGATACTAAAAGTGTCGAAAACTGACAAGAAATACTCGTTCTACACGGATTTATTCATGACCATGTATCTGCTCATTACGTATGCAAGCAGCGCTCAGCCGTGCATACGACTTGAATAAATACATGCGTTTTCGCTCGCGCTGCGGACTGACTGTAGTCTGATTTCATACCTTGATACCACCTTCAGAAATGCATCCTTTCTGTACAAAATGGCATGATATAAAAAGAAAGTCAAAATCTGAAATTTTTAGAGAATTTGTTCCGTTTGTTGTATTTTTAGATCAGATTAATACATTACTTGTACCTACATTTGTATTGGATGTTACATCACTGCAAGCCTCATTACATCTTATTCTTATGGACAGTAATGTGTTTGTGTGTGAAAGTTTATGAAATATACTCTGTAATAACGAAATTGTATAGGAACCACACACATTATCTCAATGAGTTATTACTATATGCCTATGTTATATTCATTTGTAAGAAAGCAACCAGAGTCAGATTTCTCTAATTAAATTCCAAAATACATGTACTGTACATTTAGTACACAATCCTTGGGAATTAATTCCTGCTTTAGTTTCAGACTTTGCCTTGCGGCTACTCCTTGACACAGATTTCGAGTTGTATAGCCACATATAATTTATAGTTCTTAATACACTGTACAATAAAACATGTGTTATGAAGCTGAAATAATGAGAAGGATGAGAAAGACTCAAATCAAGTTTGTAGCCCATATTATACCAAAATTATGAATTATAATAAATTTGCTCTCATAGTGTTAAGTTGACTTGGTCATATGATTAAAGCTTTCGTGACTTGATTTGAGATAATTATCATTGAGAAATTTATAATGCATTTGGAGTTGGATTATTATACCTGTCCTAGCTGTAAGAAAAAACCAAAATCAACTGCCTAGTTCCTAGTATAGCAAAGTTATTCACATAATTAAAAAAATCGCTCCCATAGACTTTATGTGTACCGTTTCTCTCCCCTCTCCCCCTCACCTCCCCCACACCTTCATCGTTTTTTTTTATTCTATCACTTGCCGTGTCACAATTTCATGTGCTTAATGAGCTCATATATTCAAGATTCAAGATTCAAGATTCAAGATAATTTATTGTCATGTATAAAATATACATAAAATTTGTTTTCGGACATACATAAAGATAGAGGTGCATAAATGAAGAATATAAATCATGAAATAAGTTAACATAAGTTTTATACCATACATACATAAAATATATACATTTAATACAAAAAAAAATGAAATATTGCAGGAGAAAATAAGCGTATATAAAGTATGCATTTTTTTTTTTTCCCCTTCGCCCTATTCACCCCATCCAGGCACTTCCATATGCTAGAGCACTCCTCCAGTTGAGACTTTAACACATGTTCTACACACCACCACTACCCCCCCCCCCCGACTCTCAGAGAGTACACTTCCACATACACACCCACACACACACGCACACACACACACATACACGCACACACACATACCCCACACCCGCGAGTTACACCCATATAAACTTATACATACACACACACACATACACCAAAACTATCACCTAATCAACGTGAAAGAGCGCTCCAGCACACAAAAAGCCTGGGCAAGGATAGGAGACAGTAAATTATCTTCAAAGAGAATTTGCTGCGTGACAAAGGCTATAAAAAAAAAGAGACATTCATACACCATACTAAAATATAACAGGCAGTGTGACGTATTGCAAATACTCAATAATGTTATCATATTTGTATTTTGTTGAAAAGTTCTCTTAATTCTTTTCCTTCTTTCCTTTTCTGCGTATGTTCCAGTAACAAATACAATATATAATAAATTAAAAATGTTTCATCACAAAATCTAAAACATTCAATTCAGTCATAGGTCATAGGTGCAGCTCAAAACTTCCCAGGTGTACTGTTGGCTCATCCACAATTACACTGCTGCTGTTTACAAATTTGTGTACAGTTATTTTGCAATGAGTCAAAAATATGTAACAATTCAACATAACTAATGAACAATACAATTGTCATCAAGTGCACACATACTGGACTTTCACACCACAAATACATTGCACAAAGGGTAGTTAAGCTCAACACATACAGTCCATGTAGATAGGTCAGAGCCCTGCTTGGGCCGAGTCATCTGGCACTTGTCTTAAAAATACAACTCATGAATCATGAATCATTAGAACAGTTCACATATTTTCAACATATAACATATACTATAAATAACAAAAAAATAACCTCATCTGTTAAATCTGCTATTGAAAACTTTACATGCTGCGATCAGAAATGACCGTCTGAACCTCTCCGTCTTTACTTTTGGAAGTCTAATTCTACCTGATCTGTTTACAGTCACCTCATCATGAAGCGGATGTGATTCATCTTTCATTACAATATCAAGTCTAGACACAAGAGCAGATTGTACAATGTCCTCTAGATGTTGCACAGGCATTCCTATAATTTTACTGGCTTGTGATACAACCCTTGTCAATTTGGACTTATTTTTCTCTGTTAAACAACTAAACCATGCTACTGATGAGAAGCACATGACAGACTGTATTACACTTTGATAGAACAAAACAAGTGTTTGACTCTTCACATTAAATGACCTGAGTTTTCTAAGGAAATACAATCGCTGGTTTCCTTTTGACTGAATTTTCTTAGTATTTGCATCCCACCTAAGTTTATCGTCTATAATTGTTCCAAGGTATTTGTACTCTGACACCTGCTCTATGGTATCTCCCCCAATGGAAATCCTGTCATGATTGTTTTAACCAGTTTTACCAAAATCAAAAATCATCTCTTTAGTTTTCCTGGTGTTTAAAATCAGTGATGTTTGTTCACACCATTCCACAAACTTGTCAACACTTCTCCTGTAAACCATTTCTTCATTGTTACGTATCAATCCTACAATACATGTGTCATCTGCGTATTTCACAATATGACAAGATGGACTTACTGGGCTATCACTTGTTAAGAGAGTGAACAAAATAGGTGAGAGCACACATCCTTGTGGTGCCCCAACATTCAGTGTTCTATCATCGGAAACTACCTCCCTAGGCGTACTCTTTGCGACCTGTCGGTCATGAAATCTCCTATCCACAGAGACAGATATGGGTTAACCTTCTTAACAATGAATCATAACATATTTTTTTTTTTGGTCCACCCTTTTGGGTTGCAAGTTCACAACACATGGCCATTTACGGGTTCAATTTTATATAAATGTTGTATATAAGGAGATATGCAGTTGTAGAGCTCGACTCTTGATTTATTTCATGCTTCCCATTGTGCATTGAGTGTTTTTATGTAACCCTGTATATTCATATGTTTATTCAATGCTGCAATTCAATTTCTTTTCAATTATGTAAGATTCATTTGTGATATTCATGATGCCTACATTAATTTGCTGCATTCGTTGGATGAATAAAATTTGAGATTTTTAACCTGATATTATTGCTTTTGTTTTAATGTATTTTCGTCACAGTTACATTATCTGCATACATGTAATTTCATTTCAGATTCATCTCCGAGACCTTGACTAGCTTTCGCTTGTCACGCATGCTGCACTAGGTTTGGTGAAAGCTAGTCAAAAGGGCCAGACCAGCAATAAGCTAGTCTAGCTGTTTGTACTAGCTCTATGTTAGTGTAACTTGACACCATCTACACTAGTTTAAAGCTAGTCGTTTTCTAGTCAAGCAGCAATGACTAGCCTTACTCAGCATAGTCCAGCATCCATTACAAGTCTCATGCTAGTCCAGCAGTCATGACTAGCATGGAAATCCAAAGCTAGTAACTTAGTTCAGCAGACATGACTAGTTTTGTGCTAGTCCAGCGCTCTTTGACTATCTTTTGCCTAACTAGTCCAGCAATCACTACTAACATGATGAGTAGTTTTATGCTCATTACTAGCTTGATTTCCCTAGTCCAGCAGTGTTAACTAACATCATGACTAGCATTATGCAAGTCCAGAAGTCATTACTTGCCTTGGCTTACCAAGTCCAGTAGTCATTACTAACTTCACGGTAGTCCAATAAGCAAGTCAAGCTAGCATTACTAGAATAACACTAGTCCAGGGTGACACCATCTGGACTAGCTTCTTATTAGTCCTGCCTACCAATTTAGGTTGTGTGTGTTGCGTTTGTAGGTGCCTCTGTAATTTCTGGTACTAAATAAGTGGTGAGATGTTTATGTGATATACATTTGAAGCTTTTTGTATTGTATGGAATAATACTTGACGTATAATCATATAAATGAGCAAATACAATAAAGCCTTCTTGAAGATGCAATAGAAGTAATGCAAAGACTATGTCGATTTGCCGACTTTGTTACAGTGGCATAATGTACGATAGCAGGAAAATCTATGTATGCACTGATTAGGAGTTATTTTGTACATGCATGCAGTGCACTCCAGTAATAAAGAAGTCCTTGGAACTGAAGGTTTCCTTTCGTATATCATTTGTTTTTTTAAATTATCATTACCGAACGGTAAAGTAGGTAAATATAAAGAGATGGATATTTTGGGACCTGTAGTTTGGTTTCATTGACACAAACACACAAAAAATCTTTAAACTGCATTCGTCATTTATAGCGGGAGTGCACTGTAGACGAGTGTATAGGTCTACAACATACAGGGAGCCACCCTAGTCTAGATCTCGTATGACAAAAGATACACACAAAAAATGGAGGAAACTCTTTCACATTTAATCAACATGAAACAATAGCCAACATGGTAACGAAATAATCTTTAAAGTTAACTCGTGGAACGTTTAATTGGTGTGTTTTCTCCCTTTATTACTTCCACAAGTTTGTCTTAGCCAAATCTTTGTAATCAGTCCCAGGGGGACTTGCCTTGTGCCGAAGTCACTGCACTAATTCATTGCATTTAAGAAAAGGTAAGACTTCGTCAATTATCATTATCTTGGCACCCTTAGCATTGACTTTCATTTCATGTGCTGTTTAATTGTACGTGCTCAAGTAGATATCAATACAGCCGAAGAAACAGAGTGGAACAGGGTTTGACATCCATGTCTTCAATGCCAAGGTTTCTGTGAAACATGCATATCAGCTTCCATTAGCTTTGTGATGCTAAGAAGGTAGGAAATCCCTGGGAGAAAGAATAAATTCTACCTCATTTCATTAAAAGCTTTTTAATTGTAAGGAAGGAGAATTTATATATTGAAATATATGCATAGCAAAAATGTGAATGAAGACAATGCAATCTAAAACGGGTGTTCTTATAATTCCAGAATGCTCAGACTGCTTGTTAAATGAATCATGGAATACTATGTACAAATGCTGTACATGGCAACACCAAGTGCATTGTATAGATGCAAGAAGAGCTGAACAATCCTGATCTCATGTATTTTTCTTATACAGCTTTTATGTTTTTATGTGTGTGAGGATGAAGTCGGACTCTAGGACTCAGTGAGAGAATGAAGGAGGCATGACTGCTTTGCTCTGGAGTCAAAACGCAAGTGTGCTTTATTCATTGTTCTCCAGTATATCAATCCAACACATGTACATTTGATGTATCACTGTACACTATATTTACAAAACATGACCCGGTGACTTTCCGGTGTTGTTTACAATACATTGCTGATATGGTGTGATGAGGTGATGATAAATGACGGGGAGAGCGGAAAGGAAGTGGGAACAGAAAGTAGCTGTCGGCGTATCAAAGATCATGATGAGAGAAAGAAACCAGAGAACGATAAGAACTTGACAGTGGAAGGGTGGCGGTGAGATGGCTGACTATGGAATGAATGAAACATGCTGTTTACTGCTACACCATAGATAGTCACAATATGTCTCGTGCAGACACAACATCCCTTCCCTTCTTGGAAAAGAAACACATCACTAATGTTGTCTGTGAGTGAAAGGATAGCCAAGAGTTAAGGAAGAGCAATAGACATAGGAATATACGGAATAAAGTCATGAGTGATTTTCAAGCAAAATACGGTCATGACAAACTGGAACAAATTATGTTTTGCATGTCAAACTTCAGTGGAATATGAATCCATGCACTGTTGTGTTATGTACTTGCATGTAACGATATTTAACATATCAACTCGTGAAGGTAGAAATTAATACATTAAAATATACTTTATGATCTTTGTATGTGAACTCTGCAAACTTGAGTTTTGGTTTACCAACAAAGTGGTATCGCAAACTTTCATATACATCATATTGTAACCATAGAAACAGGAGATAGCGTATAGAGAGTAAAAAGGAAGATAGAATTAAGGCAAATCTGATGTCTGTTATTCAACATGAATACAAATATGACACATTTGTGAACACTTCTGATAATACGACAATACACGAATGAAATGTCATACGAGCAATGTAATGTGAATTTCATTACAAGTATATAAACAGGGTTCATAATGAGTTGTCTTAACTTAGTCTGCGAATACACATCTTATAAACATGGATAAACATGGTAAAGGTTTACATTTCGATCACACATCATGATTGAACAGTCAGACTTCTTTTGGAATCCTCTTCTTCTTCTTTTTTTTTTTTTGAGTTCTCTGTTGAAAAGAGTCGGGCATTCATATATTTACAGTTATTTAGTTATTTACAGTTCATGTGGCACTGATAGTTTTCCGCTGAGTGTTCTTTTTTTTTTTCAGTCTACTTTACAGTTAACGAGTCAGGAATTCACTATAGTTCACATGAGTGTTCACATGATAACACCTGACCTGAAATATGTAAGTCTGTCTGGTGGTCGCGATTGCCTGAGCGATCGTCGAAGCTCTACTCCGTTCTGCTGCGGAGCGGTATGACGATCACGCTGCGTGTCATCGTGAAGGTCGAAGTCGGTGTGGTCGTCGCGTTCTCGCGAATCTGGCTTTTGTGGAGCGGGGATTTGGCGTATTTGCGACATGTATCTCATCGCTGTCTCGTTTCCCCTGCGAAGTTTTACGCTTCCACCTTTTCTCGCGATAACTACCCACGGTTTGGGGTCGAATCGCGAGGAGAATTTGTCTCGCTTTCTCTGCGTGATGATAACATGATCCCCCGGGTTGACATTCCGTGGTCGCGAGCGTTTCTTGTTGTCGTGGTACGCCTTCATGTTCGCTTTGTATCGCTGATCGTGTCGTCTCGCACTGGCGTACGCTCTGCGAGTTGGCGTTGGCGTTGACGGCAACTTCGTGCGAAGCTCTCGATTGTATAGGAGCTTTGCCGGTGTCGCCAGTGTTGCCGGATGAGGCGTCGAGCGATAGATGAGCAGAAAAGCTAGCATAGCTCGATGCCAATCACGGTTGCTATTTCTCGCTGTTCTTATCGCTTTCATGAGAGTAGCGTTGAATCTCTCAACTTCCGCGTTTGCTTGTGGATGGTAGGTTGTGACGCGGCGGTGTTCGACAGCGATCGCTTTCATGTATTCCGCGAACTCCTGCGAAATAAACTGCGGTCCGTTGTCCGTCACGATTTCGTCTGGAAATCCATGCTGCGCGAAGATTTTATCTAGCCGCGACGTGATCACTTGCGATGTCGTTGATCTGAGGATTTCAACTTCTGGCCACCGCGTAGCTGCATCTACGATGACTAGAAGCGTTTCTCCAGTCGGTAGAGGTCCACACAAGTCGATGTGGAGTCTGCTCCACGGAGCGCGAGGCATGGGCGATGGCTGGAGAGGCACAGAGGGAGGAGCTGGCATCTCAGCTTGGCAGGCTGAGCAGTTTCGAACTAGTGTCTCTGCATCGACATCGATTCTCGGCCACCAAACTTTTGTGCGTAGGGCCTGCTTCAGTCTCACAATGCCCTGATGTGGCTCGTGTGCGATGTCGAGCGTTTGCTTTCGCAGCACAGTAGGGATGACGATGCGAGTTCCGCGAAGAAGAAGACCATTCTTCGTCGATAGCTCGTCGCGAACTCGTTGATACGCGGATAATCGCGGGTTGTCGGGCCACTTGCCTGTATTCACCGCATCGATCACCTGTTGGATTTCGGAGTCGGCAAGGGAGGCTGTGGTAATTTGTTGTCGCGAAAGTGCTCGTGGTATTGCGTGCGTCAGAATTGCGTCAATGTACTTTCTGCGATATTTCGATCGCGATGAGGTTGATCAATCGGTAGACGTGACAAAACATCAGCTGGATTTGTCTTCCCTGGCATATGCCTAATCGTGAAGCGATATTGCTGTAGGCGTAGGGCCCATCGTTCAATGCGTGCGTGTGGTCGACCGTGCGGTCCGTAGATGTATAGGAGCGGCTTGTGGTCGGTGTGGAGAACAAACTCAGTTCCGTACAAGTAGAGATGAAATATCTCACAACCCCACACGACAGCTAACGCTTCTCGTTCGATTTGCGAATACCGACGTTCCACATCAGAGAGCGTGCGACTAGCATACGCGACTGGGCGTGTTTTCCCGTTGATCGTCTGCGTAAGAACAGCACCAAGACCGACGGGGCGGGCATCGACTAGTAGCTCGGTCGGTGCTCCCGTGACGAAATGTGCCATGACTTCCTCGCTCGTCAGGGCATGTCGAAGTCGGTCGAATGATTGCTGCTGCTCAGGACCCCAAATCCATGGCTGGTCCGCGCGAGTGAGTCGGCGAAGGGGCTCGGCAATGGGGGCAAGATTTGGGATCAGTCGCGCACAATAATTCACTAATCCCAAGAACGAGCGAACTTCTGAGGAGTTTGTCGGCTGTCGAGCTTCTTTGATGGCCGCTATTCAAGCGTCATCGGCTGCGATGCCGTCTCTCGAAATCACGAAGCCGAAGAATTTGATTTTCGGCACCCGGAAGATGCACTTCTCCGGATTCACGGTGAGGTGACGGTCGTTGAGTCGTCTCAGCACGGCGTGGAGACGGGCATCGTGCTCGGCGATGTCCCTCCCGAACACCACGATGTCGTCCGAGATGTTCTTTACGCCTTCCAGTCCTTGCAACGCGGTCTGTATGGCATACTGATATGCCTCGCTTGCTGATGACAATCCGAAAATCAATCTCTTATAACGCATCACACCACGATGTGTCACGAATATCGTTATATCTCGTGAGGTCTCTTCGAGTTCAATTTGGTGGTATCCCCACTTTAGATCCAGCTTAGAGAATACCGCGGCACCGTTGAGTGCGGTAAGGGTCTCGTCTAGGGTGGGGATCGGGTGGCGCTCTCTTTTCACCGCTAGATTGGCTTTTCGCATATCTACACAGACTCGTATGTCCCCATTTGGCTTTGGAACTACCACAAGCGGGCTCGCCCACGATGTCGGGCCTGACACAGGCTCGATGATGTCCATGTCGATTAGCTCTTGAAGTTTTTTGTCTACCTTTTCACGGAGGTGAAATGGTATCCGACGGGCTGGTTGAGCAATAGGGGCTATGTCCGGATCAACATGTACACGCACCTTGTATTCCGTGAGCTTGCCGAAACCGGGAAAAACTTCTGGATATTGACGCTGGAGGTCATCGACGTGGTGGCTGGCAAGATGAGCGTCAATGTGAACGGCGCTGGCGTTGTGATTTGTCTCTTGTACACTCTCGTCTGCGACTCGAATTAGCTGTAGCGCTGCGGCTGTGTCTCGCCCAAGAAGACATCCACTGCTTCCGTGCACGACAACGAATCGTGCTGTCGTTGAAAGTTGACTCGAGCACGAAGTCCTAGCGCTGAATTCCCCAGTCACTGGCAATGGGGTTGTAGCACCGTACGGAAACAGGCGAATATGAGTGGGGGTCAATCGCAGATCAGTCGTTGATGCGCGGCCTCTCATCCACTCATATGTGCGGGCGTCTATTATATTTACCGACGCTCTGGTGTCGACCAGCATGTCGATTTCGATGTCCGCTATTTTGACGCGGGTCTTGTTTCGCGACTGCCCAATGGTGAAGAGACGGTGGGTGTCCGTGGCAGGCGTTTCACCAGTCTCACTGCCGTTGTCGTGGTGGCTGGCGATCTCGTCGTCGAATGGCTGGAAATTACTGAGTTCTTCAGCCACTGAATTCACGCCTTTCGAGCTGCTGCTGCGACAAACTCGAGAATAGTGTCCGATTTTATGACACTTTCTGCACTCCTGTCCTCTAGCTGGGCACTGTTGATCTGGAGGTTGATGTCCGTTGATCCCACAGTTAGAACACGGTCCAAAGTTAGATTGGCGCGAGTGCTGTGGCGCGTATAAATCCTCTTCCTCCTCGTTTGCGGTGTCGACCGCGATTTGAGAACCGCCGACCACGCCTGTCATTAGGCGCTCGATAGCCCTGTCTAGCAGTCACTTCGTCTACGTGTTCAGTGGAGGGGGTCGAGTTCTTCATCTCCATCGCCGAGGCTTGGCGATCGGCTGCTTCCGCAGCACGAGCGATAGAGAGAAGACCAGTCAGCTTAAGGTCCGACTCTCTCAGCAGTCGACGGCGTAGCGACTTGGAGTTGCATTATATTGTCAATGAACTGATCTCGAATGTGGTCGTCCTCGTTGGCACCGAATTCACACGTGGAGGAGAGCGTCTTAAGCCTCGTGTATACTCATCAACAGACTCGCTATCACGTTGCTCACATTGGCGGAATGAATGTCTCTCGAATGCAACGTTTTTCTTTGGCACAAAATAGCCAGTCAAGGCTGACATAGCAGAGTTGTAAGATGTTCCCCCATTCAGCGTGGCAAACAGCTGCTGCACATCTGGTCCGACGCAGTGAAGAAGAATTGCCCGTTTTGCTGCATCTTCTGTGACTCCCGTAGCGGCAATGTAGTACTCGAATGCCATCTTCCACTTCGACCAAGCATGCGATGCTCTGGCCGAAATATCGAAGGGAGCAGGCGGAGTAAGCATCCTCGTCGCCATTTTTATGTTTTTATGTGTGTGAGGATGAAGTCGGACTCTAAAGACTCAGTGAGAGAATGAAGGAGGCATGACTGCTTTGCTCTGGAGTCAAAACGCAAGTGTGCTTTATTCATTGTTCTCCAGTATATCAATCCAACACATGTACATTTGATGTATCACTGTACACTATATTTGCAAAACATGACCCGGTGACTTTCCGGTGTTGTTTACAATACATTGCTGATACGGTGTGATGAGGTGATGATAAATGACGGGGAGAGCGGAAAGGAAGTGGGAACAGAAAGTAGCTGTCGGCGTATCAAAGATCATGATGAGAGAAAGAAACCAGAGAACGATAAGAACTTGACAGTGGAAGGGTGGCGGTGAGATGGCTGACTATGGAATGAATGAAACATGCTGTTTACTGCTACACCATAGATAGTCACAATATGTCTCGTGCAGACACAATAACAGCTTTATTGTTTCAGTCAGATAATTCAGAAAACATACTTAATGTTGACCCATTTGTGGTAAGTTCATGAATGCCAGTAACCATTATACATTGCAGCTCTCTTTGTACATTTTGGGGGCCACTAGGTCATGTAGGTAGCAGTTTATAACTGCCTTAACCCGCTGAGGACGAGTCCCGAGTATACTCGGGCAAGTGTCTATGGGAAATGCGTGTTGTAGCAAAATCAGTCCGTCTTCAACTGCCAAAGATTTTAAAGTCAGGATCATTCTAATGAATGCAGTAAGTGGCCTTGTTATGCAAACTATATAATGAACGTTACTTAACGCTGAAAATGTATGAAAGAAATGCTGAGAAAGATAAGGGGAGCTCATAGAAGTGCAGTGACTGTCCGCAGGCATATCTGCATAATAACATAATGGTGTATGCCCACAAAGAGAAAGAAACTTGAGAATCATTCATGCTGGTACAAGATGAGCTTTGTCCACTGCCTCTGGAGCGTAGACCTATTCATCTTCTGTTGAAGGCTGAAAGGGAATCAGTAGAAATTAATTTTAAAAAAGTAAATTAGTTGATTGAAATATTTTGATTGAACGATGATAAACAAGTTATCTTGTGTTTGCTCAATTTACCGCATGTCGCCTTAAGTAGAAATATTCAAGGTAACACTTTATTGAAAAGTGATAGGCAAAGATTTGCAACGTATTATGGTAAATTTAGTCAATATGTCTTTAATGTTGTAAAATTTTGCTGAAATCACAGGGACTGTCTCTGTCTGTCTCTCTTCTCTTAAAAATCCATTCAGTAAAACATGCCGAAGTCCAAGAATAAAAAGAAATCCAGAGACGATAGTTGGTCATTTTGGCGAAAGAGGGGTCCTAACCCAAGCCCTTCACAGAAATACTACGATGCACCCCAAACACCAAATTGCTCATCAAACAGTAACCACGAACGGTCAAGGAAAATCAGATGTGTTGACTCTCAGGAGGAATTTTACAATGCCGTGGAATCGTTTTCGAGTGGAGATGTGCACACTACTAAAAGTGATTGGGAAGGGACATGCTCAAATGCGGAACGACAGAGAGAGCACGAGAAAAATGAACACCGTGAAGAAGGAACAGGAGCTGCCACGAGTGGCGTCGATCAGGGAGCGTGGAATCTGTCACTACCAACAGCTTTAAGTGGCTGGTTGAGCTTCCTTATATCTAGGATCCGAAATCTGGTAAGCACAACAGTATGTGAAACCTTGCAAAATATAAAAACGTAAATTAATGAACGCTCGTGTATGACTATGGAATGGGGAGATAAGTCGAGCAGAAAGTAGAGTAATGGAATAATTGTGAATCTTCTCGCTTGGCTTGCTACAGAAGTCCTCCGTATCGGGGGGCAAACATATTTTTGTTCGAATTCATTTACTTCCGTTTCGATACCCTCCCCAACTATTCGATAAAGTTTCACAGTGTATAAAGATTAATTGTGTGATTGTAACCCAGTACCCACCTTTGCATATTACAGGGGGAAAAATCAAACAAAAAATCAATAGAGTGAGGGTCATTTTCCGATATTAAGTTGATATTTCATTTCCCTAGTCTAGATTTTAATCCACGTGCAATCTACAGATAATGGATAAAATTAACAATAATGGGCCTTACCGGTCGTAGCCCTGTAGTTACTCTGGTAACACAGCAAAGTAAAA
This sequence comes from Diadema setosum, assembly GCF_964275005.1. Lineage (NCBI taxonomy): Eukaryota > Metazoa > Echinodermata > Echinoidea > Diadematoida > Diadematidae > Diadema > Diadema setosum. The sequence continues at coordinate 6,100,607 of NC_092692.1, read as the reverse complement.
CTATTGCGATGACATAAAATTATCATGCATTAAAATGTATATTCCATATCTAAAACAACAATGACTTTACATGTGTAGTAAACATGATGCATAACATTAATATACCATTAATAACAAGACAGAAGTTGGTAGATGGAAACTACTGTTTGATAGTTTTTAGTCCGAAAAAATCATATTACATGTTTTCGCATTTCACTACAGTCCACAGCAGTTCTCGGCTTCTCTTACCGTCCAATCTCGGTTACTGTAATGACGCAATCCCATGAATCCTCCGTAGACGTCCTGATGAAGAGGTTGCGAGCTGCCCAAGGTGAACAGTCACTCCCGTTAGGAGATGTCACGTTTCTACAGCTACCTGAACACGGCCTGGACACACTCACTTTCTCCCCGCAGACAATCGACGTCATGATCCTCTGCTGTTCCATCAAATTCCGGCGGTTCTCCGTCACGGACGTGCCCGACGCTTTTTACGACGTTTTTCTGTCGAATGCCAGAAGGACTATCGGTAAGCAGATTATAGGCAGAAAGGTTTCACGCAGGGTTCAAGCCCTGTCACGACACTCATTACACTGAAGGGTTTTTAAATTACCCACAATGCTCCTCTTTACCCATAGGCCTAAATTTAGAATGAGAACTCCTGCATATACTGTGAATGCTATTGTACATGTAATTATGTTGACTTCAGTTTTATGAGCGTCATATTCACCCTACACGAGGCTGGAATGCCCCCCGAGGAATGGCATTAAAGGAGAAATCCTTTCCAAATATAAGTTAGTCTGATAAGAAAGAGTAAGATAGGGCCTATTACGAGTTCAATGGTATAGATTTGATCGAAATCGGATGAAAAATAAGGAGGTTATGAAATTTTAAAGTTTCGCTATCTTTCGGGGGAACAGTTCTTGAACAGTCAATATAAATATGTAAATGGCAAAGTGAGCATGTCATTCCCTCACAGCTTGCCATAATATACTAGTAGTTTGTACAGTGAATGTTGAAATTTCCAGTTTTTCGATCAAACGCAATTATGGCCATCTAACTGAACACTGTTCTGAAGTTCCGTCATGTTTCGGACTTCAAAGACAGAAACATTGAATTCTCGTCATTTTTTTTTTTTTTTTTGGTACACGATCAATGGAAAATTGTGAGGGTTTTACAATGTTATTGAAATTCAAGAAATTCTTCCGTCGAGATATTTCATTGTAACCGATAGACAAATTGCCCTACATCGACGTAAATAAGCACGGCATTGATCAGTGTTTCAGTAGTAGGCATGATAAAATAATTATAAAAAAAAATCATGGGCGTACGTACTCTGGCAGGATTCGAACCTACGACCTCCTGATCTCCAGACAGGCGTCATGTCCACTATAGACCACCGAGCTTCTGCCAGACAATGTTTTTTTTTTTTTGTTTTTTTTTTCGGGCGGAAGCTCGGAAACTTCCTTATTACTCTTTTTTTATCAGACTTATTAGACTGGATTTCCTCTTTAAGTACTTGCAAGCTGTACAGACGGGTTTGCTCCTTACGACGTGGGTACTTTCTTGCAAGTTGTGGAGCGCTTTTGGCACCACAACATGGTGGAAAGCAGTCTGTATGACATATTATTGATATATCATCATAATTATCATTTTGACGTGTATTAGGGAAACCACACAATATTTTCTCAAACACAAAATAATGCAACTTCGAAATACTTAGTGTCAGACCTTTCAGAAACAACTGGAAATGGTCACTGACCTCCGAGATTCATCTCCTTTAAAGAAATAATGAGCTAGCAGAGTTTGAGAATATTTTTTTTCATCAATGCGATGAAAATAGGTTTATATTTCTACATCTTTTAATAGATATTTGTGGATATCTAATTAACTCTATGTGATAGTGACTGCATAATTTCATATTATATTCATTATATACCATATTCAACCGTAATTTGAGTTTTATAGACACTGGTATAAGGACGGTGCAGCATGGATTTTCTAAAAGCGATAACTGAGTGTCTTTTAATTTTCCAGTAATGCATCGCTTGCCTTTGGTGAAGTAGCAGTCGATTTTAATAGTACGATATTTCTAATGAGTAATAAAAAACAGGCTTAGAATTGCATGGAGGTTTGTAGATAACTGAAAAATAATCATATTCAAATTTAGGAACCATAATCTCTATACAAAGATATGGAAGTCAAGGAAGACACGTGAATCAGTATCTAAATATGCCTGTGTCAAGTTTTTGAAAGAACACGTTTCAGACATTCCCATTTCGTTTGTTATGACCTCTACAATTTGGTACAAAGTCAAATCCAAGAAGAGAAGCCGTAGAGGCAAAGCTAAGTTTCTTACTGAAATTTGGGAGGGGGATGACGCCCTGTGAAGGCGTAAGTTACAACTTCCGGAAGAGCCATCTTAATCTTATATACGAATGTTCATTTTGCCGCGGCGCTTGCTAAGTTTGTTTTATCATGCGTCTAACTCCGTAGCGAGTTTTCGCAAGCACGACCAGTAGTTGAGTGTGCCGTGTGCAAAATTTGCTTCTGCGCATAGTCAAATTCAAGATATGTCCCGTCCGCGTCCCGTCCTGGGGAAAACGAGTACGGTACTCGGCCAAAATAGCGTTCGATCCCGATGGTGGGCAGGAGTGAGCCATCCAGCCATCCAGCCAACCAACGATCTTGTCCCCATGCCCCATGCCTCCGTCCTAGTCGGAAAACGAAATTGCTTTATATACTACTATGAAAGTCCGAGTGCGGGGACTGTCACAGCTGATTGCTTCTGCGCACTTGCGGTCTTTTCATCGTGTAGCGAAAATTCAGGCAGCATGAATATTTTTTTCCATAGAAAGCTTATTATGAGGCACGACTTCACCCCATTGTACAGATGTGAGGCAAACTGTTATTTTGATGAAAGGGTAACATATAAATTGCAACATGTGCACGGAGTTATGGGTCAACTCTCACTGAAAGCAAGAGTTTTGTACTGTATATCTGGTGCAGTGAATGCGCGTGGGACGGGAGGGAGAGGGGGTAGCTCGTAATGTTCGCTACATTTGAACAGAAAACAGTGTATACATTCTTTCTTCGTTTTCTTCCTCTTCTTCGATTTCTTATACATCTCTGTCTGCTTTTCTTGTCATAGGTCGAGAGAAAATCGCTGTAATTGCTCACGACTTTCCTCCGATGACATCAGAAGCACGACGACTCCATATGACCAACTTCAAGACCCGCCAGCCGAGTACGTTCGAGGCGGCCTCGATGGTCATGATGTGCGGTAACCTAGGAACACAACTTGACATGGATGTTGCAGATTGGTTCCAACTCGAAGAGTTCATCATCAACGCATCTAAACTTCCGTCCCTCTGAGACGAGACGATGCCATGGAAACGTCATAACTTAATTATTCTTATGCACTCTCTCCTGGTACACGATTGAGACGGGTCTACTCACCAATGGTGCCCAGTGAAGGGTATTCCTCACTTTGCCAACTGCATTTACCAAAGATGGGCTGGTATGTTGTGAAAGCATAGTACAATGGAAGGTTTCATTAGAAATGGACAATAGAGGTGTTATGGCCGAGGTGATAAGAGCGCACGTCTCTGAATCACACGAACGTGATTTTAATAGGTTCGTGGGTTCGATCCCCACGAAGCCCGACACGTTTGCCCTTCAGCAATTATATAAGGCACTTATCCACATTGCTGCTGTCCACCCAGGAGTATAAATGGGTACCCAGTAGGGTGTGAATGTCAAGTTTATCAGCATAAGTTGCGCGCCTGTAAAATGGCTGCGGCTGACAGGAATGCTCCCCGCAGGGAGTGGAGAATGAGCACTGTCAGTGCTCGCGGGAAGTACGGTATCCAGACACAGAGGTATGTATTATGTATGGGCTTTGAGCATTCTACAGAGTGGATTTTGATAGCGCAAAATAAATAAATAAATGAATAATAACAATGATAATAATGATAATAATAATAATAATGATAATAATGGTAATAATAATAATGATAATAATGGTAATAATAATTATTATTATTATCATTTTTATTATTATTATTAAGCTAGAAACTATGATTCATGAATTATTAAATTTCACAGGCTCTCACTATAATCCTGATTATATGGGGTTATCAATCAAAATCACATGTAAACGTATGTAAATTAGAATGACCATCATGACCATACAAATTTCTCATGCTTAGCAAAAAATGTTGATCAAATTGTTCCATTTTGATCTAATGATTCATGAAAGAAGTAACTATTGATTAGGCTAGTGAGTTCAATTTTGAAGTTTGATAAAGTTGATATTGATTCAATGGCAGAGTTGATGCTTGTTTTCTGAAGTAATGTTTTTGTGAGTAATTTTTGTACAGAGAAGAATATAATAATATTATTTTAACCATTCACGAGGTGATGTTTTTGCTGAAATATCAAAGTGGGACTCTATCCGATACCGAATAATTATAAAATATGATAATGATTTTCTAGGTAGTTCCCCGGCTTTAATTGGCCAGCATGGTCCCTTAAAGAGGTCGAAATCTTTATGATTATTCATTTTGGTCAGTTGCCCCATGACAGAAAAGGTTGTTTACGAACATTGATCCATTACCATAGAATTTTCGTATCCTTGTACTTTCATGAATAAGTTCCATTTTGTCTGTCTTCTTCTTCGAATTGCCAAAAATCATATGTAATTTTAAAAAATACCTAACACGAATGGCAATCCATCTGCCTCTGCAAGATTGTAACTGTTGCTTGTATTATAGCCTGAAAAGGAAACGATACATGTATACATATATTTATGTCAGAATTAAGTTTCCTTGCTTGATTTTGTGGGATTTTCTGAAAGTCTCGAAGCAGATGTCTTTAGTTTTTAGAACAAAAACGTATGTCATTACTCTTTACAAAGGTATCAATTTGGATTTAGTTGTTGATTTTGTTGAAAAGTAACGTGCTGCCTGTGTCTACGGACATGAGGCCAAGGTACAGCTTTATGTAATTACTTCTCTGTCGGGTAGAATACGTGTATATGTATATGTGGGAAAAAAACCTAACTCGTTAATACTAGCTCTGGACAAGCTAAAAATAATGATGTTTTGTCAACACCAACTCGGAACTGACCATCATGCATTCCTAACTTGCTGTAGTAATCCGTGTGAATTGCTTTGCGTGCAGATTGTTTTTATGCCTCCGCCACGAAGTGGTGCCGGAGGCATTATGTTTTCGGGTTGTCCGTCCGTCCGTCCGTCCTTCCGTCCGTCCGTCCTTCCGTCCGTCCTTCCGTCCGTCCGTAATGAATTTTGTGGACCGGGTAACTATCAAAACCTTTTGAGGTATCCTAATGAAACTTTGCATGTATGTGTATTAGGGGATGAAGTTGTGCCTATCAACTTTTGGGTGCACATGCTCAAGGTCAAAGGTCAAAAGGTCAAGGTCAAATGCTTAAAATTTCACGATTTCCCTCATATCTATGTAATGCCTGAAGATATTTTCTTGAAACTTAGTGTATACATGTATTATCCGATTAAGATTCTCTGGTGAAAGTTTGGGGTCATGAGATCAAAAGGTCAAAGGTCAAATGGTCAATTAAAATGTTAAAATTTCACTTTTTCTCTGTATCTTGGAAATTGTTCAAGGTATTTTTATGGAACAAAGTATATATGCGTGTACTGACTGGCAGTGGTTATCTATTGAATTTGGGGGTTCATAGGGTCAAAGGTCAGGGGTCAAAGGTCAAGGGCAATACTTCAAAATTTTACTATTTTTCTTATATTTATGCAATGCCAGCAGGATTATTATTTTTTTTTTTGATTTGATGTATGCATGTATAACCCACTAGAGATTCTCTGGGATTTTTTTTTTTGCTAAGAAGGTCAAAGGTCAAAAGGTCAAAGATCAAGTGAAAGTGCTGAACTGACTTCTTTCTCCATATCTGGGAAGTTTCTCAAGTTGTCTTGAAACAGTACATATGTTCTGCCTGACAGTGATTCTCTTATGAATCAAAGGCCAGATGAAAATGATGACAATTTACTGTTCAATACAGAAATTGCACCTTTTCTCCATACCTTGAAAATTACATAAGTGCGTAAACTTATGAAAGGGTCAAAGTCAAGTCAAAGTTCTTAAATCCCCAAATACATGCTCTCCTATTCATCCAATTAAACATAGGTCAAAGAAGGTGAACATTCGATACATTTGTGACAAACATGTCATTTTAATATTTTGCCAATTTTGTGATAATGTAATCACACATTGTCCACATGTACTATAGACCTATTAGGAGAATCATGCATTATGGCGGAGGCATACCAGTCGCCATAGCGACATTTCTAGTTCCTTCTGTTCTGCCTTGTATATATAGAGCACGTGTGTTTTAAAAAAAAAGAGAAAATAAAAGTCCAAAGTCCAGAGTTTGTTTGTTAAAATTTGCATTCATACTACAAAATGAAATTATTAGTTAGCATAGTCGACTTTAATAAGCTATTGTTGTCGAGTCAAGGAGACTCTGATCAAACCTAATATATCTCATTGGATGACATTTGATCTTCAGCCGTTTCTCCCGTCGATTCTTAGATTTTGTAAGGAGTTATACAATCCAATCCAAAGACGATTGCATGCACAATACGATACGCCTAAGCAATGATCCAATGCAATGTTAAAATGTCAGCTTAGCAATAGCGTGATATCTCCCAGTCCAAAACATTGCGTGCACTATAGGTCCTACATGTATAGCACGCTTTCTTTCTCTTTCTTACAAAATTTTTTTCCCTTTCCTCTATTTCTTTCTTTTATTCTGTGTGTGAGATTTTTCATGCCCTTTAAGCACTCAAACTTGGTGAAAGGGCATTATAAATATTCCATATCTGTATTGTTATAATTATCATTATAATAAGGCGTTTCTTAATTCTTCCTATAGGCATTGTCATTGTTTTGCATTGCCTTGTATGGTATTGCACTGTATGATATTGTATTGTATTGTTTTTTGTACCTTTTCTTTTTTCTATTTTCTTTAACATTATACTGGAGAGAGCAGCAAGCACTCTGGGTAGTTTATAACTAGATATACGCTATAAAAGAAATTACTTATTATTATTATTATGCAGTAAGTGTTGTTTAAAATCCTGTCACTGCCGGTGGAGCAGCGGATCCCGTGTAGAATAATGACTACTGATATCGATTTGTGATTATGATAAAGAAGCAGCTAATGTCTCGGTATTAAGATGAATTCTGGCGGAAGAATTCAAGATAAATGACTTTGTAGTACATGTATTTTGCTTGCGTGTTGTGTGATCTTCGAGTAGAAACACCACAGTTTCCAGTATGAAGCAACCCTGATATTAAGCTGATATTGGGAACTCGTTATGCGTGCATACGTATTTCTCCCCTTTGGATATAGATACGCTGACGTCCACCATCAGAGTTATAATGGATGTGAAAGGCATTTAAGACTTATGTTCTGGATTCAGGGCCTTGGCGAAGTTGCACGGATATCAAACAAAGCGAAAATATTTTAGTAAACTTGTATTATAATAATTATGCCATGACCACAGCGTGAGATCGGAGGTATTCCACATGCAGGGGAAAGTGTTTGCTGCTGTTGTCTCTATTTCCTGTAAGAAACCCCCAAGCTTACTATAGGTTTTCCCATTCATTTTCAGACTTTTTTTCATTCAATTTCACAATTTTTTACTTCAATTTCGTCGCAGGACGTCGGGAATAGGCCAATCTTACTTTCAAATTCGTCTTTCGTCGTTCATTTTTAGATGAAATCCATTCAATTTAGTCATTTAGCATACATTTTCGTCATTTACAGTTCAAACTCGACAGTCTCACTCGCAGCACTCAAAAAAGCAGGATCGATTTCGTCTTTTGTCTTAAATCATTTTCGTTAAATTTTCATTCATATTCGTCTCATACCTCTATCCGGTGTGATTTTCCAGTCATTCGTGTATTTTTTCTGTAAACGTTCACATTTTACATTCAGGAGTTAACATAAACACAAGTGTTTACCCCCCCCCCCTCCCCCCCCCCCACACACACACAGAACCACAGTTACAGACACACACACAAGCAATCCGAGTACACACTGATACAAACAGACGTACCGTCTCGCAAACGAAAACATTGACAAACGATTTCTAGGCAAACATGATTAAAGACAAAATTTAAGTGTAGAATTGTAGCCCGTTTAATGTCAAAGAATGGATAACGTGATTATGTTTGCTGCTTTTCAGGGTACAAAAATTAAAGTTTACTTCATGCGTTATGATGCGAAAACCTGAACATTACGAGTTAAAGTTCAAAAGGTGACACTGACATACTGTCCTGGGTTATGTCTTTTGACTGTCTTTATCCTTCAATCAATTTTGGTTAGCAGTCATGTTTTCCGTGTGTAATATCTAAGCAACTTAATGGTTAGGGAATAATGAGTAACGATTATATACAATTGAGTATATGAATATAAGAACGACCCAAGTCCATGGAGGACCATTTCGAGTAAACTAAAGAAAACTTCATATCTGTTTTATTTGTCCAATAATATTCTATTTAACTGTGATGGGAAGGCAACATTGTATATACAAATTAGAACATATATTATTATGACAATTAGCATTTACAATAATTGTGGAGAGGCCATTTTGTGTGGTGGACTTTGGTCGTTCTTTGATTCATATACATGATATTCTGCTATAGAGATGAGAGAGGGCGCTATTATATGAATGTAAGAATGACCCAAGTCCTTCATTCTTACATAAATATAAGATTTAACTTATTCATTTCAGGCACTTCCGGGGGTAATTAGGATTTATCATTTATACACAAGATGAGTCCATGCATAAGCTACAATTTCCCATGTCAAAACTGAATTTGGCCAAAAATTGGACTTGGGTCGTTCTTATATTCAGGTCTTCAATTCACGAGAGAAAGTAAAAATATGTCGGCTTAATGGTTCACCATAAAAAAAGAGAATCGACAACATCTGACTAATTTGAATGAAAAATTCATGAAATTGTGTGAACAAAAACGAATTTGATCTTCACTTTCTGCGATCCGTCAGCGGGAGGGATGAATTTGAATGACAATTGACGAAATTGAAGTTAGGATTTGCGTTCCACCTGCTTCTCGGGACGAAATTGAATAATAAGTCTTTGATGTTGATGTCGCAACTGGTAAAAACAATGTTACATCTTTGACAGGTCATACAGTTCATGTATACCGGAGACCTGGTTATCTTGCAATATGACGTTGTTAGTCGAAATATGCGTATGTAGAACTTCTTCGCCCAACTTTCTTATTAAATAGAATAACCATCGCTGGTTTGATTTTCATACAAGAAAAACATTGTTAAAAACAACAACAACAACAACAACGTCAAATGTAACACAAACCGTAGAAGAGAATTCATGTATAGGCCTGTAACTACATGTATTTACAAACCATCCGCAACTGACTTTTCTTCCTTTTTCCCCTTACGTTTGTGTGTTACATTGTATATCAAATCGATGATTTTATGTATTTTGTGCATCTGTATAATAAAACATGGATTACTGGTTTCATTATGGTATGCGTCTGTACCAGCGCTTGCTTCTTACCAGTTGTTATAATAGAAATATAATCGGAACGGAGATTTCGATATAGTGCATACGAATTACAGTAGTCACCCACGCTACCTGATGCAGTTCATGTTTTATCGAATGCCCGTTACCTATATAAAACTTAATGATAATTGATAATAATTGATAATAATCATTGTGAAAATTCGCACTGTCATCCCTGATGAAGAGGAAGGATCCTCGAAAATTCGGATTATTCATTAAAATCAACATTGGTTATTAATGCATTCCATGCATTCCTCTGTTGTGACTTTATAATTTCTATATTATATATGTATATATATATACAGTATGACATACTTTCTTCGTATATCAAAGCATGTGTATGGACAATCCTATTTTACTACCTATATTTACTACTAGGAAAATTCAGTGCACTTTTCCAGCACATAAATACACAAACATTTACAAACAAACTTTATGATATTTTGATGAGTTGTTTGAAGATAACGATATTCTGACGGTATACATAAATAAAATCCTACGCCTAGCTTTTTCTTGCACTATCTCAAATACATGTATATATATATATATATATATATATATATATATATATATATACTTTTTTGTTGTTGTTGAGGGCATCAGGAACATCGGTGATTGCGAAAATCCTGTCGTGAATAGAGCTGCATAGTTAGTATGATCGATCATTCTGCCTTTGGGAAATTTGTAATTGTCGATATGGTTCTAAGACAAAAGATGAAACCCTACACTTTCTTTAGCAATCATTGTCGTTTGTCTATCAGTGTCGAACTTCAAGAGAAATTCTAAAGACTGAGATTTATGATATATCATGTATGAACGACGAACGTTTACAACAACAATACAATCACTGACACGTGCAACCCGACACAGGTTTGGGATTCCCCACAGGTCAACTCGCATTATCAACATTACGAACTAGTCGACCATTTTGAAACAGTTCATAATAATGATCCTAGCTGCGCTCCTTACAACGTAATCGGCAAATCATCATAAGGAAGAGGAGACATAAACTGAGGTAGATATCAGCTATTACCCTGTTACAGTAGATATTCAATTATGATTGTGATTGGAAAACCATTGACCCACAACACATGATTGTTCCGTGGATAGATACTTGCACCGAGTAATAAGCCTCCATCGTGTGGGTAAGATTGCGTATCTACTATATGGCTGAGTTTAGTTTGTGAAATCTGTTAGAAACTACACAAATGAAGCAGATAAACATGTATGAGTGTGTTCATAGTGCATGTCTACCGTTCGGGGATGTGATTTTTCTATTATGCTGTATGCCCATACAGCAGAAGTGGATGTGTTTTAGAGTGTGAAAAACAAGTTGATCACATGAATGCATGACTTCTCAGTCCACAATCGAAAGGTGACAATATCGATATTCAACTTCTATATCTACGGGAAAAAGGTGAACAGTAACCCTTACTGCCGAGAAACTCTTTACATGAATCACATTTCAGACTCCAGTGTTCAAAACCAATTACACTCACTCAACTTTGTTGGAAAGATTTGGGTTTCGCGTCCTGCGCACTCCAAAGTACACCATTATACACCAAAATGTGTACCACAGTTTTATTTTGTGCGTGTGTGTGGCGTGTGTGTGTATGGCTGTATCAGAATAATATAAAGAAAATAAAATTATGACAAGAAATTTTGTTCATCTTTATCACCTGGTATGTAAAACGTTTGTGTGATACATTTTGTATAGTGCATGATCATCATGATCTTTCGTTGAAACAGTGTGTGTGTGTATGTGCGTTTATTCTTGCATTTGTATAGGTGCCTCTGTAATTTCTGGTACTAAATAAGTGGTGAGATGATTCTGTGATATACATTTGAAGCTTTCTTTATTGTATGGAATAATACTTGACGTATAATCATATAAATGAGTAAATACAGCAAGCCTTCTTGAAGATGAAATAGAAGTAATGCACAGACTATGTAGATTTGCCGACTTTGTTACAGTGGCATAATGTACGATAGCAGGAAAATCTATGTATGCACTGATTAGGAGTTATTTTGTACACGCATGCAGTGCACTCCAGTAATAAAGAAGTCCTTGGAACTGAAGGTTTTCTTTCGTATATCATTTTTTTTTTATTATTATTACCGAACGGTAAAGTATATAGGTAAAGATAAAGAGATGGATATTTTGGGACCTGTAGTTTGGTTTCATTGTCACAAAAAGAAGGGGGAAAAATCGTTAAACTGCATTCGTCATTAACGGGAGTACACTGTAGACGAGTGTATAGGTCTACAACATACAAGGAGCCACTCTGGTCTAGATCTCGTATGACAAAGATACACACAAGTAAATGGAGGAAACCCTTTCACATTAAATTAACATGAAACAATAGCCAACATGTTAATGAAAATAATCTTTGAATTAACACGTGGAACGATTAATTGGTGTGTTTTCTCCCTTTATTACTTCCAAAAGTTTGTTTTAGCCAAATCTTTGTAATCAGTCCCACGGGACTTGCCTTGTGCCGAAGTCACTGTACTAATTCATTGCATTTTAGAAAAGGTAAGACTTCGTCAATTACTATGTATCTTGGTACCCCATAGCATTGACTTTCATTTCATGTGCTGTTTAATTGTACATGCTCAAGTAGATATCAATACAGCCAAAGAAACAGGGTGGAACAGGGTTTGATATCCATGTCTTCAATGCCAAGGTTTCTGTGAAACATGCATATCAGCTTCCATTAGTTTTGTGATGCTAAGAAGGTATGAAGTCCCTGAGAGAAAAAAATAAATTCTACATCATTTCATTAAAAGCTTTTTAATCGTAAGGAAGGAGAAGTTATATATTGAAATACCTTATAGCAAAAATGTGAATGAAGACAATGCAGTCTCCAAAACGGGTGTTCATATAATTTCAGAATGTTCGGACTGCTTGTTAAGATGTGAACCATGGAATACGATGTACAAATGTATATATGGCAACGCCAAGTGCATTTTATATGCATTTGGATATTGCATCCGAATGGCAAGAAGAGCTGAACAATCCTGCTCTCATGCATTTTCTTATACAGCTTTACTATTTCAGTCATTCAATTCAGAAAACATACTTAAAGGGGATGGCTAGTAACCGATCAGTGGGAATCAGTGGGAATGCTGAGGGAGGATTGTTCCAATCCTTGTGGGATTCATCTAAGAGTACATTATATATCTACTGTTGTGTGAAAATTATTTGCTTCAGAACGGTCTCTTATTCAAGTAATGTGCAGATTAATGCCCCGTCACTGACCAGGCACGCTAACCTGGAAACATTAAACTGCACATGACTTGAATATGAGACCATTCTGGAGCAAATAATTTTCACACAACAATAGATATATAATGTACTCTTAAATGAATCCCACAAGGATTGGAACAATCATCCTCCGGCATTCCCACTGATTTCTACTGATCAGTTACTAGCTATCCCCTTTAATATTGACTCATTATTTTTGTGGTGAGTTCATGAACGCCAGTAACCATCATACATTGCAACTCATTTGTACATTTTGGGGGCTACTACACAATGTAGGTAGCAGTTTATAACTGCCTTAACAAACTGCCAAAGCTTCTAAACTCAGGAACATTCTAATTGATACAGTGAGTGGCCTAGCTTGTTATGCAAACTATACATGAACGTTACTTTGCTGAAAATGTATAACAGAAATGCTGAGAAAGACAAGGGGAGCATTACAGAAGTGCAGTAAATGTCCACAAATGCCCACAAAGAGAAAGAAACTTGAGATCATTCATGCTGATACAAGATGCGAGCTTTGTTCGCTGCTTCTGGAGCGTAGGTCCATTCATCTTCCCGTTGTTCAAGGCTGAAAGGGAATCAGTAGACATTAATGCAAGAAATGTACATTAGCCATGAGGTGATTGAAATATTTTGATTGAACGATGATAAACAAGTTATCTTGTCTTTGTTCAATTTACCGTATGTAGCTTTAAAGGGATTGTATAGTTTTGGTTGAGACCTAATTTCAGGTGTCTAACATTTTTTGATGAGATAATGAGAAGCCTCTTATGAAATATGAAAGAGCATGTAATTCCATGAGGAATTCAACGTCTATTTGATGAAAATTGGTTTTGAAATGGCTGAGATATCCAAAACAGAGCGATTCTAATAAAGTGTGGGACCCACATTTTTATTACGATCGCTTTGTTTTACTTTGTTTTTGGATGTTTCAGTCATTCCAAACCCGATTTTCATCAAATAAACTTTGAATTCCTCTTAAAATGGTATGCTCTGTACTATTTCATAAGTGTTTTCTTGGTATCTCGCAAAAAAGTTAAAAGCCCAATTCTCATCTCCACCAATACTGTACCATCCCTTTAAGTAGAAAATATTCAGGGTAACACTTTATTGAAAAGTGATAGGCAAAGATTTGCACCGTATTATGGTAAATTTAGTCAATATGTCTTTAATGTTGTAAAATTTTACTGAAATCACAGGGACTGTCTCTGTCTGTCTCTCTTCTCTTAAATCCTTTCAGTAAAACATGCCGAAGTCCATGAAGAAAAAGACATTCAGAGACGATAGTTGGCAATTTTTGCGAAAGAGGGGTTTTTACCTAAGCCATTCACAGAAATACTACGATGCACCCCGAGAACGCATTTGCTTATCAAACAGTCTCCGTGAACGGTCAAGAAACATCAAATGTGTAGGCTCTCAGGAGGAATTTTACGATGCCGTGGAATCGTTTTCGAGTGGAAATGTGCACACTACTAAAAGTGATTGGGAAAGGACATCGTCAGATTTGGAGCGACTCCAGAGAGAGAGCGAGAAAAGTGATCGTGAACACCGTGACGAAGGAAGACGAGCTTCCACCAGTGACGTCGATCAGGAAGCTGGGAATCTGTCACCACCAGCAGCTCGTGGCTGGTGGAACTTCTTTATGCCATCTGGGATCAGAAATCTGGTAAGGAAAACAGTATGTAGAATCTTGCAAAATTAAACGAACATTATTTCATATTTTCCCTTCATTCATTTCCATTTTCAATAAAGAGTGTCAGTGTACAAAACGTGTCATAAAGAAAGAAAAATAATAATATTAATAGTTTATGTACATCGAAATATGATATAGACACTATAAATTGAGGAATTGATAGATACGTGCTATTTGCTGCGTTATATTGAAATTGTTGAAAAGGGGGGAAAGCTAAAATGCACACCTTGTAATATGCATTAAGTTCACAGCCATTATTGATAAAGTATAACAATATAACCATGTACGGGCAGAGAACGTTATAAAAATCCTAATGAGTAAAACACATGAAATAGCCGCGCCGACAGAACAAAAACCCTACCCTATAAAAAGCCCTTTACAAGGTCGCTAAGGTTCTTGCAGCTAATAATGTGTGTGTGTGTGGGGGGGGGGGTGAGAAGGAGTCGTGAGTTGAATTCAGAACGGATCAATTTGGACTGGGAAAGGATATAGCAGATGAAAGTAAAAAAAAAATTCACACACACACACACACACACACACACACACACAAAACCCTCAAAATTCGGAGAGAGAAGAATATGCGCACTGCCTGGCATCAGTATTGTTTTGGACGAATTGTATAAATCAAAGTCACAACAAGAAATGACTGGAAATTTTAAGGCTGATAATGATTTCTGAAAAATCAGGTATAGGAACTTCAGATAGACAATTTCAGTCTCGATTTAAATGACGTGATAATTGGTGCAAATTTAACACATTCATAAAAGGATTTCTACAACTTATAGGTCAAGCAAATTTACAAAATAGAATGGATGGGAATGGTTGTCGTAATGGCAGGTGAGATTCGTTCGAATGACGGGTTGGATATTTTGAATTGATTTGTTTTTATGTTGAATAAATCGGAGAAAAAACGACCCCGTTTACAGTGCGAGGCTCGGCCGCGGCCGAGTCTACCTTCATTTCAGTGTAAACGCGCAAAAGGCCAAATGCGAGGCCAAAATTGGCCTCGCATTTGGCCTCGCTCTGGAGGTGGTCTCGGCCGCGGCCGCGGCCGAGCCCGGCCTTTTTTCAGTGTAAACGCAAACTGGGCCAAATGCGCGGCCAATTTTAGTCTGGCTTCAAAACCCTCTGCCTGTACTACTTCGCTGTTCAGGATATTAACCCCCTCAACATCGAAAACTAGTATAGTTTAAGGTAGTTTTGTCCTGCAAAGGATTTTTTCCTTCGGCAAATGCCTTTGCCCGAACGGCGACTCCGTCGCCACAGAATTCATTTGGCAAAGGGTCTGAAAACCAGACAATGCCAAATTGCGACAAGCAGAGCGCCACTACGACAAAATATTGAAAGGTTTGAATCAAAAAGCGCGGCCGAGCCCGGCAGTGTAAACGGACAAAATTGCGGGGGCCGGCCTCGCAACTGAGGCTGGGCTCGGCCACGGCTCGGCCGCGGCTCGACCCAGCCCCGCACTGTAAAGGGGGTCTAGGACCCCGTTTACAGTGCGGGGCCGGGCTCGGCCTCAATTGCGCGGCCGAGCCTCGCAATTTTGTCCGTTTACACTGCTGGGCGCGGCCGCGCTTTTAATTCAAACCTTTCAATATTTTGTCGTAGTGGCGCTCTGCTTGTAAACAAACGCAATTTGATATTGTCTGGTTTTCAGACCCTTTGCCAAATGAATTCCGTGGCGACAAAGTCGCCGTTCAGGCAAAGGCCTTTGCCGAAGGAAAAAATCCTTTGCAGGACAAAACCACCTTAAACTATACTAGTTTTCGACGTTGAGGGGGCTAATATCCTGAGTAGCGAAAGATACAGGCAGAGGGTTTGGAAGCCAGACTAAAATTGGCCGCGCAATTGGCCGCGCATTTGGCCCAGTTTGCGTTTACACCAAGAAAAGGCCGGGCTCGGCCGCGGCCGAGACCACCTCCAGAGCGAGGTCAAATTAATGCGAGGCCAATTTTGGCCTCGCATTTGGCCTTTTGCGCGTTTACACTGAACTGAAGGTGGACTCGCACTGTAAATGGGGTCAAGGAGACAAACTTAAGTTTGATTTTCTAACTGTTACATGAATTGACCCAGGATATGACGGAATAAGTCAAAAATTGTCAATTTATGTATGAGATCTCAAAGGAGTATGAAAAATTATTCGCAGAGCTGTTTTTAGGGAGCAAAAGTATTCTTTCAAGATACCATTGTGTTGAATGAGTGTGACCCCATGTCAAAATACCAAAATTTGAATACGGTAAGATAAGTAGAATGCACGCCATTAGAAGGATGAACTATGGAATAATGATATCATGTTTCACTTTGTTAAAAGCTCCTATATGCTTCGGGATATGGTATTATGGTTTCGAGATATGAATATGCCTCGGGATATGGTACGATCCATGAACGCTCCTTTATCAATATGGAATCTGAAGACTGTGATCGAACAGGCTCTGAAGGATACAATGATAGTCAATCTGCATGGGCTTTGCTTGCTCCAACATCCAGGGCTTTATACACAATATTGTAGTCTTCCGTAACAGACAAATATATTTTCTCTTTCTTCGATTTAATTTTTCATTCATTTCGACCCCCCCCCCCATATTCCATATATTTTCACTATGTACATGTATATAATGTGAGTGTAAGCAGGAACCCACCTTTCTATATTGCAGAAAAGAAAAACAAACAAAAAAAAATCAACGAATGACAGCCATTATTGTCAATTTAATAACGGTATTTTAATTCCTCTTAATGGATTACGTTTAAAAAATATTTGATAAAATTAAAACGGAAAAAAGATTATGAGCCGTACCGGCCGTAACCCTATACCCATTAATGGCAACAAGTAATGTCTGCGTTAAAGATGGGCGTAAATCGTAAATAATCTTACTGCGTCATGGCACACACACACTCACACACACACACACACACACAAAGTACAGAAAAATAAACCTACTGTGATGACATTATTACAATATTTTCGATATGACTATTGATTCTGTTTTTGTAGCCACGTCCATTATACAGATATGTATAAAATCGATTTTAAGCCTTGCATTTTACCCCGAGGCCTCGATCCATGTCAAGCTGCTGCTTATTGTCGCGGTCTCCTGCTTTTCAGTTATTATGATAACCAAAATGTTTAATTTCTAATATCAATTTATTTAAATCCCCTCTGTTATATTCTTTTCCCTAAAATTCGTTTAATGAAACGACATGATCATATGCTCTGACTAAATAATTCATTATTATTTACATAATCTACAAGTGTTGATTTGATGTTTCTCCTCCGAACTTTCTTTTTTGTGAGTGATAATAACATGCTACATGTTTTATACATCGAATACTGTCATGTTCATAGTGTGTATGTGTATATGTACCTTGAATTAATTTGTAAGACAGTATATGCTTGCTTAAATGTCGTGTATGGTTGGTTTCCAAATATGTGTATTCTTTTGTTATGTGTGATTTGGAAAGAGGCAGAAATAAAATCAATCAATCAATCAATCAATCAATAATATAGTTTGGCATAAAAACAGATGTACTCCATATCTGCAAAGTAACGAAATAAATAGAATGGTAAACATTATGCATTATATTGAATTTCCATAAATAAACAAAATAGCAGAAAGTTGGTAGATTTGCAACGACTGTGTGTTTGATCACTGCAGCTCAAAGTTCTCGGCCTCTCTCACCGTCCAATCTCGGTTACTGTCATGACGCAATGCCATGAATCCTCCGTAGACGAGCTAATGAAGAGGTTGCGAGCTGCTCAAACCAAACAGTCACTCCCCTTAGGAGATATCAAGTTCCTGCAGCTACCAGAACATGGCCTGGACACACTCACTTTTCCCCCGCAAACAATCGACGTCATGATCCTCTGCTGTTCCATCAAGTTCCGACGGTTCTCCATCACTGACGTGCAGAACGCTTTGTACGACAGTTTTCTGACCAATGCCAAAAGGACTTTCGGTAAGTTGGTAGGCAGGAAGGCTTTGATGGCGCATGTCTTGAGCTCTGCCATACTTCTGTCTTCGAATGTCGAACAAGATACATTACGTACTCCCTATGCTTCACAGTAGACTCACGTATGTAAATGAGTCCCTATAAGGGTCCGTTTCATGAAGTCATCACAATAAAGTCATAGATTAAATCTTTCACATAAATCTCGAAAGGGCCAATTAAATTCGCTCAAAATAATACCATGTAGCCATACATGAGACTTTCAAATTCATTTTGAAGTCTCTCATAAGCATTATGAGTCTTATGAGTGAAAGTCTCTCATGAGACCCCTGTACTGGGAAGGTAATTGTGAATGGAGTTGAATTTAACATTATGAGCTTCATAATAGCAAGACATGAATGCTCCCAAGTAATGGAGCTTGAGCGCACTGTAAGTGTGGGTTTGATACTAGTGACCGGAGCACTTGTACACTTGTAGTGCTAAAACAGAATGATTGAACCACTGTATCACTGCCATAATTGTTATCATTACAGCTGTATTTAGACTTAGGCCAAAATCCACACAATAATATTATAATGATATTAACATGATATCATCTCAGTGTTACTTGTTACATACTATAGCTACAGAGCATAAGAGATTGGACGATATCATTTTGGACAATTTCAGAACTGTCGAAAAATGTTCAATAGTCGCCGAGATATTTCAGTCGAGGCGACATCGAGCGGAGTGAAGGTAAAAGATATAAAGCCATGCAAAGCGTATTTACGACTTCATGAATTCAGTCATTATTACAAGCTTCTATCTTATATGTGTTCAATGAAACCTGATACAGATAATTTGGGGACCGTGTAATGTGCTATTCTCATCATAAATTGCTGCATTTGCACGGATTTGCTGGTAAATAAACTCTTGCGTATTTTGTATTTCCAGGTGCTGCGGTGAGTGGAAGGGGGGGGGGGGGCTGTGGTTTTTTAGTGGACCTCTCAGTTCTTTTTTTTTTTCCTCAACTGAAGCATAACTTTGTACTTTTTTGCCAGTATGCATTCTTTTGTTTATTTGTATCATTTATCTTTTACAAAGTCTAATGTTTATGTTTATGTTTATGATGTAATTCCAAATATATTATGCGTTATGTTTTGTTGAAAAAAAAAGAAGAATGAAAAATAAATGAATTGAATTGAAATTAAAATTGGTTAATGCGATTTCTTTCTTCTTTTTTGTTTAGTTCTTATTCTCTCCGTTTACTTCTCTTGTCATAGGTCGAGAGAAAATCGCTGTAATTGCTCACGACTTTCCTCCGGTGGCAGCAGAAGCGCAAAGACTCCGAATGGCCAACTTCAAGATTAAGCAGCCGAGTATTTTCGAGGCGGCCTCGCTGGTCATGATGTGCGGTGACCTAGGTACACAACTTGACATGAATGTTGCAGATTGGCTCCAACTCGAAGAGTTTATTATCAACGCATCTAAGCTTCCATTCCACTGAGACGATATTCCGTCTGATGCCATATATTTGAATTTTCAAATTTCACAGGTTCTCACAAAGATAAGAATATCAATCAAAATCACATGTAAATGTATGAGAGTGCATGTAAATTGGATGACATGATATCATATGACATTTCAAGTTTCTTAATTTCAATACAAAATGCTGCTCAAATTGTTCCATTTTATTCATTTATACGAGAAGAAACTATTGACTAGTTCAATGTTGAATTAGTTTAGGTGGATATTGGCTAGGCATGTAACAACTTTTAACGGTGGAGTTGTTATATTATTTATTCTTTTTTTGAATAATGATTGAGCGAGTAATTTTTGTGCAGAGAACAATTATAATAGGAGCGTACGGCATCATCACCTCATTTTATTTTCTTATGTAAATGTAAACGATAGCACTGTTACGTGAAGTATTCCCTTCATCTGACTGTGTTAGAATTTCCCTGTTTAGTTTGTTTCATTCTCCGTTTTGTTTTTGTGGGTTTTTTTTTTTCTGGTTTGATTCAATCATGTAATGGTGTTTTAGCTGTTTTTGCCGAATGATCATGGTGTGCAAAGTGGTTCCCAGGCTTTGGCCAGCCTTCTTTCTGAAAGGACCAAGGAAAAAAAAAAATTGATGGACATTCCAATATCAACTGGACCAGATTTTCAAAGTCATCTTTTTTTTTCTCTCTCTCTCTCTCTCTTAAAACAGGGTGACTTGTCGAGTTAATGACGCACCCTGTTATGAAATAACGTTTCCAAATACTCTTTGATAAGAATGTATCATTGTCACAGAGAGGCCCTACAGCCATTGTAGGCATAAAATATTTAACTTCAACGCGAGATTTGATTACGATTATCACTAGATTATGAGTAATTCATATTATTTATGCAAGGTGTTGAACTCTGTATAGCACATTCAACATCTTCTTTTTTTCCTTTTTTTTTTTAACGGTGATAGCTCTCCGAAGAGGAAAGATATATCTTTCATAACACCCTGTGATTATTCATTTTGCCCGGACGACCCATGACAGAAAAGTTTGTTTACGAACCTTGATCTTATACCATTCTTTTCGTTTTCTTCTTGTTAGTATGTTTTAATTAGTAAGTCATTGTCAGTATTGTCGCAGCCTGCTTCATCTCACCTGTGTCGATTTCCATCTACAATTTGAAATGATATATTTTCCAGCGTTGACCATGGAATACTTGACATCGCATCCATCTACCTTGATGGACAGTATACGTGCCGCTTATTTCTATTGGTCTCAGTACACTTTAGCTATAATAATTTGTAGAAATACCACACGCACTATATGGAAAATCCTTGCCATCTGTTGTAAGAGCTTTAAGGCCCATCAACTTCAAACATATTCACAAGACATACTGCAGGTGCAATTAATCCTTGCTAGGCTATTAGGCTTTCTAAAATTCTTTTAATGCAAACGCCTTCAGTAAAAAGGTGTGTCATTACTCTTTACAAAGGTACCAATTATTGGTTATTTAAAACTCATTTCGTCTGCACCATCATCAGTTAAGCTGTTGGTATATATTCCGTGTCATATGATATATATGCATGACGATTGCAGTACCGAATTCTGTATATATTTCCGAACACTAAGCCAAGGTCCATTGCACTTTTTTTTTTTAACTTCCCTGGTAAAAAAAAAAAACAAAAAAACAATGATAATAATAAAATAATAGAATAAAACAAAATGAAATAAATAAAATAAAATAAAATAAAATAAAATAAAATAAAATGAAATAAAATATTTGAATAAAAGTCAGACTTTTCCCAGATTCGAACAAGATGAAATAATGATGCCTTGTCAAAATCAACTCAAAATTGACGAAAAGCATTACAAACATGGTGCAGGAAATCCGTGTGAATTGCTTTGCGTATAGCTTGGCTACTTCATTTGGCAGCGAGTAATAAAAGATTTTTGAGTCGAAAAGAAGTTATGTTTTGAACAGCGAAATGACTCATTGCGGAAATTTAGAAAGAATAATACAGCTCCATATTGGTCCGTTTTGAAGTCTGGCGAACACAATGATACGATTGAGGCCCCAGTTGCATTGTTTTGATTTCCTGACCACTTTTGGAAGATTGGCAACAGCAACGCTGATCATTATCAATTATCTGTGACCTCACTCGATGGCATACAGGCTGAAGTTGTTTTGATGGTAAGCATCTTTTATATGATCCATTCTCGGAAGATGAAGTTGAATCCACGAGAAAGAAATTTAAATATGATAGGCGTGTGGTATAGATGAAATACGTAATGAATTTTTAAAAGATTGGCACAGAAATATGATCATGATAATAGTCCGCTTTTGTTAATGGTTAATATCTTGTTAGATACATGCATGTTGTATACACACAGATTTTTGTGCAAGAAAAATATTCTTATTCAACTGATTGACAAATTGCCCAGCATCGATGCTGGGCAATTTGTCCATCAGTTGCATTGAATACACGTCGACGGAAGAATTTCACTAATTTGAATAATATTCTTATTTACATAAAAACAAGTGAAGCTGCCAACCCAGATAAACTACATGAGTGTCATTATCGGGAATATCATTTACTCTTGTATTAAATTCAAGGTTAACCACTTTTTCCAGTTCTAATTGATAGATTAGAAAGAAGCAAGCAGGTTTCCGTGCAATCTACTCCACAAAATAACCATGTATTCGTGTTGAAGTGCATAATTGATATTCATTTGCAACAGAACTAACGTCTTTTTTTGTGTGGATTTATTGATTATAAAAAAAGCCTTGGCTTTTAGTGATGGTTGCTCATAATGGCTGAAACTGTTGAAGGATGGAGTTAGTGGTAAAATGTTTAATGTGATTAAGAACATATACCAGCATGCAGAGTCATGCGTTAATGTTCAGCGTATTTCATTTACAGAGTTGGTGTAAGGCAAAGAGAACACCCATGACCATTATTGTTTGACATTATTTGAATGATTTTGAAAACTATATTGGCTGTACATGTTATGAAGGCCTGAAGTTTCTGACCAGTGAGATGTGCAGTAAGGTTTTTGGATACTTTTGTTAGATTTTTTTTTTTTTTTTTTTTGGTATGCAAACGACACTATTTTTCTATGCTGAAGATACTATTATTATTAAAGTCCGGTATTAAATATGCTACATCGAGATGGTGCTAAATTTCCGGTGCTCATTTATGGTGTCAGATTAACACCTCCGGGTGTCATTTCAAAATATGAAATTGTACTTATGGAGAAACTGGGCGCTCCACTTTATAAGGTCATAATAGACGTAGAATGATTGGATTTTTGCTCAGAATACAAGATGAGGAGGAGAAACGCATTTTCTTGATTTATAGTTTGGCTTTAGTGTGCAGAAAGATCCAACTACGTGTATACAGGTCACGTCAAAATGGATGAGTTGCGTTCAAGATAATAAAGAAAGCAGGTTTTGGAAATACATGTATATTCTTATCCCAAGGGAAGGGCATTTTGATTGTTTGGTTTCAAAAAGCCTTGACGATGCGTTTAAGGGATATATGTCAGAACAAGATGGGCATGCAGCAACATGGTCAAATCGTACTTGTTCGAGTTATAAGATTAATAAAATGGACTTGGCTTTTGAAACGTATGAAACGACACTGATGCAACTATACATTGTGTAAATTCAGATGCAGGTCTCATTAGTGACCCGTTAATAACGACCAATTTTCTCGAGATTCAGTGAATGATGATTTATGTACATTATGTCCGCCGAAGAAGGTTGGAGATGGATTTCATTATGCATTTATTTGTGTGCTCTTTCTTTAGTGATGAAAGACGATACATATACCACCTGCATACTACCCTTTAGCCAATGCAGTCTGGGCTTATATCCCCTGCGTGTCTGAATCGAGACTAATTGCTATACAGCAACGAACATGGTTAGTCTATTTTCAGACACTGCTGAGAGGCAAACAGCGCGCGAGGCCTCGTCCAAAGGCTACCTGCATACCAAAAGATTATTCTATTAGACCTTGTGCTTATCAAATGGGTAAATTGTTTAGTGTAAGTAAAAGGAGTCAAACATAAAAATGTCACCTACAGTACATTAGAGCAGTAATGTTGTACTTTTTAAAATCATTAATTGACGAGTGTTTCTTGATTATAGTACAGTTACCAGAGTGAATTTAGGCCTAACTACGAGAAGTGGCATGCTAGTTAAACAACCAGTGCGTTTTACAATATGAGCTAAACGCAACAATATATTAGTATTTTATGGTGGCTTTTTAATTTGTTGTTGTTGTTGTTGTTGTTATAAAGCCTTTTGCAATGTACTTGCACAATGGAAATGTATTCATTATCGTAGATATGTTCATTTTTATACACGTTTTCATTATTGCAATAAATATGCTCATTCTATACACTAAAATGGAATTCACTATTGTAATTATATTCTTTTTTATACACTTATTCATTATCAAAAAGAAGTTCTTGTTGATACTCTAATGCATCGTATAATTTTCGTGTTACTTTTTGCAATGCTGTGATGCAATTTCATATCCATGGGTAAATTTCTTGTTTCTTTTCCATACTGCTATAAACGTACATTATCCGTTACAGAGTAATCTCAACCACTCAATCGATAGAAAAATGAGTTTACCAGAATCTCGGATCACAGAAATATAATAAAGTAATATCTGTTGATTTTAATCCTAATATATCTGTCAAACATTGTTAGAATAATCATGCTTGCATTTTACACAAATATATATGCGAAATATCAGCTTCACGCAATATATATGATATATTATATATATAGATTTTATATATATACATATATAATATATAATACATATATATATATATATATTATTTACATATACATATTACACTATATATCAACTGAAATCTTAAGCTGAAGAAAAGCGAAACAGTAAACTACACGGATTGAATTATTCCATAGTGTTGAAACTGGTTGATATAAGCCGGATAATTCTGCGTGTTTTGTCCCCATTTGACTTGTGTTGGGTTGGATGATCTACTTCCATCAAAACAAAGAAAATCGTCCACATACACCGTACAACATTACATTAGATTTACACATGACAAATGCGCCTGAATAGCCCTACTCATCGAATAACCGTATGACGTCCAGTTTATATTGTAACTGAATTGATTTGAAACATACTATTACGTGTATAACATACATGAAAAAACAACACACAAATAAACAAACAACCGAAAGTAGATTAAAATATTCAAACATATATACAAACACAAACATATACAAATAGGCTAAACAAAGAAAATACATTATACATTACTCGTACAAAAACATAAATGAATATATTTATTACGAAACTAATGCACTTGATTTACGCAGTTTTTTTCTTTGGCTATCTGTCGCTTTTCTGGAACTTAAAAGAATGAGAAAAATACTATTTAATGTGTCCAATTAGAAATGGATGTTTTAGATGATCAGTGGAAGTGTTTCGAAAATCCTACTGACCGTATTATGACACCGCTCTTTTAATTGCATTAATTAATCCTTGGTCTCGGTATACGCTTACATTATCTTTCAGACGTAATAAATACGTTTTTTTTTTTGTAGAGTAAATCGGTCTGTCTGAAGAAATAGTGTCATTTTATTCGAAGTTTTATCGACTTAGGTAAAGGCTGAGTACGTTTAGAAATAACATCCCCCACTTTAGAATGTATTGTGTATTTCAGGTTTTTATATCAGAATATGCATTAATCTATATTCGCCCTGCTAAATGTCTTGTCGGGTATTTTGTTTGTGCCTTACGTTTGTATGAGCAAACATCTTATTTAATTCCGCTTAAGAGGCGATGTTTCGAGACAATCATAACTGAGTCAAGGCTTACAACCAGCAAAATTTCAAGCTGTAGAATCAATACATATTGTTAGTCATACTCATAAAACAGGTTCTTTTGAACACTAATTCTAACACATCAGGCATGATCATTGATCATTTCACTAAGTGTTCGATTGTGGCACAATTTGCAATATTTTCCTCCTGCAGTGATTTACAGATTTACAGTTTTCTATATAATGTATCAAAAACTTATTCGATTTTGTTGTTGTTGTGGTTGTTCTGGGAGAAGAAAGCTCACAAAATCTGCTTCACCATCATGTCACATCTTTTCTCCTTCTTCTTTCAAATCAGAGTTCATGTTACATGACTTGAAAAATATACAGCGAGAGTGCAATGAATAGAAACAGTATGAGATACATGTAGAACCATTATGAAATAGGGCAGAATCTTTCCTTCACGATTTTCCATTGCAAAAACGATAGGAATAAATTGATAAATTTATGAACACGGATAACAATTACAATGTACCATAATGAAAAAGAAAACATGAACACGTAATATGAAGTAAGCCTTGAATACATATACATTGTAGTTGGTTCACGAAAGACAACCGAGCAGGTTTCAACATTGACAATGGAATATTGAACCTGAAATGAGTGCAACCACAGCAAGTTCATTCAATGATCATTTTTCGTATTGTTCGTATCATTTTCGTCTAGCAATCGGTCGACTAAATTGTTGTAATTCAAGCATCAGTGAGTTATTGCTATTCTTTGATATCAATATGATAGCGGTTTCGTGATGTTTGCTGCGGCGTATCCGGGCACTTACCCCCTGGGCAACTACCCTCCGGATAACTACCACCCGGATAATTACCCCCCAGGTCTATTCCCCCTTAGGGTAACTACCCCCCGGACAACTACCCTCCTAGGGCAATCACCCTCCAGGGCCATTACCCCCTAGGAAAACTACCACCCGGTCATCTACCCTCCTAGGGCAACTACCCCCAAGGGCAATTACCCCTAGGACATCTACCCCCCGGATAACTACCCCCTGGGTAACTACCCCCTGGATGACTACCCCCCGGATAACTACCCCCCAGATAACTACCACCCGGATAACTACCCCCTGGATAACTACCCCCCGGATAACTACCCCCTGGATAACTACCCCCCGGAGAACTACCCCCTGGATAACTACCCCCCGGAGAACTACCCCCCGGATAACTACCCCCCGGATAACTACCCCCACGATAACTACCACCCGGATAATTACTCCCCGGATAACTACCCCCAGGATAACTACCACCCGGATTACTACCCCCCCCCCATTAACAATACCCCGAACCCCCCCCCCCCCGCCCCCTCCTGACTTACCTACTGGACAACCCTCCCTCCCCGCCCCCCCGAAAGTTACCACCCGTCGTATATTTTCCATAAGTTCATAACACCATATCAGAAGATGCACCTTTCTCTTACACTGTCATCACTCTTTTGGCTTGTCATTTATTTTCTACCGTTATAACACATGATAGACGATAAACATAAGAAAAGGAGAGTTGATTTCACTGCAATTCATATTCCGTTAACATTAGCGAGGGACTCTTCGATATAAAGCTATAATTTCTGATAGGATCCGGGCACGGTTTTATGAAAGTTATCAGTCCTGACAAGCTGTCAGTTCCACACAATTACCAATCGTTGTAGGTCGATCAACGCAGGTCCATGGTAACAAGTCAGTGACTCGAGCTTATCAATCAAGCAGAACCCATGGTTTTATTGAAATTATTAGATACTAACAAGATGTCATAACTGGCAACTTATATCAAAAGGTGCCCTAATCTGTCATGAGAGTAAAATTACAGCTTGTTTTACATACAAGTAGAATTGTGCTAGTTTTCAAATAAATGTTCTCGACACTTTAAGAGGAAATCCAGTTCAAATATAAGTTAGTCTCATTAGAAAGAGTAAAATATTACGAGTTTAACGGGATTTTTTTTTTTACAAAACACCCCTAGTTGTTAACGAAGTCTTTTGTCCTGCACCCTCTTTTTGAATAGATCTAGGGAGAGTTGTAGTTGACAGAATCCTTTTTACATTATAGGGCTGCTCTGTTTTATCCCGACCATTTCAAGAGTATTTTTTTCTCAAAAAATTGAATCCTTCTTGGAATAACATGCTCTTTAATATTTCGTAAGGGGTTTCTAATTATCTCACCCAAAAGATGTTTAAAACCTGAAGTTAGGTCTCGACCAAAACCAGACGATATGAAAAAATGTTGGTTTTTTTTTTCAATTCAAATAGCTAATGTGTTCGAAAATAACAATGAGAGACGTAATTTTCTGGGGGGAGAGTTATTGTAAGAGGGGTGATTGTTTGGAGCCTAATTTTAATAAGGAGTAATTGTCAAGGGAGGTAATGTTCTGCAGTGATCATACCAAGGATGTGACAATCTCTTCCCACATCCTTGATATACTAGTTGTTAATATGCCCAGTAATGCAGTAGGGCAATTCTGAAATGAGCGTTAACGGTACATAACAGTAAAATAGTTACAAAATTGATGAAACAATGCAAAGAAAGCAAATTAAGACAGAGACGAAGTACACAAATAAAGATACAGTGCACTCCCGTTACAACGAACACGGTTATAACGAAATTTCGTTATAACGAAGCAAAACTTCTGATCCCAAAATTATCGCCATTAAAGTCTATGGTACAAAATTCGCTTATAACGAAGACGGTTATAACAAAATTTTCGTTATCACGAAGTCTTTTCTGAGCGCTTCTGACAAAGAAAAACAAAAGAAATGCGCTCCGTTATAACGAAATGTAATATTTAAACGAAATTAAAAAGGTATTCTCCCATTTCACATAGCTTTCCAGCGTATGATGAGGATTCAACAATCAAAATTTTTTTTATGCGTGGTTTCCTTCTTTTCGTTATACATTGCATATTATATTTGTTCGGTTACAACGAAATTTCGTTAAAACGAAAAAAAAAACAAAACTGCCGGTCCTGAGCATTTCGTTTTAACGGGAGTGCACTGCACATGAAGACACACGAGATAAATCCCTTGTAATGAGAGAAAGAGGAAAGGTGAGTTATGAATGACAGGAATAGACTACCTTCACAGTGGACAGAGAAAAGCGAGAGGGAAGAGGAAGATGATGGGTCAAAACCAGGGCACGTGAGGCATGAGATATAAGCTCCTCAAAATAAAGAAGTGTTACATGGAGTTGTGGTAAACGATAGACAATTGTGGTTAAAAAATATTGCAAAAAGTTTAACTCATTCTGAAGTGTAACATTTCTTCAAAATGTCTTTAGTTCAATGGTAAAGGCATTCAAACTTAAAACTTCTTTTAAACTATACTATCAAGAGAAATCCGAAATTTCGGAACAGTAAAAGAAAATACAGATTTAGCGAAAATAGTTTGATTAAAGGTATTGACATTTACTGGATTACCGGGTAGGATATGAAGGGACAGCTTTGTTTTTTTATGAACATAGAGTCAAAATACAGAGGGAGAAATTAAGCTTTTACATAAGTTGTCCTAAGTGCAAACGATACAACTCGTAAATCTTTAAGATGTTGTTTTCATAAAATGATGTATCAGTATGGCATCTCCGTGATTCCTGGCAAATAATACAAAGAACTTCGTTTCCTGTAGTAATGATATTTTTTTTTATTAAAGGTAAGATGAGGGGGGGGGGGGCAATGACCCGGGAGGTAGTTACCCAGGGGGTAATTGGCGTGGTGCACTGTCCTGGGGTAATTTTCGTCTTGATAGTTATAGGGGAGGGGGAGTTGTAGGCTTGCTTATCCGGGGTAATCATCCTCGGGAAGTTATCGGAGGGTGTAGTTATCGGGTGGAAGTTATCTGGGGTCTAGTTATCGGAGGAGGGGGTAATTAACCTGGGGATAATTATCCTGGTGGTAATTATCGGGGGGGGGGGGGTAGTTATCCGGAGGGTAATTATCCGGGGGGTAATTATCCGGGGGGTAATTATCCGAGGGGTAATTATCCGGGGGGGGGGGGGGTAGTTATCCGGGGGGTAGTTATCCGGGGGGTAGTTATCCTGGGGGTAGTTACCCACGGGGGTAGTTCTCCGGGGGGTAGTTACCCAGGGGGTAGTTCTCCGGGGGGTAGTTATCCAGGGGGTAGTTCTCCGGGGGGTAGTTATCCAGGGGGTAGTTATCCGGGTGGTAGTTATCCAGGGGGTAGTTGTCCGAGGGGGTAGTTATCCAGGGGTAGTTATCCGAGGGGTAGTTATCCAGGGGGTAGTTTTCCTAAGGGGGAATTGCCCTGGGGGGTGATTGCCCTTGGAGGGTAGTTGTCCGGGGGGTAGTTGTCCTAGGGGGTAATTACCCTGGAGGGTAATTGCCCTTGGAGGGTAGTTGTCCGGGGGGTAGTTGCCCTAGGGGGGAATTGTCCTGGGGGGTAATTATCCGGGTGGTAGTTATCCGGAGGGTGGTTTTCCAGGGGGTACTGTTCATAGAACCGTCTATTGACAACGTGAGGGAAAAGAAGTAATGTTGGTTCACTGAATTGTATCCCACTAATTCTAAGCTTATTCTTGCTCATCTCATTTGCCGTTTTTCTGGTTATACTAAAGTCATTTAAGGGAAAAAAAATATTGATTCTTTGGAAAAGAAAACACGAACTTCTTCCGCAGCAAGGGGAACCAACATTACTTCTTTTCCCTCACGTTGTCAATAGACATATTGTGCATTGTGAGATGTAGTTAGCTGCATTATTGCAGTCAACGTGTTATTTTTTAATCAAAACAGAAAAATTACCCCATCTTACCTTCTGCACTTTTGCAAATCACACACAATACACATAGGTAGCCTACAACCCCCCCCCCCACACACACACACACACACAAACACACTCACACACAATCACTATTGAAGTGATACACACATCAGATTTCTTGACTCTCCTCTTGCGGTTATTGCATACAGTTTGCGGCACCCCAAATCTCATTGTCACCAACTTCGGTATTATATACTGCTACACTATTACACAACAGTTACACGGGTGCGACGTATTTGAGTTTCTTTGAGACGCTGCATTGTTAAAGAAGTGCTCCAGTTTCTGCAAGTTTTCCTCCGAAATCTCTGGCTGAGAACCATCCAGCCTTCCGGCAGTAAAGGCGAGGGCGGCCTGCTCGAAAGTCGTTGGTTGTGCGCTTCTGAACGACTCCATGCGCCTCTTGTCAGCTTCTTCGCCCAAGTCCTCAAAATCGTGCGCAATCACAGCAACTCTCTCCTGACCTATCATGCAAAATCAAACACGTGAATAAGAATGTAAACTTTCGTTTTTTACATTGTACTCTGCACGGGAAGTACTGCAGTGTTTTGAGCATCTAATATCTTCTCTCTTTTTTGCAAACAAATAATACAAAAATTTCGATTTCAGGTTCGTGCTTGACAATGCTTGAGGCACTGTTTTCGACATTATTTTGTACATAAGCATGTACGAACCATCAACATATACCTGGACTTCAGATATCATGGCATTTGAAAAGTATATGACATGTTTGTTTAATTTTTGTGCATCTGAGAAGATGGCTCGATAGCCCATAATTCAGATGCTCTTGCTGGTCTTCTATGGGATGAGTTGGATATAAGGCAGGACCATTTCACCGCGTTATGCACCTTGCTCTTATAGGCCTATAGCAATGAATGAATGAAGCAGGGCCGTGGCTTTATACTTGCATGCATGAGTTCTGACTCTATGACATACAGAAACTCCATTTTTACATTTAATTCACATGACAAAGTGTGTCGCCTCTTTATATTACTAGATCATGATGGGACGGTATGATATCACACATTGCTCAGTCAGATTCGGGACTCGAATCCGGGTCCTCTGGATCTGGAGACAGACGCGCTACCGGACTGAGCCAAAGGCAAAGCCACAGCACCAACCCTCATGAAGATTGTATGGTTATAGACCGTGACATCATCATTGCACCAAATCTCTTCCTCAGTTTGAATAGAAATTGCATCGAAACACCCCATCCCCGTCTCGAAGTACTTAAAAAAAAAAATGACGCTGGAAAGTCGTGGGTTGAATTTAGAAAGTGGGCAGTTTTTTCAGAAAATTGTGAACGCTTTTACGAATCCACTACGTAGCTCTCAATAGATCACCATTACCACATTTTTTTTTTCATTCATTTCCATTTACCTATAGAATATTCAAAACATTGCGTCTTTCAATCAGAGTGATACAATCTTCACATAGACTCTATTCCCATACAGAGATGGTGACGGTCCTTCAAATTACAGGTCCCATCAGCAGCAAAAAATCCATAGAATGATACACGATTAATGAAACATTCTACTTTCAAGATTATCAATTCTGGCACCTTACAAGTGCTAGTATTCTGATCACGTGACAAAACGTCTTGTTTCGGAACTCGTATTCGTTATGCATGTCTCAGACTTTGCCTGAAGTTATATGGAATACGCAAGTGATTCTTTTTTTTTGCCTCCGCCACCAAGTGTCACCGGAGTCATTACTTAGTATGTTTTCGGGTTGTCCGTCCGTCCGTCCTTGATCCGTCCGTCCGTCCGTCATCAATTTTGTGGACAGCGTATCTAAAAAACTGTTTGAGGTATCCTAATGAAACTTGGCATGTATATGTATGAGTGGGTGAAGCTGTGCCTATCAACTATTTGGCGCACATGCTCAAGGTCAAAGGTCAAAAGGTCAAGGTCAAATGCTCAAAATTTCACTATTTCCCCTATATCTATGCAATGCCTGGAGGTATTTTCTCGAAACTTGGTGTACACATGAACTACCAAATAAAGATTCCCCAGAGAGAGCTTCGGCTCATGAGGTCAAAGGTCAAGAAGAGTCAAAGGTCAAGTGAAAATGTTAAAATTTCACTTTTTTTCTCCATATATCACAAATATTTCAAGGTATCTTCATGGAACTTAGTATTATGCATGAACTGACTGCAGTGATCATGTTGGGAATTTAGGGGTCATGGGTCAAAGGTCAGGGGGTGAAAGGTCAAGGTCAACTCATCAGACTGTCATTATTTTTCTTTTATCTACAATTATGCAATGCCCGCAGGATTTTTTTCTTGAAACTTAGTGTATGCATACATGACGCAACCCAATACAGATTCTCTTGGAAGTTTATTGCCTAAAGGTCAAAGGTCAAGTGAAAGTGCTAAATGTCACTTCTTATTTAAACTTATAAAAGGGTCAAAAGTTGGGTACAAATCCTCAAATCCCTAAATACCTGCACTCTTAGACAGTATAGCCATTCATCCAAATAAACCTAGTTCAAGGATAGTGAACACTCAATGCATTTGTGATAAACATGTTATTTTAGTATTTTGCCAGTTATGTGAAGCTGTCATCGCACATTGTCAAGACATTGTGCTATAGACCTAGTCGGAGAACCATACATTATGGGGAGGCATACCAGTCGCCATAGCGACATTTCTAGTTCTTCTATACAATAAAAAGGAGTTTAATCATTCCAAAGTCGTGACGACATACAAGAAAATGTTCATCTCGGCAATTCAATCTATTCAATGATATCTTATACTCTCGCGTTATAATTGAGTCAAACAAAGCGATTACAATGTCGATGTTGGACATGTAAAAATCAGATTACCTAGCTTTTTCGTGCAGTAGCGCAAGTATTTGTTGTAGAGGGCATCATCAACATCCGTAATGGCGAACCTCCTGTTGTGAATAGAGTGGCATAGCAGCATGACGTCGACTTTTTTGTCTTCAGGAAATTTGTACTTGTTGATATTGTTGTAAGGCAGTGGATGGAACTCTACACTCTCGATCAAGTCTTGCCGCCTGTCCCTCAGTGTCTGGAGGTAGTGACGAAAGCCTGACACACTCTCCTCTTTTGAAGACGAGCATACGGATATCCTGATGCGACGTTGAGGACCTGGATGTACAAGTAGTACAGAAATTCAAGAGATTCAAAAGACCACGTTAAATGATATTTTCAGTGTGACAAGTATCACCCCCTGGGTCCTATCCCTGCTATTCATTGTATTATATATATGTGACCCTGCATCACAAAACCAACAAAAAGTCGCAATACATGGATTTTTTGGTTGAGAACAGGTTCTGAAAGAGCAGACTCTAAGCTTTAAAATGATGTATAACTCAATTCAAAGGACTCTTCTAACCTATCTAAATATTGGAAAGAAAGCACACACTCTGGAAAAGTGTGAACTGAGAAAAGAGGCTCTGAAGTTACAGGGTCTATTCAAGCGCTTAATCTTTACCAAGTTAGCTGTGCCATAAAAGGGACAAAACATAGGTTGTAAACCACCGGACCAACAACAACGAAGGGATTATCAGATTTAGGTGAAATTGAGCATGTTCGCAATTTTCAAATCAGTTACCTCATCCTTTCAATAGTTATTAGACTTGTAAGTGAAGAGTGTGCAAAGGATTTCAAGAAATGAAAAGCAGCCTGTAAGAAATACCTGATCATTCTACTCTCCCCCCCCCCCAAAAAAAAGGGGGGGTTGTAGAAAAACTGCTAAAAACACACTTTCCAATTCATGTTAAGATCCCAAACTGAAGAATAATGTAGAAGGATAACTCTCTCTGAAAATAATAAAAACTCAAGACTGACTTGGTTGAACCATTTCACCCTTTTTGAGTCCTCACATAAAATCGAGGGGTGCGACTTTTTGTTTGTTTTGTGATGCACCGTCATATATATATATATATATATATATATATATATATATATATATATATATATACAGTGCACTCCAGTTATAACGAAATGCTCGGGACCGGCAGTTTCATTTCGTTATAGCGAAATTTCGTTATAACCGAACAAATACAATACGAAAACAAGGAAGCCACGCATATAAATTACTGTATATCATATTCTGTTTGTTGAATACTCATCATACACTGGAAAGCTATGTGAAATGGGATGGTAATACCTTTTCAATTTCGTTTAAATATTTCATTTAAAAGAGAGCATAAAGTTGTTTGTATTGTCACACAGGTATAGAAAATGATGGTTTAGGATTCGGTTACAGTTCGCTATTCCAAAGGTTCGTTTCTTATTAAAATTCGTTACTCCGAAGGCTCCTTATTCCGAAGTTTCGCCATTCCCGGGATTCCGAAGGTTTGCTCATCTGAAGCTTCGATCCCTCTTTCGAAGATTCGTTATTCCGAAAGTTCATAATATGAATAGAAGTATGCAATGTACTGTTCGTTTTCCGAAAAGCTCGTTGATCGACAAATGAAAATGTCATTCCCATACTAACGCACATTTAAGGTGTAACAGAATCTGTGTGTTTTGTAATACAGAACTTCCGGAATAATAAAACGAATAGTTATTTAATTTCAGATGACGACACGAGTTCCCCTCGGAAACTGTGCGTGACACACGGAGCGAACACACAGTGATATGAAGCGTTCGCCCATGCAGAGACGCTACAAAATAATGCCTGTTCTGCTACGTATTTTCGAACGCGATCCGCATTTCGTTAGTTGTTTTTCTTTGTCAGTGGCGCTCGGAAAAGACTTCGTTGTAACGAAAATTTCGCTATAACCGTGTTTGTTATAAGCGAATTTTGTACCATAGACTTTGATGGCGATAATTTTGGGACCAGAAGTTTTATTTCGTTATAACGAAATTTCGTTGTAACCGTGTTCGCTATAACGGGAGTGCACTGTATATATATATATATATATATATATATATATATATATATATATATATATATATTTACGATGAAGGTGACTGAAGAGAATGCTTAACACTTACAAAAACAAATAACAAGACGGGGTCTGTGATTGACAACACAGACTTTATGTGACCGTACATGGAGTTTGAGATACCAATGCATGATTTTGTAAATGAATCATTGATGATACAACTTTTCAAAATATACTCGGAAGTCAAATGCTATACATATAGGACAGATCAAATTATCCTTTTTGTTTGTTTGTTGTTTTTAAGACCGGCATGTTGTTCATTTCTCCCCAGTACGGTGGGACCTCTGTGGCGTGAAAATGGTGCAGAAGACAACGTACAATGTATACCTTCTTTGCTATGCATTGTGCCGTACGTCGAACCGGTACCTTGTGGGCAGTCTGGGCCTACTTTCTGTGCCATTTCAGAATGGTTCCTGCAACTGAGAGAGTCAGAACAGAAGTTTTCAGTTCAACAGAAGCAGAATAAGTATTAAAGGACAAGTTCACTTTCATAGACATGTGGGTTGAGTGAATGCAGCAAAATTAGTAGAACACATCAGTGCGAGTTTGAGCAAAATCGGACAATCCGTTCAAACGTTATGAACTTTTGAAGTTTCTGCTCAGTCACGGCTGGATGAAAAGACTACTATAGCTTGTGATGTCACATGAGTACAACGATATAAATAAAGAATAAAGAAAAATCAACACATTTCTATTTTTCTCGCATAACAAAAGAACACTTGACTTCTCTCTTTCAGAAGGCAGGGGGAATAATATCACCCTTAACATACTGTACATCAGTAGCAAGTCGAAGAAATATGCACTTTATTCAAAAAGTAAAGTTTTGTGAATTAATTCTCCTTTTATTTTCCTTCTTATAGTTGTATGCATGTGACATCATACACTGTAGTAGTCTTCTCTTCCGGCAGTGACTGCTTAGAATATTCGTAACTTTTGAAAGGATTGTCCTAGTTTCCTCAAACTTTCACTGATGTGTTCTACTAATATTGCTGCATTCGCTCAATCCTTATTTATATGAAGGTGGACTTGTCCTTTAAGAAGCCTACCTAGAACATGTGGTGACTTGAACACACACACACACACACACACACACACACACACATGGACCAATGGATATCATTTCACACAATACAGCACATGGCTGTACTCTTGCAGATCGTTTGTTTGGGAAAATTCATTCCCTTTCTCCCCCTCCTTCCCTCTCCCTTCCTCTCTAGGCCACTCTTTGTCTCGCCTTCTCTTTTTGTTACTTTAATCTCTCTTTTCTGGCGGGGGAGGGGTGCCTCAGACTGAGAGAATTCCTCATTCTATAGAAAATATAACTATAACAAAATATTGATAGTAAAGAGAGTGTGTTTTCTTGATTTCAGTGGAACACAATAATTGTCATTAGATACCTGTTATGTATAAGAGAATGTATACTTGAATTCACCTTGTTCACCCAGTCTGTTTATACACAAGAAATTGTGTATTTATCATGTGTATTTATAGCTGAGGATGCATGTTTGCCAAACAATTCAAGAATATGATTAAATATCTGTCAGGCGACTACACCTATTTCGGTAAAACAAAAAACAAAAATGAAAACAAAATGAAAACAAATTTTCTGTTAAAAAAAAAGAAGAAGGAATTTCCGTCTTTCAGTTAAACGTAATCATAAATCCCGACAGTCCTGCATGTATTGAACGGTGATTATCGTCTAGTCATGCATGAAGCCGAAGAAAACAAATCGATCAACATACACATTTATATCTAGCTAAATTTTCTACGAGAAATATATGACCTTGAAAAGTGTTTACTTTTTCTGCTGAGTACATATATATATATATATATATATATATATATATATATATATATATATATATACAACATTCATATGTTCATGCAGGGCCCGTATATACCATACTATCATAATCTCCAAACACACACACGGACAACAAACAGATTATCAAGCCATGCAAGCACAGTATTTGCAAACACTTGTTTGAGACGACTTACTCGAAGATCTTTTATTTTTCTTCGGGTGCGACGCAGATAACAGCTTAGCTGGTCCAAGAAAGTAGGGTCTTATTGAATTGTCGCACAAGCTGCCTCAAATCTTACGAAGACTGTTTGTCTGTATAGTGTATGTGATAGCAACAGTACGCGTGAATGAAAACGCAAAACAGACGTGTGAAAAATACTCTTTCTCTGATTTAATAGAGTGGAATATATTCTAGGGCGATGGATGTCAAAATGGATCCCACCTTCACTGCTTCAATGTGCACTTGGTAAAAATCACCACGGTGTAATTACGACCCTCCGAAGCCAATGCAATAATAGTACACCAGCATTGTCTTGTCATTCACTATTCGCTTCCTCTAACGTTTTTAGTTTGTACTGCCGTGCACGATACGTCTTACAAATCACTGGAAAAGCTTGGCTTCATTATACGAATTAGTGAAGCATGAAGTCTCCTTTATGGCACTAACACAGGTAGGCTTTACATCGCTCTGGGTCTTACACAATAGCAGGGAGGCCACCTCCCTGGTCTAATACAGTCAGTACTTTAATACCATGAACAATACGTCTACGTTCTGGGTGCAGTAAACCGTCAACGTCCCCGAAATTCATGATTTTTTTCTATTCCTACCCAGACGAGTAACAATAAACCAGGTTATTTACCTGCTCTCTCCGAGTGAGTTTCTTATGCAGAATTTCACCGAGCATTCATCACTTTTTGTACGAACATGCACGCAAATAGAATAGGTTCCTGCATTGTACATACAATGAAAAGTCCTAAGACCAAACGAAGACGATAACACGGTAGAGATCTTTTTTTTTTTTTTTTTTTTTTTTTTTTCTAGTTTTGATCCACGACGAGCGGAGAGCTAGAGAGACGTGCGTGCGTGCACCTGACGGTAAAGTTAGGGGATTCCCCAAACGACGCCATTTTGCTTTGGTATTCCCAAATTTAGTCTTTTCCCAGACTGCGATGTTTGTACCTTACATGTTTGTGTTCGTTTATACATGTATTCTTCATGGCATTTGTTTTGTTTGTTTTGTTTTTCAGACCGAATGTAGGCCCTGTGATATACTTATCAATATGTCATAGTCAAATACGGTTTTCAAGGCGTGTTGTTACCATTAACCCGCCACCTAACCGCTCACCGCCCCATCAAAAAAAGAAAGAAAAAAGACACAGTAAGACTCACAAATAGCACAAATAGAATAGACCACATCTAGCACAAACGCATGCAGTGTATATTCAAAGTCAGGTACCGGGTAAGACGTCAAGGCCGAATTTGTTATTTGCTAAGGCCGAGTTGTCTTCCAAATAGCCTGAATTGGCGCGTCACCATACTCGAACAGAGGAGGGCATGCAGATTTCAGTGAAGACATAATATAGTAAGTATATGGATTTAAGTGATTTCGATTTTGCACGCGATACTAACTTCGTATCAGTCGCTTTCTCTCTCAAAGCATGCATCGGTGTAACTGCGACCAGCCCGAACGCGGGGTTAGCATCGGTGCATGGCGTGTACAGGGTCCGCAGAGCCTAAAAATTTGTGTCATTACGAGATAATAAACACGGCGTATGGGTGGAATACTGTTGTTTGATTATATAATATAGGCCCTACGTACTGTAAGGCTGAGTTACGTCCAACCTGCTGCCAGAAATTCGGCTTGAATCTTATTTAGGCCTAATGCAAACAACGACCATTAGAATAGAGATTTCGGAATTTTACGATATTGCGGCCAGTAAGAAAAAATCTTCCGGAGTTCTTTTACTCGAGTCCAATGACATGTCATGGTGTCAATTACTTTAGTGTTGGTAGGCCTATCACAGCTAAAGCAATCCCGGCTTCTATGAGTCTTCCGCTGCGGCCAGTATACACACTACCAATGCATAGGTTTCTTATCATAGCAAAATAATTTGCAGAAAAGTAGTACGTTCGTATTTACGCGGCATTGTATCATGTATCATTGTCACAGCCTTACGTGGTCATTTAAAAATGGTATGTATAATTATAATAATGTATCCGTACAAGCCAGACTTATTAATTGTGACCGTGCACCACAAAACAAACAAATGTCGCACCCCTTGATTTTACATGAGGTCTCAGAACAGGTGAAACGGGCCAACCATGTCAATCTTGCATGAGTTTTCATATTTTGTGAAAGAGCTATCTTTCCTCTACACTACGTGTATATAAGTAGTTTGGAGTCTTTACACGAATGGGAAAGTGTGTTTTGAACAGTTTTTCTGCAAACCATTTTTGGGGAGACCATAGAATGATCAGATAGAATGTATTAGACTCCTTTTCATTTCTTTTGAATCCTTTGTACTTTCTTCACTTTCAAGTCATATAACTTTTGAATGGATAGTGCTACTGCTTTGTAAGATGGCATTAATCATGAACAGAATGTGTTGATAGAACATGCTTGATTTCAGCTTAATCTGATGATCCCTTCATTTTGTTACTCCGTTGGTTGACATCCTGTGTTTTGTCCCTTTCATCACACAGCTAGCGCGGCTTGGTGAAAGATTAAGTGCTTGAATAGACCTTGTACCTCAGAGCCTCTTTTCTCAGTTTACACTTTTCCAGAGTTTGTTTTCTTTCCAGTATTTAGGTAGGTTAAGGGAGTCCCTTTGACTGAGCTATACATCATTTTAAAGTTTAGAATCTGCTCTTTCAGAATCTGCCCTTAACTAAATATCCATGTCTGGCGACTTTTTGTTGGTTTTGTGATGCTGCGTCACAATTGGTGTTTTTAGAGCCTGCTTTGTAGAGCTATGTTGCTTTTTAATGTTTAATGTGGCCGTAATTCGGAGTAGGGCCTATGTAATATAGACATACATTACAATATAGAATATACAATAAACAATATAGGAATACATAGGAATAAATGCAATGTACATTTATTTATGCGTTTATAATTATTATGTGTGTATATGCTATTTATAAGCATGGAAATTATTTTTTGTTATTATAATATAGACCTATAGCACAAAGTCTACCTGCTGGACCTGAAAGAGATCAGCCATGACTTTGGCGCTAAATTATCTTCTTGAAAATTGTTTTATAGGGGTTTTGTTCGTTCTTTATCTTTTTTTTTTTTTTTTTTTTGCTGTACCTTATGTATAATTAAAATGGCGTATCTCATTGTTTTGTGTTTACATCCGTATTCAATTTGGCAGCATGGCAGAGATAACATCAAAACCAATCCTCTGAAGATGTCATACGCTAATTCATCAACAAGACAACAGGAAAGAACATGGCAACAGGTATTATAATACTCCTGAAATATATATATATATATATATATATATATATATATATATATATATGTATATGCACTCAGCAAACAAAGTAAGTTCCCCCCTAACATTTTTGGATATATTGTATCTCAAAAAGTATTTTACGGATTTTCATAATTCAAACGGGAATGGATAGGGAATTTCATTATTCATAACATGAATGGCATATCATTGCCACCAGATATCATTATTGGTATGAAAAAAAAAAACGCATTTTATGTCAAAATGCATGGAAAAAAAGTTGTACTTCAGGCTATATGAAGCATATTGTATACATTTCCTATGTAAGTTAGCAAATGACCTTTTTAAATTGTGTAATTCTCAGGAATTTCTTCAGGTACAATGTGCTTCTCTATTAAACATAGTTATGCATACTGTTTAAACAAAAGGCCTTTTCAATATGAAAATATTGGTAGAAGCCATGTGATTTGTAATTCCAATTGGGTTGATCACATTAACGTGTCTATGGCCATTTTGCATCATGCACTCAAGTTGTAGATCAGTTTGTTGAGGGAAATGACATCGAACGTATGGAGTGGCCTGAAAGATCCCCTGACTGTAATCCAGTATGGGAGAGAATATGTGGGATATTATTATAAAGAGGAAAGCGAGCAAGAAGGTGAAAGATGACACTTCACTGCAAGAATTTCAGCGCATCTTGCAGAGAGCATGGGCCAACATTGAGCAGCGCCAAGTACAAACTTTAGTTAACAGTATGAGGAAGAGACCGGCTGTTCGTTGAAGCGGATGGTGGACATATCAAATATCAAATACTTCACTCTATGCTCATGAAAAGAAAGAGATAGAGAAATATGCAATAAGCCATGCTTAAATGTTCAGAATCATGAGTGGTTGTTTGATTATTTGTATAAAAGTCATTGCAAATCACTAAAGTGCAACTTTTGTTTCTATGCATTTTGACATAAATGCATTTTTTTCACACCAATAATGATATCTTGTGGCAATGATTTGCCACTCATGTTATGAGTATACAATAATAGAATTCCTTTTCCATTTGAATAATAAAAATCGGTTAAATACTCTTTGAGATATATCTAAAATGCTATGGGGGAACTTACTTTTTTGTTGAGTGTATATATATATATATACATTTATTATATATATATATATATATATATATATATATATATATGTATATATATATATATATATATATATATATATGTGTGTGTGTGTATGTATATATATGTTTATATAATTTTATATGATACATCTTAAAGGATTTTTTCGGCTGTGAGGTTTGGAGTCGTGAGCTCGGTAATAATGTTAAAAGTGTTTCATTTTGGCACCAATTTTAATACCTTTTACAAAAGTGATCAGTGCTCATTCAAGCATGAATTATTTTTAGACTTTTTGGTGTCATATGAAAGTTGAGTCCAAAAGCTATCCATACGTATAAACCTTTTCCCCCAGTAGCATACATTTCTTATTCGGCAGCCATTGCAAAAGTGTATAGTTGTTGTGTTTTTTTTTAGACACCATGTATATATATATATATATATATATATATATATATATATATATATGTATATCATGATTCACATTATGAAATACCTCAATTTCATTTGTTCAGCACGATGTTTGCTCAAATTAATTTCCTTCAATACCCATACATTTTGGTGGCATAAGAAAGAAATTGTCACTGTCAGTGTGTGCCTCTCTGCGAGTATTGTCTGTATGAATTGTATGTATTCATTATACCTTTGTATCTTTATTTCTAACCACCTTACTCAGAGTGGAAGACACAGTACTACCCCCAAAGACCTCTTACCATCAAAAATCAAACCTCTGCCAAAATGCGCAGGTAAACTAAACTACATATGGTATAAGTTAAACCTATAAATAGGCGTATGTGACTAGACAGCTAAAGTAATGTAGATACCAAGTTTCAGAAAAAAATACCCTCTTTTAATCCTTAATAGTTCTAAAATCATACATCAGATAATACCGCCATTGGTATCCATATGAGTAAAGCTGAATAGAGTACAATGAATAGTTGGGGATGATTTGACTAACATAAAAGCATGAATCAGTTTTGTTAAATCAATGATTAATTTTAAAGTTAAGTTCCAGGTTTGATCAATTTTTTTTTTACCCTCTGTACAATATTGAAATTTACACAAGAACCATTGATATGTATTGCCTATATAAAGGTGTCCTTATAATGACGCTGAGCAATAAACATGAATACCACAATATACCACCTTTTCAAGGCTTCTGGACTCTTACTCCAAGGCACATTAATGCTTTATTAATAATTTATAACGGATTGCCCTGGGCATTGCTATTCTGAATTCATGGTAAAGGGTAAATTGCACGCACATGAAAAAAAAGCACATTTTTCACGTGTTTGCATCCACTACATTTCAGGATGAATAAAGACTAGCTAGTGATAGTAGAATTTTTCATGAATATTAGATAGAGCATTCCAATCCAGGCAATTGTTCAGGACCATTGTCAGGGTGTTAACCACACATCCCCATACACACGAATTGACCCCTGTGTAGAATTAAAACTGTATACACAGGGTTGAAAACAGAACAAAATCTGGAACAAAGCTTAAAGATAAATCCTGAATTCAATGAAACTTATTCATGCTATCGTTTTTAAATTACCTCCAACTAAATTGTACAATATTCAGCTATTGCTCATATCAATGTAAGTGTTGTCTGATATATAGTTTTTTTAAACTATTAAGAATCAAAAGTGGAAAATATTTTTGTAACACCTAGCAT
Source organism: Diadema setosum (assembly GCF_964275005.1). Classification (NCBI taxonomy): domain Eukaryota; kingdom Metazoa; phylum Echinodermata; class Echinoidea; order Diadematoida; family Diadematidae; genus Diadema; species Diadema setosum. The sequence continues at coordinate 6,057,033 of NC_092692.1, read as the reverse complement.
AATAACGGCGAAATGATGTGTGCGTGTAATTACAAATAATATGTTTGTGTGTGTGTGTGTGTGTGTGTTTGTGTGAGTGTGTACGTGTACACACGTCAAATTATCCACAAAAAAAAAAGTACGTGTGTCCATGCATGTGTAACGCTGTGTGGGCTCCTGTTTGTATTGTGAACAGTTATGTGTTTTTTTTTTTCTGTGTGTTTAATTTTCGCCAACGTAATCAGAGGAAGAAAGAACATGGACCCATTGGAAAACCAGTTCTAAGAGTTCTACCACGAAGAATAGGCCCACTGCCTACCAGCCCGTTAATAGGCCTACTGGTATCTCCACCTCTACCTTAGATGGTGGTAAGGGCTATAAACTTATCGGCCTATATGTCATTAAATTATTGAAGTACTAAAATGAATATGTAATAATGGCGGGATGTTCTGCTAAACTCTCTCTGTGGAATTCCTAAAGGTAATTGGTCGTGGAAGCAAACACAAAATGCATTTCTTGTATGCTCCATTGAAATGTAATATTAGTAGAAGCATACTGCAGTGACTCCGACCAGACGTCGTGTACAGCGAAAGGGCTGTGTATAGTTAGCCGCAGAATGGCACATAATCACACTGACCAAAATAAGAACAATGTAATAAAGCAAATATTTTCCAATCAGCAGTCATTCTCAGGCTTAGTCCTTTTGCATGGCTGAACTTTACCTCTAAGGCACAGCTTATAAAAGACAAAAATAATGTATGTTTGTTGAGTTATAGCAAATATTAGATAAAGCGCCATGTGGCTGAAATTGATTTGTAACTCTGTGGTGCCTATATGAGCCACGGCAAGTGGCTGCAGCTCATCCTCTACTCTCTTTTGCTGTAGTTCGTCTTTCTCTTCCAATAGATCTCATGAGCTGCTTCAGTCAGTAAGATTACATAAGAGTCAAGTTTGTTCGTTTTTTGTTTTGCTTTTTATTTTTAGTGCAGTTATGAACGTATCTGGAAAGCTCACGGTAAACATCGCTCATACATGCATATAATGTATACATTATATGCATGTATGAGAGATGTTTACCGTGAGCTTTCCAGATACGTTCATAACTGCACTAAAAATAAAAAGCAAAACAAAAAAACGAACAAACTTGACTCTCTTGACAGTGATTAATAACATGTGTAGGTCATACATCTCCCTTAGCGCTCATCTTCTATGTTTTGTCTCTGAACTTTGATGATGTTAATTGGTACATGTATGGATATCACACAAACACACATACACACACACACATCTTGCATTGAATGACTGGAAGCATTGAAACTATCAATGAAATTCACGTATATAGGCCTACATGATATACAATGTACTTGTATATTTATTAATGGTTATGTGTATTGCGTATCTGTATACGAGTTCCTGTGTGAATGTACTGTTCATAGTTGTCACTAATGTATATTAACACTTGTGTATATGGAAATGGTTGAATTTTAATATAGTTGTTTCATTATCAAGATTGTCAGAAGATGGCGGATACTGCTAGGCTGTAGGGTTTACACCCGTTGCAAATTTTGCCTGTGCCTTCGCAGTCGCCCAATCCATCGCACCATCATACCTGTTTGATATATTGTGTATGTATCTGTCACCGCGTATGAGTCTGTTTCATGCCCTGAGGGACTGCATCTATAAGGGATATCCAGTGTCGTTTTTCCTGATCACTGCTTGCTCTGTCATGGATTCATGTGCTCAGTCCCACCAACTGCATGCTATATTCGTATAATGCTGAACCATGCTTTAACGGAATCAGGTGCCTGTGTTTGTCTATTATTTCAAACTAATGATCCATCCATCACCATGATCCAGAGTCTTTTATCGCCGATCGTGAGTGCCTTTATGTTTTGTGGGGATTGCATCTGAGAAATATCAAGTGACAAATTTTGTTCCAATTCTTGTACTGTATTGGATCCATTTGCCTAGTCCCACTCGTAAGACTTACATTTCCTATTGCTGTATATTCACATACTGCGGAACACTGCCGACGGAATCCTGTGTATGGGAAAGTCTCATCCTTCTATCTAAAGAAGTGTGCTATTCATCATGGCCCAGATTCCCTTAATCCTGATTGTAAGTGCCCTTCTCACACTTGGCGTCAAATCGGGTCACTGTCGCTCAAAGTTCAACATTCCGAACTTAGATGCTGATGAATGGAAGCGATTAGACTCCGATTTAAAAGCGCGAATAGCCCCTATTCATCATGAGTTAGCCATTGACGCTATCAGTCCGAAAGAAGCCTATAAACACTTTGTTGACATTTTGACAGAGATTTTACTAAGCCATCCCGACTGTACTCTTGACGAGACGAGTGCGTGCAGCAAATTTTACTCCAGATTTTCATCAAAAACACTGCAAGATGTTACCAAGATAAAAAAAAAAAACTTAGAAAAAAGGCATACGGGAAAAAATGCGACTGAAGAAGATAGGAAACTCTTCAGACAAGCAGTCAAGGCCCATAGTCATCTGAAGAGAATTGAGAGGGATAAGAGAAACGAGTCTAAAGCCAGACGTCAGGAAAAATTGTATTTGAGAGATTTTTGGAATTTTGCCAAGAAATGTTCATCAGGATGCCTAGAGAAACCCTCCACTAAACCGTCATTCACAAGAGAAACTGCTGACCGTTATTTTGTAGACGCATACTCTACTGGCAATCCCATCGACAAAGCAAAATTATCATGGTTCCCATACATTGATGTGGACACTAGATCTTTTGACCTCAGTCCAATTAAACCCAAAGATATCAAGTGTATTCTGAAAAGGAAAAAAACCTACGTCTGCCCCAGGTAATGACGGAATAATGTATGGGATGCTGCGAAAGCTACCTAGCTCGCACCACTATCTGGCAACGCTGTTCACGAAACTTCTGCGGACCGCGGATCCTCCCCTTGACTGGTCGAGCTCCATTGTGTCCCTTATTCACAAGTCCGGTTCGACTGACGACCCCAAGAACTTTAGGATGATAGCTCTTACGTCGTGCGTCGGCAAGCTACACCATCAAATACTTGCGCTGAGGGTCGAAAACTTTGCTATCCAAAACGGTCTTATCAACCCTAATATGCAGAAGGCTTTCTTGAGGGGTGTCAGCGGTTGTATTGAGAATAACCAAGTCCTCCATGAACTTCTCAGTCATGCAAAGGCTAAGAACAAAACTCTTCATGTAACATTCTTCGATCTCCAGGATGCGTTCGGGTCAATAGAGCATGATCTCATTCATTATGTTCTTGAATACTACTCCTTCCCTATCGAACTCAGAACCTATGTCAAAAACCTGTACTCTAGACTTGACGGGGAGGTACGAGGACCCCAGTGGTCGACCTCTAAGTTTGAGTTTCACAGAGGTGTGTTCCAAGGTGATCCCCTGTCCCCCATTATATTCCTGCTGGTATTTAATCCTATTCTAAATTATCTTCAGTCAGTAGAAGATAAGTTTGGTTACAACATGAACGGAACACGGTATATCAGTGTGCCATTCGCAGATGATTTCAATCTAATCACAGGTCATAAACGTACGCATCAACGTGTGATGAATGAAATTGCTTCTTTAACTGGTAGTATGAATTTAACTCTGAAGCAATCAAAATGCTGTTGTTTTTCGATCTGTTGTGGATCGCCAAGCGATGTTGAGTTTTTGATTAATGGCACTCCAATTCATAACGTGAAAGAAAAGTCTGAAAAGTTCTTGGGCTCATTGTTAACATTTTGGATGAAGACTAGCGACGCTTTCATGTTTATCAAAGAGAAACTGTCACATATCTTGAACAATGTTGATGAAAGTCATGTCCGAAATGAATACAAAGTAGCCGTGCTGACCAGATACTCTTTGCCTTCTTTGCGTTATGTCCTTACTGTACATGATATGACAAACACCCAGTTATCTATCCTTGACGGAATGGTAACTATAATAAGCAACTAAAACTATGGCTGAAGATACCAACACACGGCGCTACCCCGGCTATTCTCCACAGCCGAGATGGTCTCCAATTCAAAACCATATCTGAGTTGTACAAAGAGTGTCATGTATTAGCACATGCATCCTCCCGTTTGGGAGCTGACAATAAGGTTCAAAATGCTCTGGATAACAAAGTATCACGCGAGTCAGAATGGTCAAAGAAAATGTCATTATGTAATGCTGCAGTCTGTGAAAGTTATGTACATCAAACACAAGATGTAACCATTGGAAAGACAAAGACTAAGATCAAAGGGATACTCAAAGAGGAACAGAAAGATTATTGGAGATCTAAAGTCGCTCCTTTGGTCTTTCAGGGTGACTTTCTGAAGTTGGTGGAGTTAGAAAAGGGTGACCTTACATGGAGATCAGTAACCTCCCTAAGGGCGTGTTGAGCTTTATAACTCGTGCGGCTATCAATGCCCTTCCAACGGCAGACAACCTCAGCAGATGGGGCAAAAGGCTAAACACCCGCTGCACATTATGCGGAAACCACGAAACCCTGTTGCACATTCTCAATAATTGCAAAAGTGCACTGGAACAGGGTAGGTACAATTATCGACATGATAGCATCTTGCAATACGTGGTCTCTTTCATAGGCAAAGTGAAGCCCGACAAAGTTATCTGTCATGCCGACCTCCCGGGACATGACATCAATGGAGGTACGGTTCCGTCTGATCTCACACCCACCCCAGAAAGACCAGACATAGTCTTAGTCAATCAAAGTAGCTAATCAGTAGTAATTGGCGAGCTCACCGTCCCTTTTGAATCAAACATTGACTCCGCTCACAACAGAAAATCTGAAAAATACGCCTCATTGGTGCTTGACATTGAATACCAAGGATACTCATGTGAGTTAATCTGTTTCGAGGTAGGATCCAGGGGACTGGTTACCAAGGAAAACAAACGTCAAGTCACTAAGCTGTTCAAGTTTGTAAGTGACACCCGAAGAATTCGGGAATATATAAGAACCATATCGAAAATTGCTATTCTTACCTCGTTTGCCATTTATAATGCCGCCCGCAACGAACCCTCTTGGACAAAACCGGCATATCTCCAGCCTGCAATGGAATATTCTTGGTGTATCTAACTAGTTCTATGTACACACACATACATAAACACTCATATGAATACACACACCCATACCCACATATAAACACACACACACATCCACACACACATGCACATACACCACACACACTAATTTTTCACACTCACACATGATTATAAACACACAAAACGCATACACATACACACACGAGCGGGCCCATGTGCGGACCTATGCATGCCTTATATTCACATGTTTCTTTTTGGCGAGTACAGTATAGTATATTGATCATTATAGGTCAATGATATTGATTATCATCAATAATATGTACCCCTTATTTGTATTGGACATTCTGCGCTCCATATCAGTATATTATTCTGTTATAAATGTGTCTTATATCTGCAATGAACAACGAATGGATTTTGTATTGTATAGGTACTGTGAAAAGATTACATATCTTCAATTCTGATGAATTTTTTTTGGCATAAATTGTCAGAGATAATTAGTTAAGTGTTGTTTTGTTTTATGTATTGTATTTGGGGAAGTTTTCATACCTGGATTTTTTCTTTGATTTTTTGTATTTTGTATTAAATTTGCAGTACATTTTTTTTTTCTCAGGCATCTTTACAGTATATGACCAAGCTTCTTCAGAAGGCTCATAGAATTACATGTTTGTTTTTTTCTGTAAAATTGAACATATTTATTTATAATGATACTCTTCTGTCAAATATGCCAAATAGAACTGTAGAAACAACAAAACAGAGACAAAAGTTTAAGAGGGTTGAAATGAGATGAATCTAAAGATTGCAAAGGTTAAGAATTGGTGGTTTCCTGGCATCTTAGACTCATCCTCTTCCTTATCGCCACTATCATAATAATCACCAACATCATCGTCACCATCATCATCATCAACATTGTCATCATCATCATCATCTTCATCAATATTGTCATCATCATCATAATCACCATCATCATTACCATCGTTATCATCATCGTCATCACTATGAATTATACCACAGAGGTGAGAGGAATATTATATGTATATCATATGTTTATATACAGTAATTATTTGTGGGCCGGTTATGTCCATTTTGATTTTCCCCATTTCGCTGGTGTTTTCACGAACCGGCACAGCCGGCCCCGGAGCCGCGAAAGTAAGTTTCGAGATAATCGCGTTTGAAGTTTTTGCCTTTGCAAAATCCATGATTGCGCCTATATTTCACGTCCAGTTACCTAAATATCACACTGCACGACAGATTAGGAGTTATTTGTGTATTTCATGTTCTTGGTTCATCGTGAAAAACAAAAGTTTCGTTGAAATATCGGGCAAAGTCCGTCGTGCCGGTTCGTGAAAACACAAAAACACGTAAACAACGCTTCCAATATTTTCACGAACCGGCACGGTCGGCCGTGCCGCTTTGATTCTTCGCGCATGGTGCGGATTTCATTTTTCACGAAGTGACACCATCGGCGCGCACGCGCTGCGCGTTAGGTTATCTTCATCATTTCTCATAGCCGCGCGCGCACATAATCGAGCGCGCGCATTAGCGATGCTCCTTTGTATAGTTAGTGATATGAATTGGGTATCAAGATTTTGTTTGATACTTTTTTTTCTTTCCCCCTTCTAAATCTCTCATCCATTCGCAGAAAGGCATTATTATTGAGTTGTTCTTCATTATATTACACATTGATCATTGCATCGGTCTTTCTGCACATTATTTCGGATCATAATTTTCAAGATTCACTCTCTTCCTCGGAGCATTACTGTATCTCGTGCTATAACCACGAAGCATGTTGTTTTCGAATATGACGTGTAATCAGTTTGCTCTATCGCTTTGTGAATGTGTCATTCTTGTAAAGAAAATAATTCTGTGCTGGTAATATCACTCTCTTTTCCACCCTTTCTTTCACTTTCTTTCTCTCTCTCCCTTACACACACGCAAACACACACATACACACAAACAAACACACAATCTCTCTATTTATTTCCTACACGTGACACCTTACAAAACTTTTTAAATTACATAAAAACTAAATGAGCTTTATTTGGATATCTTTTCTCATTCATAGATTTATTATCACGTAAGTACACGAGTTTTAAATATGGCTTTTCAATAAACTAAACGTGGATCATACTACTCATATAATGAAGATTCCAACTTGAATGAAGTTAAGGTACAGTACATTACTTTTCATTTATTTTTCAGACGTAACGAAGGTTTTTGTTATGTTCTAACATTTATACCAAGCTCTGTATGTATCATCCACCTTGATGATATCTATATTTTATGGCATTCAGGGTACTAAAATATTTCTTTTTTTTTTTTAGATTCAAAAATGTTATTCAGACGTATGAGACTAGACTGACTTTTGCCTTTAAAGCCCCCAAATCTTACAAAATAATGACCAAAATGTTCCACCTCCTTCCATATCCCATCACCTAACTTCAACCTAGTCAAATGCTGTTTACCAAACATTGACTTTATAATCAATCTAGAATTTGATGATATGAATACAAGTACATAATTACAAAGACACTAGCTAATTTGGTATGGATAACCTTCTTCATATTAAAGGCAATACAATCTCGTAGACAGTGACTGAACTAATTGATGTTTAAATTGCTGTGACAGTTCACAAAGTGTATTATAAATCTTCTGCAAACAGTCTTGATCTTCCCTAATTTTGTAAAAGTTTGTAAGCACTCATATTATGCACAGTATGTGCCTGAAATTTGATTCATTACCATACCATGTTATTTTGCAAGATATGAAAATCCTCATGTTTCCCTTTCTTTTCTCTCACTGCTAGAGGATACCATATACAAAGTTCCTTATCTAAGCTCAGTAAGAAGTGGCTATCAGATCTGCATTTACTCATTATTGTTTCAAAAGTAAAATCCACAAAAATATACAATATAAAAAGACATAGATAATGATGTCTAGGCCATAATTTCTGATGTGGACACAGACTGCAATAATATGGCTATGTATTGCAGTACATCTATCATCCAAGAAAACATTTTCTGTCAAAGTTTATTAGTCATTTTTGAGTTGCAGAGAGAGAGCAAGCAGAGGAAATGTAAGCATCCAATTGTTTATATCCCTCTTGCAGTCTACTAATACCTTTCTAACTTGCACAACTTGACTTGACTTGGTCCTGACTTTAGTTTACGTCTGCTGTGGGTGTCACAGGTGCTGGGGTAGGCATAATTCAAAAATACTGAAAATTGTTTATGGGTTTGGCATAATGGTGGCTGGGCTAAGGGAGACAAAATGAATAGTTTGATGGGAGAGCTAGTTAATAAACAAAGTAAAAGAAGAGACATCTATGGTATTTGACATTGGTATGGTTTTGTTGTGAAAAGCACTGTTTAAAGTCAGAGAGGGGAAGCATATAATACAGTGGAAATTGAGGATGGCATAATTGTGACAAAGCAGTATAGAGAGACCCATGGATTGATGGTTATCAAGAGTAATGTCAGTGAATAAGGTGACAGTGAGAGATACAGTATGTAGGATTAATATCCCTTAATGTCTCCTTGATTTTTTCACATAAAATATTTGAAAAATTTGAGACTTTACTGATAAACGCACAGCAGTACATTCAATTCATGGTTTCTTAATGTGACATGTTGATCTTGTCATTAATTACTTTGTGGATTGTCAGTCAAACAGATACAGAGATTACAAGCTATTCCAAACTCTGCTGCAAGAGTAGTGTCCAAATTAAAAAAAAAAACATATACAAAAACTTTCACCAGTGCTAAGAAGCTTGCACTAGCTTCCAGTATATACAGATCAAAATGTTGATACATGTGTGTATTAACTTTTGAATCCACACTATTTGAAAGAACTACTTTAAATAGGAAACACACCAGAGAGAAACCTTCATTCAAAAGGTAGTGACTTATTTGTTATTCTGAATAAAAAGGCAATGGCATTCATATGCTTGTAATGTCTCTACCATATATGGAATAATCTTACCCAGAATTCAAAATGAATTGCAAATGTTGACAAATCTAAGTCTGCTTTGCAAACACCTGTCATTACAGTCTAAACGTGAAAAAAGGTATCATTGTAATTGCAATTGTATGTTTTTGTTCAATCATTTCTATCCTTGAGCACAGAAGGCATAACACAGACTGTTTCCATATGCTATATAAGCACTGTTGATTATTATAATTATTACTATTTATATTGTTATGATTATGATTATGATGATGATTATTATTATCATTATTATTATTATTATTATTATCATTATTAAAAATGATGTCCTACTTTATGACACCACTACCCCCCCCCCCATTTCTGCACACATACAAACACAAAGTCATTAAATAGAAAATCAAAAAGAACATCGAAATAATGTTCTGCTAGAACCTGCCTGCCCATTCATAAAGCACACACTCTGTGAAAAGTTTGATGCTGCTGTGTGGAGCAACTCTGTGATTGTGGTGAAATATTGCTATGATCTCCTTCCATAATGATCCCATGGCTTGGATTTTAGTGCAGATGTTTAGCTCAGCCACCCTAGTCATTTGTAGCTGTTTCGGGTTTCTCTTGGCTTTCTCCAGTAGACAGTTATCTGCTTCTCTCCCTATGCAAAGAGGAACAATTGTTTTTCACTGACAATGTTACTTCTCCATTGCAGAGGGGAATGATGACATTTGATACAACAGTCATAACATACTTCTTAATTAATTTTCCACATTTCTAAAACTACACTGATTTCCCTAAGAAAATTATTATATGATAATGTTCCTTTCATATCAACACTTTGGTAATGTTTTACTCAAAAGTGCTACTGCATTTTTTTTAAATCATAAAGTTTAAATCAATGTGATAATGTGCATAACAAGACTGTACTAGGATTACACGTAATTGTCCATTGACACTGGATTTTTTTAGTAATTGTCTATGACAAAATAAAACCAAATATTACATGAAAAGGTGTTGCATGGATTGCTGTTTATTGATCTTGCTCACCTTTAGCATGGTGCACAATGTAACCTTTGAGTGCAGTAAGAAGAGGATGCTAAGCCAGACGAAATGGTGAATGAACATATTGTTGACTAGAATCAGGAGCAGAACTAAAGTAAAGAATAAAGAAAGCAGGACATCACAAGTGAAAATCAGTGACATAGTCAATTCCATGTAAGTAATGTCTCAGACATTTGACTTCTGAGTGTACAAAGAAAAAAAAACACATTGACATGAGTAAAACTATAAACGTATATTGAGACAGTTCATTTTCATCGTCTCTGCCAAGAATTTGTCATACAGTATGTGCCATTGACTTTTGCAAAGTTGATGGTATCTCATATCAGTACAGAGTGTGTAACTGTTCTTCCTCATCTCCCTTGCCCCCCCTCCCAATCAAAAAATAAAAACACAACAATAATCAAACTAACAATAAAAAACTACAGTTACAACAGTCCTGAAAGATTAATGACACTGAAGAAATGCATACTGCTACCACATCAAAATCAGACTGAGGGACAGCATTGCCTTTATACCAAAATGCAACATGACTACAAATAATTAGATGTCAAAATATTGGATTCCATATTATGTCAGTGCTTCACATTCATAAAACTACAAATACAGTTGTAATTAAAGAAAGAGTAAGACAAAACAATTATTTTAGTATGTGGCAAATCATACTAGGAATAATTTATTATTATTACTAGTAGTGTGCCTGCACTGTCTATTACACACTGGTCTGTCTAATTTACTCTAAGTCCTTGACAGATAGCAATGTAACTTACGGTTCTTGTTCAAGCTTGAGATGATAGGAGAAATCTGCAGGAATGCGGTATGGAGTACAATACTGTAAAGTAGCCCATCATCGAAGGACAGCACTCATTTCATTCCAGTCTGCAAGTTGTTGGGTTGTCCACACAAAGGCCTCAATATCTGTTTGTAATGGAAGATGAATGAAAGATGTCAGTCACATGAAACTCCATCACTACCAGTTCTGTAAGATCATAAAATTGATGCACAGATTTGCGAAACATCACACTGCCCCCCCCCCCCCCCCATCCCTTTCAGGTCTATATTCTACAGCTTACCAGAATCTGAAGTCTATGAACATCTCTCTGGTTTAATTTTACATACAATTTGCCGAGCTCCGAATCCCTAGCCTCCATCCCCCCCCAAAAACCCTCTGTGTTTCAAAGAACCATAGATTGTAGAAAATCAAAACAAACAAAACGAAAAATTGCAAACTAAGGCAAAAGTACTTGCCACGTATAGGACAATTACGTCTACATTGAGGCTTTTAGAGTCATAATATAGCATGATAGAACAATTTATGAATTCAGGTGCTGAGAATAAACGTTGCACAGGATTTTTTTTTTTTTTTTTGCTTGCTGTCTATCCATTATTCCAAATCAAATTTGCTGGTACGGTATTCTTGACAACATTATCAAACTCTTCATTGTTGTTGGTAACGCCTCAATTTAGACAGGGAGGAGAGAAGAAGACCTCCCTCATTTTACGTTAGACTTTTAGCAGAAGTAACTCTAAAATCTTTTTTTTTTTCATTGAGAATTCAAAGGTAATCAAAACAATTAGTATTTCATTATGTGGCAAATCATATTAGTAATATTATTATTACTAGAAGTGTGCCTGCACTGTCTATTACACACTGGTCTGTCTAATTTACTCTAAATCCTTGACAGATAGCAATGTAACTTACGGTTCTTGTTCAAGCTTGAGATGATAGGAGAAATCTGCAGGAATGCAGTATGGAGTACAATACTGTAAAGTAGCCCATCATTGAAGGACAGCACTCATTTCATTCCAGTCTGCAAGTTGTTGGGTTGTCCACACAAAGGCCTCAATATCTGTTTGTAATGGAAGATGAATGAAAGATGTCAGTCATATGAAACTCCATCACTACCAGTTCTGTAAGATCATAAAATTGATGCACAGATTTGCAAAACATCACACTGCCCCCCCTCCCCCCCCCCCCCCATCCCTTTCAGGTCTATATTCTACGGCTTACCAGAATCTGAAGTTTATGAACAATGAACATCTCTTTGGTATAATTTTACAATTTGCCCAGTTCCGAATCCCCAGCCTCCATCCCCCCAAAAACCATCTGTGTTTCAAAGAACCATAGATTGTAGAAAATCAAAACAAACAAAATGAAAAATTGCAAACTAAGGCAAAAGTACTTGCCACGTATAGGCCAATTACGACCACATTGAGGCTTTTAGGCTCATAATTATATAGCATGATAGAACAAATTATGAATTCAGGTGCTGAGCATAAACGTTGCATTTTACTTGTCGTCTATCCAAATCAAATTTGCTGTTACAGTATTCTCGACAACATTATCAAACTCTTCATTGTTGTTGGTAACGCCTGAATTTAGACAGGGAGGTGGGAAGAGGACCTCCCTGATTTAACGTCAGACTTTGAGCAGAAGTATTAAACTCTAAATTCATTTTTTTTTTTTTTAATTGAGAATTCAAAGGTAGTCAGTGAAATAACATCACTTGGAGAGTAATTTATATAACCTGGACAGGTAACGCCAACGGTATTCAAGAACACTATTAACACTGTAACACTGTTAACTATCTTAATTAGATCTTGAAGTTGTAGGCCTAGATATAGACTCCCTAATGGATCTAAATTCCTGGAAGATTCAGAATCAGACATAATCAAGCAAGATAAGAGAGTTAAATCAGTCTAGTCTACCTGCCACCTGGGAAGAAGTATGTCGTTGCATTACATATTTGAGCTCGTAATACAGGAAACAATAAAACTTCACAATATATCACCAGTTAGAGCGCTTAAGATTCGATGCAAATGTGAGACGTGTTCATTTGACTTTAGTTCGAATCACTTTCCCTGCCTATTCTCCACTTACACCGAATAATAGATGTGGGACTGCACACGTAGATAACGAACCTAGGACAGCGCCAAACGAAGTCAATGTGATCTGCAAGAATACATATTTACGCTGTTTTGATATTCTAATTCCTCATTCATAAATCTACATTCAAGAATGTGAAAAATTCGAACAATTAAAGTGTCAATACAGAGCGAAATGTAACTTTACCGATTTCATCCGTCTAGTTTCCGTTGCTCTGGGCGCAGCCATTTTAGACGCGCGCGTACGAGGACGTTTGGCGGATAAATGATTTATGATGACGTCCGGCGTATACGCACCATCAACCCGCGATCGTGCCACTTCGTGAAAATCGTAGACCGACCAGTCGAAGTTTTCACGAAGTGACACGGTCGTTATTATTACGTAATTATTTGAGTTTGAGGTCCAAAAATTTGTCAGATTGTAGATCTCGGTATTTACTATCATAACATGCAAAAATCTTAAAATCGAAAATTTACTCGATTTTGGCCGGTCGTGCCACTTCGTGAAAACACCGACGATTTGTATTGTTAATTATGTATATTTATAGGATCTATATTTTTGCATTATGTATTTATCATTAAGTATATTTTCCCGTTTTTTCTATAATATTGGATGTGAAATAATTATGATTATGTTGGGTGGATTTAATGCAATTCATTGGTAGTGAATTTCGGTAGATTCGTATAATTGAACGAATGATTAGAGTTATTTTGTGTGTGTAGGTGTGTGTGTGTGTGTTTCTTAGGTTAATGTATGCTGATATAAGTTCATTTTAGCGGTTTTTTTTCTTTTCGTCCTGAAACAGCTGTTCATGTATCATGTTTGTGTGTAAATGTACTTGTATACATGTATATATTTGTGTAACTGTCAATTGTGGTGTGATGGACCGGGTCCACTGTATTTCTTTCCTTGTACTTACCTGCCTGTGGGCAGGTAGTATCCTAGGAATATTCATCACATGCTTTAATTTGCAATGGAAATAAAGCATGTTATATACATATATATATATATATATATATATATATATATATATATATATATATATATAACGAGATATTCAAACATTATTTTGCTCTTTTAGTGGTGACGTTCTTTTTCTAGTTTGGCATATCAGTTGGTCATTTTGGTGATATTATCATCTAGTAGTAAGTTATTTGAACTTCACTTACATCTTTGAATTTATCAAACTTACACGGTCTCAACCTGTGTGGATGCAAATACGCATTTATGTACTATGATTTCATTCACAGACGGTAAAGAGAAAGTTATTCATTGGGAGCCTGGCCACACCTTCAGTTATGCCAACCGGTTAAGCAGCGATGCCGTCGTGCACCGTACGTCGAAACCGCGTATGAAAATATTGGCGATATCGAGCCAAAACAGGATAGGCGGGTTATTTTCGAAGTTAAGGAAAGAATTCCAAAATGCAGACATCACTTTTGACCAACTGCCATACAGTGGTTTGGAAAGGTACGAGTTCAAAGACACTACGGATATCGCTATAGTGTGCCACTCGATCCAGAACAGGCGCCTATCTATTACTGATGTTCCGGACTCTCTCTACGACGAGTTCTTGCCAAAATGTCAACAGTGGGTCGGTGGTAAGTCGGTATGTTTTTGTTTGTTTGTTTTGGTTCTCCTCTCAGCAAAACTGTGCAGAAACAAAGAGATGCCTGCCAACACCTTACGATTAGAATGACAATAAGGACGCACAGAACGTGGACCTATGTGGTATTTTATTTTCCTTTTGTGAGGAATGTAACGTCAGCTCCGTTATAATTTTTGAACAATTACTCTCGCTGCTGTGTTCTGTAAGCTTCACTGACTAACAGCAGTGTTGATGTGAACACAATAAATAATATTGACTGAAAGAAAAAGTTTGAATTTGATAGACACCTTGAGCTCTTTCAACTATTACAAATAAAACAAACTTCCTCTGTGTGTGTCTCTCTCCTTTTTCCAAATTTATAACCTTCAGGACGACAAAAACCACGACGGGCATTATTACACTTTTCGAATCGAGGAAGTTAAACATCTTTGTTTATACATCACGACTTTGACATTATCAGCTTCACTTTTATGAAACTTCACGACGGGCTTTCTTCAAACTATACCCCCAGCGCCACCCACCCCCCCCCCTCATTTTGGGTTCCTATGGATCCCAAAGCCCTCTAAGTTAGGAATCTTTAAAAGTCTTTTTTTTTAAAGAACCAGGAGCGATAGAGCTATAAGTTTGTATAAGAGTACATTGGTGACTTCAGTTTAAGGTGTATTGAAGAGCTGAGGGAGTCCCCCCCCCCCCTCCAAGCTGAAAAAAAAAAGAATTTTCTCTATTCAATGTGATAAGACTTTATCACTGAACGCTGCGTGCAAATCGCCCTATCTGCTCTCAAGCAGGCGTTGTCTGGCTTATGAGTGAAAATTTCCGTTCATTTGGGGGTTTTTTTTAAAAAAAGGAAATACATGTGTAGAAGGAAAAATTGAAGGCCCTGTCCTCTAATGACTAGTGTGACTGTCTCTACAACTGTTACGTTCATTCTACAACCTTACTGTCTATGATAAAAAACAAAGGAGCATTATATTACATTGGAATGTTTTAATGAACTTTAATTCAATTCTCATCAAAATTAATTCCCCCGCAGGTGAAAACAAGCTAGTGGTCATTGCTCACGACTGCCCCAAGGAGTCCACCAATATTCGACAACTCAGACATAGTAGTTTAAAGAAACGGCAACCACTCACCTTCTCAACTGCTGGTCTTGTCTTGATTGCTGGTGATCTCGAGAAGACGTGCGACATCGAGAACCCAGATTGGGATCGTTTGGTGCAATATTTACAGGTTCATGTGTGTGCTCCCTCGGCACACACATTGGTCACCGGAGAATCAAGTAAGAGTATACATGATTACAATTTAGCACGCACACGCAATATCTCATAACAGGTCAAATTATTACGTTTAATGTTCTCCATACAGTTAACCTGTAGGCATAATGAAACTTCACTATGATATGAGGACTGAAAATTAAAAGAAATACGGCGTTTCAACGTTTCACATGCAGTGTTTTGTGATATCGATCACAATCGCATATCATGATTTCTGTAAATTATAGTAATAACTCCGTTACCTAACAGTTTGCCACTGTTTTCGTGTACACATTTTCATATCAGATCTATTTTTGTTTTGTCAAATGAATTTAGCCAATATCAATACATCACAGTGCCATATTATAATCCACTTTACCCGTCGAAAGCCATTTTGTCCTTCGTCCTTTGTTAACATTTACATTTCTTTCTTTCCTTTTTTTTTCCCACGGTCGAAGCTTAATACAGAAGCAATGTTAAGTTCTTATACTTTCATTGCTAGTTTCAATATTGCTGTAATAATTGAAACGATCAATTAAACTCATTAGTTGGTCTTCTTCACTGCTGAAAGATATTGTCTTGCATTTTGAGCTAAGTGAAGTCCCTCAATGTAACGGACTCTTATTGGACACTATACTGGTTCGAATTTCCGTCAGTTCTTTCGTATCTTTTTATATTGATTTTGCTATCATTTTATATAATTGGAGCGTGTTTTGATGAAGCATTTACCATTTACCATTATAGTGACCTACCAATTTATTCTCGTATTGGAATTTGTTTCATCATTCTGTATTATAGTTTTCCTTGAATTGGGCGAGCACAAATCAACATCACCTGCGGTGTTTCGGGGTTTTTTTTCGAACGTAGACTGTTTATTTTGACTAGATCTTAAACCTCTTAAACATGATTTTGATTAGAATGTGGGAGGAGATATTCGCAAGGATATGGCAGTCTAAACACCTGGATCGATTGCTGTTCTACTGCTCTCTTTTCAGTTGCCAGTCGGGAATGTACTTGACTTCAGACTATGATTATCATGTACATACACGTTCAATTTCCTGTCATGCCTCTTAACCTTTTCTTAGCCAAGTGAGTGGCCAATATTGCATTGTCAGAAATCATTCTTAGGTATAAAGCCCCCTCACACCCGAGCGAATGTAGGGGGACGAAGGGGGACGAATGAGAAAAACTTACGAAATGCGCGCGAATTCAGCGATTTCAAATAAAGTTGCCTTCAAATCATCCGATTATAAACTAAAGTCAAATATGATCAACGAACGGTAAGCGAAGGATAAATATGACATGCGAAGGATAACGATTTTTCGGTTCACTTCTTTGAGTAAATTGCGGCCGAAGGCGAGCGAAGCGTTGATATGACCCGATAAGACGAACGAACAATGAGCAATGGTTTGATGTGGCGTGCGATTGGAAACGAAGACGAAAGAATAGATCATACTTTCTCGTACGTGTGTGTGCGCTCCTCGGGGAGTATAAAACCGACCAGGTCCGTCCAGATTTCAGTGTGGCCAGAGAAATCATCCACGCAACATTTACGTTTAAAGGACGACAAAGATAAACAGTAATATCAGCCGGAAGATTCCAGTATTTTTGGCACTGTAAGCATTAATGGTTTTTTTTTTCTCAAAAATTGTGCGAGTACGTGGAAGGTGATAGTCATCACGATGACGAGTTGGGTAGATATGAAGAGAGTTATTTCTTATGAACATATGTGCAAAAATGTCAGGAAGCTCATCAATTGAAAATTTATACATAAAAATACCAACATTATAATGAAACAAATCAATCAATTTCAGATTTTTGCTTCTACACAAAAGATCATTTGTGTGAAATAAATATCCAATATTATTAATTATTCTTAAAGCACGTTTTTGAAGAAGAAAAAGGTATCAAGCAAAAACTGAGATGAATTGCCCCAATTGCTATCATTTTAGCAAAAAAATAAATGTTGAAACAGTAACAATGGAGGTGAGATGATAACAAATTTGACGTACCCCTAAATTGACTCGACCTACCCCTTTCCCCTATTGTATCGTACGTACCACCAACATCGCACCAGATAAATTTGTAGTCACTGTCCACTATAATAGCCAACAGGATTATGCTAAAAAAGCCCTTGTAGTTGCAGCATAGCGAGCCGGACAGAGGAGGCTTTATGATGACCACATGCTTGCCATAAATTATAGCTGCCACAGAGTGGGGAAAATTCCACCGCTTGTAGAATCCACCAGCAAGTTGTTTCCATCCATCAGGGGTTGTGAAGGGGCTGTCATGACTTCATCTGCATACTCGTCACATAATATGGCCTGACACACTTCCCTGGCCACTACAGATAGGGTGTTTTCAGGCACCCTCCACCCATACTGCATGTCGGAGTACTTGGTGCCAGACACAAGATGACAGAGAGTAGCTGCCAACTTGAGACCTTCTTCCAGCGGCTCCCTGTACCACGTGTACTGCCTCCTGATTCTTCCTCTGACCCTCTCCTGGATTTCATCGTAGAGTTCAGGGGGCATGCAGAGAAATTTCTTGAAAGTCGAAGGGTCTTCTCTTCGGAACTCAACCAACAGCTGGTCGTAGATTCCAAAAGCACTTCTTCTGGCAAGGTTCACCACGTCCTTCTCCAGATACGACGTCGTCTGAAGCCTCGTCTCCATCTGAATCGGCCTCTGATGAACTGGTGTAGGTTCAGCTGCTGATGTATAATATCATTCTGAGCCATTGCCAGTAAATACTGGACTCTGAGGCGGGCTGCATCTTCCATTTTTCTGAAGAAACTTTGAAACTTTCGGGTGGAATGTTTATATATGAGTAGCGTGGCGAGTGGCTGGTCACAGAGAGCAGCTCAGCATTCGCCAATTTTTTCGTCAGGTCAGTCGCTCGTATTCGTATCACTTCGCAATCCATAGTTTGTCATAGTATCTCTTAGACTTGCCTTCGTGTATGCATCGCCTTTCAAATTTAGTAAAAGTCAATCTTAGTTTCCCTTCGCATAGAAGATGGCAAGCGAAAATACGTTTGTCGTAGTATCTTCGTTTCTATGCGTAAGTCATATTTAGTCATCGTGTTGCTTCGTTTAGGGTTCTTTCGAGATTGGTCCACCTTGGCAAAAGCGCGATGAGGGACTATGCGTGACGATAGCACACGAACGATAAACGAACGATTACCGCAGACTAAATAAAAGATGCAAATGACAGACGATTTTTCAATTCGTCGGGAAATTTTAAACATGTTCAAAAATCCCGTGCGAATTTGAATAATCGCAACTGTTATTTCAGAAGGTGTACGAACCCAAAGACGAAGGGTAAATATGACTTAATATCAATTACCATTGAAAACGATTTTTCCAAAAATGCCTTTCGCCAGCCATCGCAAGTCATATTTCAGGCAATTCGCTCAGGTGTGAGGGGGCCTTTAGTCCTTTTGTCATACCTCTCAGGGATGCAATTTACACATGTGTTGCGGCTTAAACGAGACTAACGTTGGCTGAGCTACAGTGCAGGCGCATTAAAAAAAAAAGCCATGTGGATGAGATCAGTGGCTGAAATGGAGTTCTGAAACTTTAGCTTTAGCACAGAATAATAATTACGTGTATAGTATGTACAAGATATCTATATGAGCGAGTTCTGTCTGTATGTAATGCATGCAGTTGCCACTAATGAATTTTCTTCTTCTTTTTCTTTTTCTTTTTCTTCTTCTTCTTCTTCTTCTTCTTCTTTTTCTTTTACACTTTTCAAAGTTGAAGACACAGCACGACCGCTCGGAAGGAGAGGTCAGAGATCTATCAGCAAAGACGAGCCAGATGCCAACAAGTCTACAGGTTTGCATCTTCACCCTCCCCTGGAAAAGATCAACCCTGTATAATTATAGTATGTGCAGTGGCGGATCCAGACGGGGGCTTACCGGACTCGCCCCCCCCCCCTGTTTATTTGTTTATTAAAACAAAATAAATAAAAAAGAAAATATGGGCCATCCCCCTTTGATTTGTAAAAGCGCCCCCCCCCCCTTTTTTTTTTAAAGGAATTCCTGGATCCGCCCTGATGTGCATGTACTGCTGAAATTACTACATGATTACGATGAAATCTTCTGCTGCGGTCTCACAGTGTTTGGGGGTATCAGTGAGTTTGCGTGTGTGTGTGTGTGTGTGTGTCTGTATATTAGGCCACAACTCATGCTCGTAAAAGATCCCGCTTCATTCATTCATCGCATAGAGCAAGATGTTTAACCCGTTGAAATGGGTTGACTGTGACTTACATCTAACTAGAACCATGGAAGACCAGCTTAGTGTAGCTGAATATGAGCTATTCAGTCATCTTTTCAGATGGAAAATGTACAAAACAAACACAAAAATGCATTTCATTACCCTGTTATGACAGTCACACACACACACACACACACACACACATATATATATTTGCGTGTGTGTGTGTATATAACATAACAGGATAATGAACGAACTTACATTGTGAAGGTAGTCTTAACAAATTTGTCAGGAAATGCGTTTTGTTTTGTTTTGTTTATTTTCCATCCGAGAAGATGGTTGGGTAGCTCATATTCAGCTACACTAAGCCTGTCTTCCTTGGGTCTATTTGGAAGTGAGGGGGACCACTTCACCTGCGCTTTGCGATGAATGAATGAAGCGGGATCCTTTACGTGCATGAGTTGTGACTCTCCAACACACACGGGACCTCCATTTTATGTCCTATCCGACGGACACATTGTTTTGCCTCTTGCTAGAGGGGACAGTATGATTACACACAACATTACTTAGTCCAGACTCGGGTATCGAACCCGGATCGCTTAGGTGGGAGGCAGCTAGACGAGCTACCACCTGAGCTAACTAACTCACCTCGGAATAGAGGCCTATACCAATTACACGAGTCCCTGTCCATCTCTTTACCCAGTTTAGTCACCGCTCATCAAGAAACAACCCCAGGGTGCACGTCACGAGACCGACACCCACGAGTCATACAGCCAACGAGTCGTACAGCTCACAAGTTATACAGCCCATGAGTTATACAGCTCACGAGTCATACAGCCCATTAATTCGACACTATTATAAGCTAACAAGGCCCACGAGACAGACACATATAGTGTCGAACTCATGGGCTTTATTTGCCTAGTGTCGAGCTCATGGACTGTATGACTCGTCAGCTGTATGACTCGTGGACCTGTTTTCAATGTCGAACTCGTGGGCTGTGTGACTCGTCGGTGTCGATCTAGCGGGATGACTCCGAATCTTCTGACTGAAAGTATGTAAGCTACCAACAACAACAAAAAAAAAAAAGTACGAACGAAAGTACGTGTATTGTAAGTAAACAGGAATGAGCCAGCACATAGCATGTGTATTTGAGTGTTGTTGTGTTTCTTTTAATGTGAGCAACGCTTGATACTATTATAATGTCTTTTTAGTGTGTTTATTTATTTATTTATTTATTTATTCATATATTCATTTATTCTATTATCATTTTTTGTGTGTGTGCTACAGTGCCAAAAGTGAAGGACAAGTCCGGTTCTCACCTGAGTAGGCCTACCGTATTTCAGAGATCAAAGAGCGAAGATTTGTCATCCAAGTCCGCTTATACAGGTATACCCTCCTACAAAGTGATTACAGTCATGCCTGATTGCTGAATGAATTATGACGGAATCTTTCGCTCAGCGTGCATGCGATTTGCGTGTGTATGTCTATGTATGAGGCTCATAACAGAGTAATGAGCCTACGTGGTGTACATGCTAGAACTTTGAATAAGATTAATTTTTAAGCTTCTGAGACTGGCAAAGAATCCTTGGTCTTCCAAAAGAAAGATGAACATTATGCATGATGATATCAGCAGATTCTTACAACTCATGACATGTTTTCCGATAGCGGATACACACATCCGGCAATGGGGTATATTGACAAAATTAATGGTCGTTGTGAAACAAACAAAACAGGGACTGTATATTTTCTTTCTTTCTTTCTTTATTCATTTATCTATTTGTTTTTGGCACCACTGACATAATTTCAAAGCAGTTGCAAAACGACATACACCTGTATACTATATACTTAACAATAAAAAAGGAAATAAACATTATGAGATAATAGCCAGAGTGATTGTAACTTGGGTTCGGGCATTACTCCTATAGCTTTTTGTTAAGTCCTTGGGCTGATATTTACATCTGAGGCGCGGTTTGCATAAGACAAACCTCATCTATTTTACTTTCATGTTCGAGCCCGTTCTTTTCTTCTCCACACTAAAATTTTGATTCTTTGCATGTTTAACAATCCGTCGACCCTACCCCCCCCCCCCCATTTCTTTACATTCTACCAGTGCCCAGTGCAATCTGCAATCTGGCGATAACTACTCTCAAGTTGCCCGATTTTGGAATCAGAACAAATTGTTCTCGTTTGTCCAATACCGACTGCAAATGGAAGTAGAAATTCCTTACTCTATACTCTAGACTTCATATTTTCGAATTCCCCGTTTTTAGTGCGATTTTGTTTCGTACTGATTCCGCCAAGAAGACGTTCGACATGCGCATGTGTATTCGTACATTCTTTTGACTGCAAAATGTTTGACATGATCTATGTCTGTTTACATTCTTCCGCTTTAAGAAAAAGGTTTGGACTGATAGATACCCAGGTTATTTAAAAAAAGCCACTAACATTGGGAATAGTGATTTAAAAGATGTTCTCAAATATGAAGCATATAAATCAGCTGCATTACAAAACACCCTTTATACCGTACAAAACTTTTGAATAAAGTCGCAAATACGAGGAGAATTGGCTATTTTCTTTTTCAATAAATCGTCACGGTGACGGTACGCGTGACGGCTTACTTTAGAAACTTTGTTCGCGTGTCCTCTTCTCTGCACACTACATTATTAGTGCCGAAAGTATTGAAACGGACAGCGAACAGCTCCTCGCCTGGTGTGTTTTGATAGAGGAATGATCACGATGATGTACTCTTAATCGAAAGTGCTGTATATTTTCACAGCAGTTTGTCAACGCCTGCGAGAGAGAACACAGAACATTGGTACAAAGGAGAGATTCTTTACTTCTCTTTGCTCTCTAACGTCTCTTTGCTCTCTAACGTCTCTTTGCTTCTTTCAATCTGGTTCTGACTTGATCACAGATACATCCAGTGGCAGTCTGCAACACTCGAAGAGTAACAAGCAGGCGACTTCTGCACGGAGCGGACGCGGTATATATACTCCCTCCGGTCCAAAGATTATCCATGTCTGCACATCTTCAAAAGAGGAAGCCGTCTCAGGATTGATTGCAAGACTTTCATCGACCAAGTCGAATTATAAGAAAGTTGAGGCTCGCTTTTTGAATATTCCCAGAGTCCGACTGGACAAATTCAAGTTCGAGGAGAGTACGGTTCTACCTAGCCATGGAATGGTGCTCTGCCACTCCTATAACAATGGGGGCTTGACCGTTACTGATGTCTGCAATGCTCTCTACAACAAATACCTAGAGTACTCCTCCAGCTTTTTCGGTGAGAGACGTTATCTGCAGTAACTTGGCACGGCTTCTTACGTCCTTACATTGCATGTGTATTTGATAATCGAACTTTATTGTAGAGGAATCCGAGTCCAATTGACAGTCCCCTGACACTATGTGGGTTTTGTCAATGATTCTTTCTTCCTTGATTGTTTCAGTTGATTATCGTAGTACAGTGTATCTGTGTTCTGTTTCTGCCATGTTCATAATATGCATATAGAGATGTACTTGTACAGCTCGACCTCGATTATCCGGCCATGTCGGAACAGGCGCTCATCCGGGTAAACGAATTGGCCGGATATGGGAGACACAATGTTAATGTATATATAGCTGCCGTCCAAGCTGCCGTCCCAGTGCACTGGCAGTTAGGCAGGTAGCGTACCCCGCAACGGTGGTGTAATCTATGCTAGCCTGCGCAAAATTGTAGTCCCTTCTTCACAAAAACAAAAACAAAAACCAACAATTAAGTATATCTTTATGTGAAAATCATACATGTTTTATCTCATTAGATATTGAGAAACCTATCATGCACATCTTATGAAAGTAGTGAAATAGATCCATGAAAAGATGTTAAAGTCACTGTTTTTTTCTCAATTTTGGATGAAAAAAAAAAAGTCATCCAATGCGTGAACGCGTCCGGATAATAGAGATTTCCGGATAAAAGGAGGCTGGATAATCGAGGTAGAACTGTAGTATTTTTGGCAAATTAATGATTTTGCATGTGCGATGTTAAATTTACAATCGAGCTATCGAGAGATAGATGAAGAGATAAAGAAAGAGAGCAAGGAAGGAAAAACAAATATTGCTCTGCTAGAAAGAACGCAGTGTCCCACACTGTGAGAAACACAGTGTGAACAGTTTCAAAACATTGTGAACACAGTGTGAAATCTCTTCACACTGTTAAACTCAAGCGTTTTGACAGTGTGAACACAATGTGAATCATTAATTGACAGTGTGAAACAAAGCATTACTATGTGAACACTCTGTGAAAACCACACCACTGTGTGAAATTATCTTCACACTGTTAAATTCAAGGGTTTTCACATAGTCGACTTTGTGAAGACAATGTGAAGACACTGTGGGACACTGTGTTCTTTCCAGTAGGGTGCTGTCAACCTTACCGTGATTTGTTTTATTTATTTATATACAATGTATTTCATTTGTTTGTGTCCTCGTTTCTGCAGGAAAAGAAAGAATAGCAGTGATAGTGCATGATATGAAGTATCCCATCAAGGCAAGGGAACTGCTGATGACAAGATTTCAGAAAGAACAGCCGACTGCGTCTAAGCTTTCACAGCTCATTGTCTTCAGTGGGAGTCTAGCAGACGACAAAAGTCTTGAGATGAGTGATGAAGACTGGAAGAGAATGCAGCAATACCTAGAGAAGATATGATTATCTACAAGTCTGACACTTCATACCACGACATGGAATAGCGCATCTTCTGTGATTATCAGCGTTTTCTTAAATTATTGAAGCACAATCGTACAAAACATCACAGACATTTAAGCAGTGTTGTAAGAATGTACAATTATGACATCTTGATTGAATACGCACATCTCATCTTTTATGTTTATATTTAAATAGTAGACTGCCATTACACACGCTTGTATGGTATTTGCAGAAATCGTATGACTTTCATTTGCAATAGCATTTTGCGGTAATCAAAATCACCATGAGAAAATGATGGCACAGTATTTGGTTTGATTTCTCAATGTTTCTGTTTGGTACTCAGTACGAGCACGACAGTAAATAGTGTAACACTGCATGATTTGTGTTTGGTTGGATAAGCGCAACAAGATTTTCATTGTATAACTGAAATCATGCTCAGGCTTGCACTCTCACCCAGAATTTGTATAAGGAATCATTTAATTTAGCAAGACAGTTCACTATCTATAATATGCGGTATGCATACTTGTCTTATCACTAAATTAGATATTGTTCACTCAGAGCTGATTCAACTTCTTATTCAATCTTTGTTTTTATTTCGTTTTCCATATAAGGTTATTTTGTTTGTTTACATGCATTCTAAAAAATACAATGCATTACATAAACGACATTCAAAAGACATCCAGTAAAACATAAAAAACACGTTATTTTGCCAACATTGTTAAATTATTCCATTAGTGTTCCTCATGCATGTTGTTTCATTAGTGTATTAGTTTATAGCAGCCTTCGGCTTTGGGAAATTGACTGCTCTGAGATTTATGAAGTTGTTGTATTCCGCTTAAGTGCACAATGCTTCATTATTTAATGTTACTTGATGTTGATATAGACTATATCAGTTTAGGACAACTTTTTTTTGTTGAAACAACATGTATTTAAGAAAGCAAAATGTTGAGTGCTCAAAGTGAGTCTAATACACCTTTTACTACCAAATAAAGATTAGAAGTTCACATTGACTCTTCATGCTTATCTGTGCTGGTATTTCCGGCGCAGCGTGGACGTAGTCATTCAGTTCGATTCGTTTCACATAAAAAACAATGAAAACAATGTAACTCAAAGCAGCTGCATCCTATAGGCTATACGGCAATTTGGCTCGCTTGGAAGGTGCACCCTTACTGTATACACAAATGGTATTCTGATAGATGATAGAGAACAGGATTCCATAATAGAAGAGTAATGATAAAATGCAACCTAGCGTGACAATATATCAAAGAATTGTGTACATATACCGGTAAGAAATTTAGAAGAGCTGGCATAAAAGAAGGAGAGAGTATAATAGACACAATGGTATATACGGTATAATAACAGGAACATCTGAGAAGGACTTAATGTTTGAGAGATTATTACCCTCTTTTGCCTTCTGTACTTTCTTGTTTATCCTTTACCATGTCTATGTCACAGCATATTGTCAACATCATGTTTAATGTGTCTCTCCACTTTTATTTTTTTTAATTTCATTAATGAGACAGACAAACTGAATATTGGTAATAATAATTTGCTTTTGCTTGTACTTAGTTTAGAAGCTCTGATCCACATGACAATGTCATGTCTGCGGCTTTCTGTGAAATCGAATTGCAAGGTTCAAATAATGTATACAATGGCTTGGCTTACTGAGAAACAGTGTGTCATAGCATAATCATTTCTGTCATGTCAGCGATGTATTACTCAGGGCTGGCGCGAAGACTTTATAATATATAATTATTATATTGACGTCAGCTAATTTTGGAAGAGAAGTGGCAGGCAATTTATTAATTCATCTATATTTATTCAATCAATTACTTATTAATTATGTAGTTTATTTACTTATTTATTCATTATTATTGCTTCTCAGCCAATTTTATTAGGAAAGTGGTAGCAGACTAATTTCAGATTTTTTTTTCTTTTCCTGTTTGTCAGCCGATTTTGGTA
The DNA here is from genome assembly GCF_964275005.1 of Diadema setosum. Classification (NCBI taxonomy): domain Eukaryota; kingdom Metazoa; phylum Echinodermata; class Echinoidea; order Diadematoida; family Diadematidae; genus Diadema; species Diadema setosum. The sequence goes on along the minus strand of NC_092692.1, from coordinate 6,030,404 downwards.
GAGAAGTGACAGCAAAATACCCCCCCCCCCCTCCCTTCCATCACGAAAACGGGTCGATATAAGTCCCCGTTCTCATAAAATAAAGTCTGCCCCTCACCTTGTTAAAACGTTCCCGGTCCTGTTACTACATGTACTACTTTGACGACGTCTTGGGTTAATGTCATACGAATTTACACGATAAAGTGCAAAGTCTACCCAGGAATTCTCTCAGAGCTGACGGCATGGATCTGACGTAAAATCAAACTTCGGGATGTCAAATTTTAGTCTCAAACTTCACCTGAGGTAGGCCTACAATTATTATAATTGATCACTTTTAGCCAAGCAGTTTTCGAGTACGGTCAATATATGACATCGGTGTCTTAATGCAGGGGAAACGCTTTCGTCCGTATTGAGCTGTGATTTTGATTTGAGTGTGATCGTAAGTTACACCTGGTATACTACGACGTTATACATGACGATTGTTGTATTTCAACATAGTTTGAATGCACGTCGACTTTCACCCGGCACGTACGGCTCAGTGGTAACATTAATAAGTCGGCAAAGGTGTTGACAACTAAAACTATAGGAAGCAATATTGTGGATCAAAGGTCGAATATCAACAGAGAATAGAACTTAATCATATAACACTGCCTTGACTCGACTTGAAAGAAAGTTTGAATCTTTGCTCGTACATCGTACATGAATGTATAGTACACTGTATATGAATAGTGCTTTATACGTATACTGTATGTATTTAATTTTGACATTATCCTGTAATTTGAATGCAACAAGGAACAGTCCTTAATTTATACTAACTTGACTGTTAAAATGTGTATTTAATTATGTACATTCGTATGAGTCAAACATTCTAACGGCACATATTATGACGGGGCCCATTGATGATAAAAGGGATATTGGTATGACCACACCATCATTTTACGACCACGGAAAGCCTCGTGGATCTTTTATACTGCCTGTTCCTGCAGAGGGTCGTTGGTACTGTATTTTATGTGAACCAAGTTCTTCTATAGTCAACTTTTCGTGCATATTGATGGAGAGAGACAAGGATCTTGTCTAAGGTTGAACTGAAAGCACCGGACAAGACTCGAACCGAGGTCCTTCAGTATGAAAGTCCACTTAGCAGTAGAGCCTCATCCCCTATTCGTGTACTACAACATGCATTGCGCCAACGCCATTCAGTTTTCATACTTTTTTTTTAAATTAATATTTCACTTAATAAATCATACAACAATATGAGAGGTGTACAAATAAACAGCTGTGACTAACATAAACTGTGATTATACACCAACTTTCTACTTTCCGACCAAAGTCTATAACAACAACACGAAATTGGTTGGTTAGTCCAGGGAGGTGGAAGACAGTTTTACTCTTCCACCTCCCTGGTTAGTCTACGGAATATAATGTAATGCATAATATGTTGTATAGCAAAATGTCGCCTTTCTCGTGAGGAAGTCTAGCTGTATGGATCGTACAGTGGACTCCCGTTATAACGAAGTCCTCGGGACCGGCAGTTTTCTTTCGTTATAACGAAATTTCGTTATAACCGAATGAATAAACAATAAAAATACATAAAGTTGATAATGTTGCGGCTCTAAATTTTATTTCGTTGTAACCGGAATTTCGTTATAACCGTGTTCGTTGTAACGGAGTGCACTGTATAAGACCAGACAAAACCTGGAGTTTCGGTTAACCCCGTGGCGTAGAAACGCTGATCTGAAATCGAGTCTTCGGTATTTTTTTTTCCTGTAAATTATGAATACCCTTTCGGTCGAGCGGAGTCTACATCTGTAGATGTATTGTCTTTCAGATACCTATCATTACTGTATTATAAACACTGGAAATATTTTCACGTATTAGAATGAGCTGGTACGTTTTGTCAGGTAAGCCTTTCAAAGGTGAAGCCTCGTACTAATTTTAAGTCACGCAGGTATTTATCAATACGTTTCGCTAGATGTCATAGTATACAAGTCTGTAGATTTTGTTTGTTATCGTGAAGACATTCAAAAGAATATCACGCATAGAGTTTAGTCCGAAATGTTAAGTTTGCAGCTTTTAAGAAAAAGCTACTCTAAAACTGAAATGATTCATCTTATGTAGGTCCTACTGCTATTTCTATCTGTACACAACGCTCATACAGCTGTAGCTGTTTTATCATTGCTGTACATCAATAAATTTATGATGCGGTGCATATTTTGATATCATTGAGTAAATTGCTGTATGTTACGATGTCTTTGTTTGTTTGTTTGTTTGTTTGTTTGTTTGTTTGTTTTTAACATTCTTTGGTGCAGTACTTGGCATGTGTATACAGTATGAATCACACGATAACATAAAACTACGTACAGCCAGAACGGTTGCGTTATTCACAGTGACGCTGCTATAACATGGCTGAACCCTCGGCACATGAAGTACATTCAGACAAGAAATCAGAAATGATACATGTATCTTTAGCTATTGTTTCCCTAATGTGATAACAGAGCGAAACATTCCGATTCGAATTAATGATTTGAGATACAGTGTATTTGTGCATAGCCCTGCTATAATTGCAATGCAAAAGGGACTATCTGGCAAGCACTGTTCGAGCACACACAAAAGCATCTGAAACCCATTGCAGGCAGATTGAATTTAGAATGTTTTCACTTCTGTGGGCTATATTCCTTTTCCTAAAACGAGGTCAAAAGAAGAGAACTTAATACACATGTGCATTTCTATAGACCAGATTGAGAGGCATTGCATATCGAATGTAATTTCCATGACATCTTTGACCAAAAAAAAAAAAATAGATAAATAAAATCTCCCATCAGTGATAAACATAAAAGCAGGTGATATACTTGCCGATATCTAGAGATATTATCACATGAAGTGATGTAATGACAATGTTTGCATTTTGAAATTTGTGATAATGGTGTATCATATTTTCATCCTACGTTTTTCTGCTATACACTGTACTTCCAAGTTGCCAAAAAAGAGAAACAATTATGATAACTTTCATTGGGCCTATCCATCACAACTTTAAAAAAAAGTACACACCCCACAATATCCATGATAATCAATGTTCAGATCAATCTTTAGTTCAAATTTAATTTCTGTTGGTTATTTGTTTGTTTGATTTCTCTATTTTTTCGAAAAATGGACATAATAAGACAATGACAATTGCACACAAGCTGATGTTGTGAGAGACTTAATTACAAAGTGAGCGTGTGATTTGTAACTTCATCCCAAGAATATCAAGATACTTTGTACAATATCATACAGTGCATGTTACCAAAGGAAAATGGAAAAATGCACGAGTCCGCAATTTAATGGTGACAACGAAACAAAAGGTACCAGACTATTGAAATTCTGCCCTGCCTGAAGTCAAAATATCAAAAAGAGAATGTGACAGTCCGGATAGTGGCGGGGTAACGTTTTTGATGTGATTGTAACTGTGTGTGGAATAATTATGTAGGCCTACGTGTATGTCTAGATGCGTGTAGGGCCTACAACTGATCTGGTTCTTTTACGTGGATTTCTGTTAGTAATTTTTTTTTTTTTTAATCCAACGCAGATGTGTTTCTTGATAATTACTTTAAAAGGCCGGGGCAGAATATGTGAAATATGTGGAAGAGTGAAATTTGATTTCACAATCCACGTTGACTTTCATGTCCAAGTAGGCCAACTTGTTTCACTATGTACATGATGTAAAAAAATCCTCTACCGGAGAGAGAGGGGGAGAGAGGGAGAGAGAGAGAGAGAGAGAGAGAGAGAGAGAAAGGGGGAAGGAGGGAGAGAGAGTGAGAATAACATTCAGATTTCAGCCATAAAACGACTGTATGCAAGCCTAAACTTGCTCATCTGATCGATACAATATGGTAAACGTGTTAAACGTTGCAAAACGACATACACCTGTATACTATATACTTAACAATAAAAAAGGAAATACACATTATGAGATAATAGCCAGAGTGATTGTAACTTGGGTTCGGGCATTACTCCTATAGCTTTTTGTTAAGTCCTTGGGCTGATATTTACATCTGAGGCGCGGTTTGCATAAGACAAACCTCATCTATTTTACTTTCATGTTCGAGCCCGTTCTTTTCTTCTCCACACTAAAATTTTGATTCTTTGCATGTTTAACAATCCGTCGACCCTACCCCCCCCCCCCATTTCTTTACATTCTACCAGTGCCCAGTGCAATCTGCAATCTGGCGATAACTACTCTCAAGTTGCCCGATTTTGGAATCAGAACAAATTGTTCTCGTTTGTCCAATACCGACTGCAAATGGAAGTAGAAATTCCTTACTCTATACTCTAGACTTCATATTTTCGAATTCCCCGTTTTTAGTGCGATTTTGTTTCGTACTGATTCCGCCAAGAAGACGTTCGACATGCGCATGTGTATTCGTACATTCTTTTGACTGCAAAATGTTTGACATGATCTATGTCTGTTTACATTCTTCCGCTTTAAGAAAAAGGTTTGGACTGATAGATACCCAGGTTATTTAAAAAAAGCCACTAACATTGGGAATAGTGATTTAAAAGATGTTCTCAAATATGAAGCATATAAATCAGCTGCATTACAAAACACCCTTTATACCGTACAAAACTTTTGAATAAAGTCGCAAATACGAGGAGAATTGGCTATTTTCTTTTTCAATAAATCGTCACGGTGACGGTACGCGTGACGGCTTACTTTAGAAACTTTGTTCGCGTGTCCTCTTCTCTGCACACTACATTATTAGTGCCGAAAGTATTGAAACGGACAGCGAACAGCTCCTCGCCTGGTGTGTTTTGATAGAGGAATGATCACGATGATGTACTCTTAATCGAAAGTGCTGTATATTTTCACAGCAGTTTGTCAACGCCTGCGAGAGAGAACACAGAACATTGGTACAAAGGAGAGATTCTTTACTTCTCTTTGCTCTCTAACGTCTCTTTGCTCTCTAACGTCTCTTTGCTTCTTTCAATCTGGTTCTGACTTGATCACAGATACATCCAGTGGCAGTCTGCAACACTCGAAGAGTAACAAGCAGGCGACTTCTGCACGGAGCGGACGCGGTATATATACTCCCTCCGGTCCAAAGATTATCCATGTCTGCACATCTTCAAAAGAGGAAGCCGTCTCAGGATTGATTGCAAGACTTTCATCGACCAAGTCGAATTATAAGAAAGTTGAGGCTCGCTTTTTGAATATTCCCAGAGTCCGACTGGACAAATTCAAGTTCGAGGAGAGTACGGTTCTACCTAGCCATGGAATGGTGCTCTGCCACTCCTATAACAATGGGGGCTTGACCGTTACTGATGTCTGCAATGCTCTCTACAACAAATACCTAGAGTACTCCTCCAGCTTTTTCGGTGAGAGACGTTATCTGCAGTAACTTGGCACGGCTTCTTACGTCCTTACATTGCATGTGTATTTGATAATCGAACTTTATTGTAGAGGAATCCGAGTCCAATTGACAGTCCCCTGACACTATGTGGGTTTTGTCAATGATTCTTTCTTCCTTGATTGTTTCAGTTGATTATCGTAGTACAGTGTATCTGTGTTCTGTTTCTGCCATGTTCATAATATGCATATAGAGATGTACTTGTACAGCTCGACCTCGATTATCCGGCCATGTCGGAACAGGCGCTCATCCGGGTAAACGAATTGGCCGGATATGGGAGACACAATGTTAATGTATATATAGCTGCCGTCCAAGCTGCCGTCCCAGTGCACTGGCAGTTAGGCAGGTAGCGTACCCCGCAACGGTGGTGTAATCTATGCTAGCCTGCGCAAAATTGTAGTCCCTTCTTCACAAAAACAAAAACAAAAACCAACAATTAAGTATATCTTTATGTGAAAATCATACATGTTTTATCTCATTAGATATTGAGAAACCTATCATGCACATCTTATGAAAGTAGTGAAATAGATCCATGAAAAGATGTTAAAGTCACTGTTTTTTTCTCAATTTTGGATGAAAAAAAAAAAGTCATCCAATGCGTGAACGCGTCCGGATAATAGAGATTTCCGGATAAAAGGAGGCTGGATAATCGAGGTAGAACTGTAGTATTTTTGGCAAATTAATGATTTTGCATGTGCGATGTTAAATTTACAATCGAGCTATCGAGAGATAGATGAAGAGATAAAGAAAGAGAGCAAGGAAGGAAAAACAAATATTGCTCTGCTAGAAAGAACGCAGTGTCCCACACTGTGAGAAACACAGTGTGAACAGTTTCAAAACATTGTGAACACAGTGTGAAATCTCTTCACACTGTTAAACTCAAGCGTTTTGACAGTGTGAACACAATGTGAATCATTAATTGACAGTGTGAAACAAAGCATTACTATGTGAACACTCTGTGAAAACCACACCACTGTGTGAAATTATCTTCACACTGTTAAATTCAAGGGTTTTCACATAGTCGACTTTGTGAAGACAATGTGAAGACACTGTGGGACACTGTGTTCTTTCCAGTAGGGTGCTGTCAACCTTACCGTGATTTGTTTTATTTATTTATATACAATGTATTTCATTTGTTTGTGTCCTCGTTTCTGCAGGAAAAGAAAGAATAGCAGTGATAGTGCATGATATGAAGTATCCCATCAAGGCAAGGGAACTGCTGATGACAAGATTTCAGAAAGAACAGCCGACTGCGTCTAAGCTTTCACAGCTCATTGTCTTCAGTGGGAGTCTAGCAGACGACAAAAGTCTTGAGATGAGTGATGAAGACTGGAAGAGAATGCAGCAATACCTAGAGAAGATATGATTATCTACAAGTCTGACACTTCATACCACGACATGGAATAGCGCATCTTCTGTGATTATCAGCGTTTTCTTAAATTATTGAAGCACAATCGTACAAAACATCACAGACATTTAAGCAGTGTTGTAAGAATGTACAATTATGACATCTTGATTGAATACGCACATCTCATCTTTTATGTTTATATTTAAATAGTAGACTGCCATTACACACGCTTGTATGGTATTTGCAGAAATCGTATGACTTTCATTTGCAATAGCATTTTGCGGTAATCAAAATCACCATGAGAAAATGATGGCACAGTATTTGGTTTGATTTCTCAATGTTTCTGTTTGGTACTCAGTACGAGCACGACAGTAAATAGTGTAACACTGCATGATTTGTGTTTGGTTGGATAAGCGCAACAAGATTTTCATTGTATAACTGAAATCATGCTCAGGCTTGCACTCTCACCCAGAATTTGTATAAGGAATCATTTAATTTAGCAAGACAGTTCACTATCTATAATATGCGGTATGCATACTTGTCTTATCACTAAATTAGATATTGTTCACTCAGAGCTGATTCAACTTCTTATTCAATCTTTGTTTTTATTTCGTTTTCCATATAAGGTTATTTTGTTTGTTTACATGCATTCTAAAAAATACAATGCATTACATAAACGACATTCAAAAGACATCCAGTAAAACATAAAAAACACGTTATTTTGCCAACATTGTTAAATTATTCCATTAGTGTTCCTCATGCATGTTGTTTCATTAGTGTATTAGTTTATAGCAGCCTTCGGCTTTGGGAAATTGACTGCTCTGAGATTTATGAAGTTGTTGTATTCCGCTTAAGTGCACAATGCTTCATTATTTAATGTTACTTGATGTTGATATAGACTATATCAGTTTAGGACAACTTTTTTTTGTTGAAACAACATGTATTTAAGAAAGCAAAATGTTGAGTGCTCAAAGTGAGTCTAATACACCTTTTACTACCAAATAAAGATTAGAAGTTCACATTGACTCTTCATGCTTATCTGTGCTGGTATTTCCGGCGCAGCGTGGACGTAGTCATTCAGTTCGATTCGTTTCACATAAAAAACAATGAAAACAATGTAACTCAAAGCAGCTGCATCCTATAGGCTATACGGCAATTTGGCTCGCTTGGAAGGTGCACCCTTACTGTATACACAAATGGTATTCTGATAGATGATAGAGAACAGGATTCCATAATAGAAGAGTAATGATAAAATGCAACCTAGCGTGACAATATATCAAAGAATTGTGTACATATACCGGTAAGAAATTTAGAAGAGCTGGCATAAAAGAAGGAGAGAGTATAATAGACACAATGGTATATACGGTATAATAACAGGAACATCTGAGAAGGACTTAATGTTTGAGAGATTATTACCCTCTTTTGCCTTCTGTACTTTCTTGTTTATCCTTTACCATGTCTATGTCACAGCATATTGTCAACATCATGTTTAATGTGTCTCTCCACTTTTATTTTTTTTAATTTCATTAATGAGACAGACAAACTGAATATTGGTAATAATAATTTGCTTTTGCTTGTACTTAGTTTAGAAGCTCTGATCCACATGACAATGTCATGTCTGCGGCTTTCTGTGAAATCGAATTGCAAGGTTCAAATAATGTATACAATGGCTTGGCTTACTGAGAAACAGTGTGTCATAGCATAATCCTTTCTGTCATGTCAGCGATGTATTACTCAGGGCTGGCGCGAAGACTTTATAATATATAATTATTATATTGACGTCAGCTAATTTTGGAAGAGAAGTGGCAGGCAATTTATTAATTCATCTATATTTATTCAATCAATTACTTATTAATTATGTAGTTTATTTACTTATTTATTCATTATTATTGCTTCTCAGCCAATTTTATTAGGAAAGTGGTAGCAGACTAATTTCAGATTTTTTTTTCTTTTCCTGTTTGTCAGCCGATTTTGGTAGAGAAGTGACAGCAAAATACCCCCCCCCCCCCCCTCCCTTCCATCACGAAAACGGGTCGATATAAGTCCCCGTTCTCATAAAATAAAGTCTGCCCCTCACCTTGTTAAAACGTTCCCGGTCCTGTTACTACATGTACTACTTTGACGACGTCTTGGGTTAATGTCATACGAATTTACACGATAAAGTGCAAAGTCTACCCAGGAATTCTCTCAGAGCTGACGGCATGGATCTGACGTAAAATCAAACTTCGGGATGTCAAATTTTAGTCTCAAACTTCACCTGAGGTAGGCCTACAATTATTATAATTGATCACTTTTAGCCAAGCAGTTTTCGAGTACGGTCAATATATGACATCGGTGTCTTAATGCAGGGGAAACGCTTTCGTCCGTATTGAGCTGTGATTTTGATTTGAGTGTGATCGTAAGTTACACCTGGTATACTACGACGTTATACATGACGATTGTTGTATTTCAACATAGTTTGAATGCACGTCGACTTTCACCCGGCACGTACGGCTCAGTGGTAACATTAATAAGTCGGCAAAGGTGTTGACAACTAAAACTATAGGAAGCAATATTGTGGATCAAAGGTCGAATATCAACAGAGAATAGAACTTAATCATATAACACTGCCTTGACTCGACTTGAAAGAAAGTTTGAATCTTTGCTCGTACATCGTACATGAATGTATAGTACACTGTATATGAATAGTGCTTTATACGTATACTGTATGTATTTAATTTTGACATTATCCTGTAATTTGAATGCAACAAGGAACAGTCCTTAATTTATACTAACTTGACTGTTAAAATGTGTATTTAATTATGTACATTCGTATGAGTCAAACATTCTAACGGCACATATTATGACGGGGCCCATTGATGATAAAAGGGATATTGGTATGACCACACCATCATTTTACGACCACGGAAAGCCTCGTGGATCTTTTATACTGCCTGTTCCTGCAGAGGGTCGTTGGTACTGTATTTTATGTGAACCAAGTTCTTCTATAGTCAACTTTTCGTGCATATTGATGGAGAGAGACAAGGATCTTGTCTAAGGTTGAACTGAAAGCACCGGACAAGACTCGAACCGAGGTCCTTCAGTATGAAAGTCCACTTAGCAGTAGAGCCTCATCCCCTATTCGTGTACTACAACATGCATTGCGCCAACGCCATTCAGTTTTCATACTTTTTTTTTAAATTAATATTTCACTTAATAAATCATACAACAATATGAGAGGTGTACAAATAAACAGCTGTGACTAACATAAACTGTGATTATACACCAACTTTCTACTTTCCGACCAAAGTCTATAACAACAACACGAAATTGGTTGGTTAGTCCAGGGAGGTGGAAGACAGTTTTACTCTTCCACCTCCCTGGTTAGTCTACGGAATATAATGTAATGCATAATATGTTGTATAGCAAAATGTCGCCTTTCTCGTGAGGAAGTCTAGCTGTATGGATCGTACAGTGGACTCCCGTTATAACGAAGTCCTCGGGACCGGCAGTTTTCTTTCGTTATAACGAAATTTCGTTATAACCGAATGAATAAACAATAAAAATACATAAAGTTGATAATGTTGCGGCTCTAAATTTTATTTCGTTGTAACCGGAATTTCGTTATAACCGTGTTCGTTGTAACGGAGTGCACTGTATAAGACCAGACAAAACCTGGAGTTTCGGTTAACCCCGTGGCGTAGAAACGCTGATCTGAAATCGAGTCTTCGGTATTTTTTTTTCCTGTAAATTATGAATACCCTTTCGGTCGAGCGGAGTCTACATCTGTAGATGTATTGTCTTTCAGATACCTATCATTACTGTATTATAAACACTGGAAATATTTTCACGTATTAGAATGAGCTGGTACGTTTTGTCAGGTAAGCCTTTCAAAGGTGAAGCCTCGTACTAATTTTAAGTCACGCAGGTATTTATCAATACGTTTCGCTAGATGTCATAGTATACAAGTCTGTAGATTTTGTTTGTTATCGTGAAGACATTCAAAAGAATATCACGCATAGAGTTTAGTCCGAAATGTTAAGTTTGCAGCTTTTAAGAAAAAGCTACTCTAAAACTGAAATGATTCATCTTATGTAGGTCCTACTGCTATTTCTATCTGTACACAACGCTCATACAGCTGTAGCTGTTTTATCATTGCTGTACATCAATAAATTTATGATGCGGTGCATATTTTGATATCATTGAGTAAATTGCTGTATGTTACGATGTCTTTGTTTGTTTGTTTGTTTGTTTGTTTGTTTGTTTGTTTGTTTTTAACATTCTTTGGTGCAGTACTTGGCATGTGTATACAGTATGAATCACACGATAACATAAAACTACGTACAGCCAGAACGGTTGCGTTATTCACAGTGACGCTGCTATAACATGGCTGAACCCTCGGCACATGAAGTACATTCAGACAAGAAATCAGAAATGATACATGTATCTTTAGCTATTGTTTCCCTAATGTGATAACAGAGCGAAACATTCCGATTCGAATTAATGATTTGAGATACAGTGTATTTGTGCATAGCCCTGCTATAATTGCAATGCAAAAGGGACTATCTGGCAAGCACTGTTCGAGCACACACAAAAGCATCTGAAACCCATTGCAGGCAGATTGAATTTAGAATGTTTTCACTTCTGTGGGCTATATTCCTTTTCCTAAAACGAGGTCAAAAGAAGAGAACTTAATACACATGTGCATTTCTATAGACCAGATTGAGAGGCATTGCATATCGAATGTAATTTCCATGACATCTTTGACCAAAAAAAAAAAAAATAGATAAATAAAATCTCCCATCAGTGATAAACATAAAAGCAGGTGATATACTTGCCGATATCTAGAGATATTATCACATGAAGTGATGTAATGACAATGTTTGCATTTTGAAATTTGTGATAATGGTGTATCATATTTTCATCCTACGTTTTTCTGCTATACACTGTACTTCCAAGTTGCCAAAAAAGAGAAACAATTATGATAACTTTCATTGGGCCTATCCATCACAACTTTAAAAAAAAGTACACACCCCACAATATCCATGATAATCAATGTTCAGATCAATCTTTAGTTCAAATTTAATTTCTGTTGGTTATTTGTTTGTTTGATTTCTCTATTTTTTCGAAAAATGGACATAATAAGACAATGACAATTGCACACAAGCTGATGTTGTGAGAGACTTAATTACAAAGTGAGCGTGTGATTTGTAACTTCATCCCAAGAATATCAAGATACTTTGTACAATAGCATACAGTGCATGTTACCAAAGGAAAATGGAAAAATGCACGAGTCCGCAATTTAATGGTGACAACGAAACAAAAGGTACCAGACTATTGAAATTCTGCCCTGCCTGAAGTCAAAATATCAAAAAGAGAATGTGACAGTCCGGATAGTGGCGGGGTAACGTTTTTGATGTGATTGTAACTGTGTGTGGAATAATTATGTAGGCCTACGTGTATGTCTAGATGCGTGTAGGGCCTACAACTGATCTGGTTCTTTTACGTGGATTTCTGTTAGTAATTTTTTTTTTTTTTTAATCCAACGCAGATGTGTTTCTTGATAATTACTTTAAAAGGCCGGGGCAGAATATGTGAAATATGTGGAAGAGTGAAATTTGATTTCACAATCCACGTTGACTTTCATGTCCAAGTAGGCCAACTTGTTTCACTATGTACATGATGTAAAAAAATCCTCTACCGGAGAGAGAGGGGGAGAGAGGGAGAGAGAGAGAGAGAGAGAGAGAGAGAGAGAAAGGGGGAAGGAGGGAGAGAGAGTGAGAATAACATTCAGATTTCAGCCATAAAACGACTGTATGCAAGCCTAAACTTGCTCATCTGATCGATACAATATGGTAAACGTGTTAAACGTTGCAAAACGACATACACCTGTATACTATATACTTAACAATAAAAAAGGAAATACACATTATGAGATAATAGCCAGAGTGATTGTAACTTGGGTTCGGGCATTACTCCTATAGCTTTTTGTTAAGTCCTTGGGCTGATATTTACATCTGAGGCGCGGTTTGCATAAGACAAACCTCATCTATTTTACTTTCATGTTCGAGCCCGTTCTTTTCTTCTCCACACTAAAATTTTGATTCTTTGCATGTTTAACAATCCGTCGACCCTACCCCCCCCCCCATTTCTTTACATTCTACCAGTGCCCAGTGCAATCTGCAATCTGGCGATAACTACTCTCAAGTTGCCCGATTTTGGAATCAGAACAAATTGTTCTCGTTTGTCCAATACCGACTGCAAATGGAAGTAGAAATTCCTTACTCTATACTCTAGACTTCATATTTTCGAATTCCCCGTTTTTAGTGCGATTTTGTTTCGTACTGATTCCGCCAAGAAGACGTTCGACATGCGCATGTGTATTCGTACATTCTTTTGACTGCAAAATGTTTGACATGATCTATGTCTGTTTACATTCTTCCGCTTTAAGAAAAAGGTTTGGACTGATAGATACCCAGGTTATTTAAAAAAAGCCACTAACATTGGGAATAGTGATTTAAAAGATGTTCTCAAATATGAAGCATATAAATCAGCTGCATTACAAAACACCCTTTATACCGTACAAAACTTTTGAATAAAGTCGCAAATACGAGGAGAATTGGCTATTTTCTTTTTCAATAAATCGTCACGGTGACGGTACGCGTGACGGCTTACTTTAGAAACTTTGTTCGCGTGTCCTCTTCTCTGCACACTACATTATTAGTGCCGAAAGTATTGAAACGGACAGCGAACAGCTCCTCGCCTGGTGTGTTTTGATAGAGGAATGATCACGATGATGTACTCTTAATCGAAAGTGCTGTATATTTTCACAGCAGTTTGTCAACGCCTGCGAGAGAGAACACAGAACATTGGTACAAAGGAGAGATTCTTTACTTCTCTTTGCTCTCTAACGTCTCTTTGCTCTCTAACGTCTCTTTGCTTCTTTCAATCTGGTTCTGACTTGATCACAGATACATCCAGTGGCAGTCTGCAACACTCGAAGAGTAACAAGCAGGCGACTTCTGCACGGAGCGGACGCGGTATATATACTCCCTCCGGTCCAAAGATTATCCATGTCTGCACATCTTCAAAAGAGGAAGCCGTCTCAGGATTGATTGCAAGACTTTCATCGACCAAGTCGAATTATAAGAAAGTTGAGGCTCGCTTTTTGAATATTCCCAGAGTCCGACTGGACAAATTCAAGTTCGAGGAGAGTACGGTTCTACCTAGCCATGGAATGGTGCTCTGCCACTCCTATAACAATGGGGGCTTGACCGTTACTGATGTCTGCAATGCTCTCTACAACAAATACCTAGAGTACTCCTCCAGCTTTTTCGGTGAGAGACGTTATCTGCAGTAACTTGGCACGGCTTCTTACGTCCTTACATTGCATGTGTATTTGATAATCGAACTTTATTGTAGAGGAATCCGAGTCCAATTGACAGTCCCCTGACACTATGTGGGTTTTGTCAATGATTCTTTCTTCCTTGATTGTTTCAGTTGATTATCGTAGTACAGTGTATCTGTGTTCTGTTTCTGCCATGTTCATAATATGCATATAGAGATGTACTTGTACAGCTCGACCTCGATTATCCGGCCATGTCGGAACAGGCGCTCATCCGGGTAAACGAATTGGCCGGATATGGGAGACACAATGTTAATGTATATATAGCTGCCGTCCAAGCTGCCGTCCCAGTGCACTGGCAGTTAGGCAGGTAGCGTACCCCGCAACGGTGGTGTAATCTATGCTAGCCTGCGCAAAATTGTAGTCCCTTCTTCACAAAAACAAAAACAAAAACCAACAATTAAGTATATCTTTATGTGAAAATCATACATGTTTTATCTCATTAGATATTGAGAAACCTATCATGCACATCTTATGAAAGTAGTGAAATAGATCCATGAAAAGATGTTAAAGTCACTGTTTTTTTCTCAATTTTGGATGAAAAAAAAAAAGTCATCCAATGCGTGAACGCGTCCGGATAATAGAGATTTCCGGATAAAAGGAGGCTGGATAATCGAGGTAGAACTGTAGTATTTTTGGCAAATTAATGATTTTGCATGTGCGATGTTAAATTTACAATCGAGCTATCGAGAGATAGATGAAGAGATAAAGAAAGAGAGCAAGGAAGGAAAAACAAATATTGCTCTGCTAGAAAGAACGCAGTGTCCCACACTGTGAGAAACACAGTGTGAACAGTTTCAAAACATTGTGAACACAGTGTGAAATCTCTTCACACTGTTAAACTCAAGCGTTTTGACAGTGTGAACACAATGTGAATCATTAATTGACAGTGTGAAACAAAGCATTACTATGTGAACACTCTGTGAAAACCACACCACTGTGTGAAATTATCTTCACACTGTTAAATTCAAGGGTTTTCACATAGTCGACTTTGTGAAGACAATGTGAAGACACTGTGGGACACTGTGTTCTTTCCAGTAGGGTGCTGTCAACCTTACCGTGATTTGTTTTATTTATTTATATACAATGTATTTCATTTGTTTGTGTCCTCGTTTCTGCAGGAAAAGAAAGAATAGCAGTGATAGTGCATGATATGAAGTATCCCATCAAGGCAAGGGAACTGCTGATGACAAGATTTCAGAAAGAACAGCCGACTGCGTCTAAGCTTTCACAGCTCATTGTCTTCAGTGGGAGTCTAGCAGACGACAAAAGTCTTGAGATGAGTGATGAAGACTGGAAGAGAATGCAGCAATACCTAGAGAAGATATGATTATCTACAAGTCTGACACTTCATACCACGACATGGAATAGCGCATCTTCTGTGATTATCAGCGTTTTCTTAAATTATTGAAGCACAATCGTACAAAACATCACAGACATTTAAGCAGTGTTGTAAGAATGTACAATTATGACATCTTGATTGAATACGCACATCTCATCTTTTATGTTTATATTTAAATAGTAGACTGCCATTACACACGCTTGTATGGTATTTGCAGAAATCGTATGACTTTCATTTGCAATAGCATTTTGCGGTAATCAAAATTACCATGAGAAAATGATGGCACAGTATTTGGTTTGATTTCTCAATGTTTCTGTTTGGTACTCAGTACGAGCACGACAGTAAATAGTGTAACACTGCATGATTTGTGTTTGGTTGGATAAGCGCAACAAGATTTTCATTGTATAACTGAAATCATGCTCAGGCTTGCACTCTCACCCAGAATTTGTATAAGGAATCATTTAATTTAGCAAGACAGTTCACTATCTATAATATGCGGTATGCATACTTGTCTTATCACTAAATTAGATATTGTTCACTCAGAGCTGATTCAACTTCTTATTCAATCTTTGTTTTTATTTCGTTTTCCATATAAGGTTATTTTGTTTGTTTACATGCATTCTAAAAAATACAATGCATTACATAAACGACATTCAAAAGACATCCAGTAAAACATAAAAAACACGTTATTTTGCCAACATTGTTAAATTATTCCATTAGTGTTCCTCATGCATGTTGTTTCATTAGTGTATTAGTTTATAGCAGCCTTCGGCTTTGGGAAATTGACTGCTCTGAGATTTATGAAGTTGTTGTATTCCGCTTAAGTGCACAATGCTTCATTATTTAATGTTACTTGATGTTGATATAGACTATATCAGTTTAGGACAACTTTTTTTTTGTTGAAACAACATGTATTTAAGAAAGCAAAATGTTGAGTGCTCAAAGTGAGTCTAATACACCTTTTACTACCAAATAAAGATTAGAAGTTCACATTGACTCTTCATGCTTATCTGTGCTGGTATTTCCGGCGCAGCGTGGACGTAGTCATTCAGTTCGATTTGTTTCACATAAAAAACAATGAAAACAATGTAACTCAAAGCAGCTGCATCCTATAGGCTATACGGCAATTTTGCTCGCTTGGAAGGTGCACCCTTACTGTATACACAAATGGTATTCTGATAGATGATAGAGAACAGGATTCCATAATAGAAGAGTAATGATAAAATGCAACCTAGCGTGACAATATATCAAAGAATTGTGTACATATACCGGTAAGAAATTTAGAAGAGCTGGCATAAAAGAAGGAGAGAGTATAATAGACACAATGGTATATACGGTATAATAACAGGAACATCTGAGAAGGACTTAATGTTTGAGAGATTATTATCCTCTTTTGCCTTCTGTACTTTCTTGTTTATCCTTTACCATGTCTATGTCACAGCATATTGTCAACATCATGTTTAATGTGTCTCTCCACTTTTATTTTTTTTTTATTTCATTAATGAGACAGACAAACTGAATATTGGTAATAATAATTTGCTTTTGCTTGTACTTAGTTTAGAAGCTCTGATCCACATGACAATGTCATGTCTGCGGCTTTCTGTGAAATCGAATTGCAAGGTTCAAATAATGTATACAATGGCTTGGCTTACTGAGAAACAGTGTGTCATAGCATAATCCTTTCTGTCATGTCAGCGATGTATTACTCAGGGCTGGCGCGAAGACTTTATAATATATAATTATTATATTGACGTCAGCTAATTTTGGAAGAGAAGTGGCAGGCAATTTATTAATTCATCTATATTTATTCAATCAATTACTTATTAATTATGTAGTTTATTTACTTATTTATTCATTATTATTGCTTCTCAGCCAATTTTATTAGGAAAGTGGTAGCAGACTAATTTCAGATTTTTTTTTTCTTTTCCTGTTTGTCAGCCGATTTTGGTAGAGAAGTGACAGCAAAATACCCCCCCCCCTCCCTTCCATCACGAAAACGGGTCGATATAAGTCCCCGTTCTCATAAAATAAAGTCTGCCCCTCACCTTGAAAAACGTTCCCGGTCCTGTTACTACATGTACTACTTTGACGACGTCTTGGGTTAATGTCATACGAATTTACACGATAAAGTGCAAAGTCTACCCAGGAATTCTCTCAGAGCTGACGGCATGGATCTGACGTAAAATCAAACTTCGGGATGTCAAATTTTAGTCTCAAACTTCACCTGAGGTAGGCCTACAATTATTATAATAGATCACTTTTAGCCAAGCAGTTTTCGAGTACGGTCAATATATGACATCGGTGTCTTAATGCAGGGGAAACGCTTTCGTCCGTATTGAGCTGTGATTTTGATTTGAGTGTGATCGTAAGTTACACCTGGTATACTACGACGTTATACATGACGATTGTTGTATTTCAACATAGTTTGAATGCACGTCGACTTTCACCCGGCACGTACGGCTCAGTGGTAACATTAATAAGTCGGCAAAGGTGTTGACAACTAAAACTATAGGAAGCAATATTGTGGATCAAAGGTCGAATATCAACAGAGAATAGAACTTAATCATATAACACTGCCTTGACTCGACTTGAAAGAAAGTTTGAATCTTTGCTCGTACATCGTACATGAATGTATAGTACACTGTATATGAATAGTGCTTTATACGTATACTGTATGTATTTAATTTTGACATTATCCTGTAATTTGAATGCAACAAGGAACAGTCCTTAATTTATACTAACTTGACTGTTAAAATGTGTATTTAATTATGTACATTCGTATGAGTCAAACATTCTAACGGCACATATTATGACGGGGCCCATTGATGATAAAAGGGATATTGGTATGACCACACCATCATTTTACGACCACGGAAAGCCTCGTGGATCTTTTATACTGCCTGTTCCTGCAGAGGGTCGTTGGTACTGTATTTTATGTGAACCAAGTTCTTCTATAGTCAACTTTTCGTGCATATTGATGGAGAGAGACAAGGATCTTGTCTAAGGTTGAACTGAAAGCACCGGACAAGACTCGAACCGAGGTCCTTCAGTATGAAAGTCCACTTAGCAGTAGAGCCTCATCCCCTATTCGTGTACTACAACATGCATTGCGCCAACGCCATTCAGTTTTCATACTTTTTTTTTAAATTAATATTTCACATAATAAATCATACAACAATATGAGAGGTGTACAAATAAACAGCTGTGACTAACATAAACTGTGATTATACACCAACTTTCTACTTTCCGACCAAAGTCTATAACAACAACACGAAATTGGTTGGTTAGTCCAGGGAGGTGGAAGACAGTTTTACTCTTCCACCTCCCTGGTTAGTCTACGGAATATAATGTAATGCATAATATGTTGTATAGCAAAATGTCGCCTTTCTCGTGAGGAGGTCTAGCTGTATGGATCGTACAGTGGACTCCCGTTATAACGAAGTCCTCGGGACCGGCAGTTTTCTTTCGTTATAACGAAATTTCGTTATAACCGAATGAATAAACAATAAAAATACATAAAGTTGATAATGTTGCGGCTCTAAATTTTATTTCGTTGTAACCGGAATTTCGTTATAACCGTGTTCGTTGTAACGGAGTGCACTGTATAAGACCAGACAAAACCTGGAGTTTCGGTTAACCCCGTGGCGTAGAAACGCTGATCTGAAATCGAGTCTTCGGTATTTTTTTTTCCTGTAAATTATGAATACCCTTTCGGTCGAGCGGAGTCTACATCTGTAGATGTATTGTCTTTCAGATACCTATCATTACTGTATTATAAACACTGGAAATATTTTCACATATTAGAATGAGCTGGTACGTTTTGTCAGGTAAGCCTTTCAAAGGTGAAGCCTCGTACTAATTTTAAGTCACGCAGGTATTTATCAATACGTTTCGCTAGATGTCATAGTATACAAGTCTGTAGATTTTGTTTGTTATCGTGAAGACATTCAAAAGAATATCACGCATAGAGTTTAGTCCGAAATGTTAAGTTTGCAGCTTTTAAGAAAAAGCTACTCTAAAACTGAAATGATTCATCTTATGTAGGTCCTACTGCTATTTCTATCTGTACACAACGCTCATACAGCTGTAGCTGTTTTATCATTGCTGTACATCAATAAATTTATGATGCGGTGCATATTTTGATATCATTGAGTAAATTGCTGTATGTTACGATGTCTTTGTTTGTTTGTTTGTTTGTTTGTTTGTTTGTTTGTTTGTTTTTAACATTCTTTGGTGCAGTACTTGGCATGTGTATACAGTATGAATCACACGATAACATAAAACTACGTACAGCCAGAACGGTTGCGTTATTCACAGTGACGCTGCTATAACATGGCTGAACCCTCGGCACATGAAGTACATTCAGACAAGAAATCAGAAATGATACATGTATCTTTAGCTATTGTTTCCCTAATGTGATAACAGAGCGAAACATTCCGATTCGAATTAATGATTTGAGATACAGTGTATTTGTGCATAGCCCTGCTATAATTGCAATGCAAAAGGGACTATCTGGCAAGCACTGTTCGAGCACACACAAAAGCATCTGAAACCCATTGCAGGCAGATTGAATTTAGAATGTTTTCACTTCTGTGGGCTATATTCCTTTTCCTAAAACGAGGTCAAAAGAAGAGAACTTAATACACATGTGCATTTCTATAGACCAGATTGAGAGGCATTGCATATCGAATGTAATTTCCATGACATCTTTGACCAAAAAAAAATAGATAAATAAAATCTCCCATCAGTGATAAACATAAAAGCAGGTGATATACTTGCCGATATCTAGAGATATTATCACATGAAGTGATGTAATGACAATGTTTGCATTTTGAAATTTGTGATAATGGTGTATCATATTTTCATCCTACGTTTTTCTGCTATACACTGTACTTCCAAGTTGCCAAAAAAGAGAAACAATTATGATAACTTTCATTGGGCCTATCCATCACAACTTTAAAAAAAAGTACACACCCCACAATATCCATGATAATCAATGTTCAGATCAATCTTTAGTTCAAATTTAATTTCTGTTGGTTATTTGTTTGTTTGATTTCTCTATTTTTTCGAAAAATGGACATAATAAGACAATGACAATTGCATACAAGCTGATGTTGTGAGAGACTTAATTACAAAGTGAGCGTATGATTTGTAACTTCATCCCAAGAATATCAAGATACTTTGTACAATATCATACAGTGCATGTTACCAAAGGAAAATGGAAAAATGCACGAGTCCGCAATTTAATGGTGACAACGAAACAAAAGGTACCAGACTATTGAAATTCTGCCCTGCCTGAAGTCAAAATATCAAAAAGAGAATGTGACAGTCCGGATAGTGGCGGGGTAACGTTTTTGATGTGATTGTAACTGTGTGTGGAATAATTATGTAGGCCTACGTGTATGTCTAGATGCGTGTAGGGCCTACAACTGATCTGGTTCTTTTACGTGGATTTCTGTTAGTAATTTTTTTTTTTAATCCAACGCAGATGTGTTTCTTGATAATTACTTTAAAAGGCCGGGGCAGAATATGTGAAATATGTGGAAGAGTGAAATTTGATTTCACAATCCACGTTGACTTTCATGTCCAAGTAGGCCAACTTGTTTCACTATGTACATGATGTAAAAAAATCCTCTACCGGAGAGAGAGAGGGAGAGAGAGAGAGAGAGAGAGAGAGAGAGAGAGAGAGAAAGGGGGAAGGAGGGAGAGAGAGTGAGAATAACATTCAGATTTCAGCCATAAAACGACTGTATGCAAGCCTAAACTTGCTCATCTGATCGATACAATATGGTAAACGTGTTGATCGATCCCTTCACAGACCTTCCGTGTTTGTCATTTTACGAGTCACCGACATCAAGGTAAGTGTGGGTAGTTTACTACACATGTACTCGACTTAAAAGACTTTGTCGATTTTAGTTTATTTCTAGGTTTTTCAACACATTCTTTAATTTCATTATAATTTGGAAGCCTCCTTCAATTAAATCCTCCAACGTCTCTCATACCTCCCTCTTTTCTATACGTATCATACTTGTACATAATCAGCTATTGAGCTATGCGTATTTGACCACTTCTTAAATAGATTTAGCGCACTCCTAATTATAAGGAAGTCAAAATATATGGGCATGAAACATTGCCGCTTACAGTTACATCGCCAACAGCTGAAAGTAACGCCTAAAAGAATCTCGTGTAGGCCTATATGAAAATACTAGCGACTGACACCACCTAATTTATTGCATAATCTCGTTAAAAAAAAAATAAAAAAAAAAGATTTTAGACTACATGTATTAACATAATCTCACTCTGGCTCTAAATAACCACCTGCTCATTTTGAAATGGAGTGAACATGCTCAGTCCAGTTAATTTAACAATGTATTTCCCGTATTTTACAACTTATTTCAATTTCGCATTGTCATGATTGTGCATTCTGTTCAGTAAAAAGACTATAAAGAGCATTAATTAGGGTCTATCATTTTAGCAATTTCGATGGAATCTAAAAAGTAAAACGTCCGTCTCCTAAATCAACGAATTGGTAGCAAGGTTGAAGTATGTCGATTCCAAGCACTGATGAAGCATGCAAACTTTGACCTTCTTTGGTTTTCCCCCAAACACATATTAGGCCCAAGTCACGCAAGTGGGGTTTTCCCCGGCGGCAGTACGTTCTGTAGCTCGATAACAATAGAGGGCGCTATCTACTCACTTTCACTGACTTTCACCAGAGCCCATTATAATATCACCACCATTTTGATTTCTTCATAGTGTTGCCATGGCAGAGACATGCCATGACGGGGGGGGGGGGGGGGGGGGGGGGGTAACAGCATAACTTCTGCCGGCTTCCTAATAAAATGCCATGATTAGGCCTACCTCATTATTATGTTTACACATACACAATATGACCTGTGATTGGCTCCACGCAAAAAAAAAAAGAAGAAGGAAAAGAGAAATACAATAATTACGAAACTTTTCATGCTTTTGGCATTTTTCACTGGTTTTGATAAGCTGGCATTTTTCTGTTTGCTGATGACTTCGCTCTTCGCAGTTTAGTCTTTCTCTCTCAGTTTAACAAAACTTGACTATGCCGTTGTCCTGAAACTAACACGCCTCATTCTTTTGATGGGATGTCATATCAAGCGGTGGTGTTGTAAGCCTTACGGGTTCCATGTTTACTAATAAATTGCAAAATATATCTGTCTGTCATTGTCACTACCGCCGCACACTGCATGAGTCACGACGAAACGACTGGCAGACTTCGGGTCTGAAATAAACAAACTTGTGTTCTGAGACTATTGGGATTTATTTCGGATCCAAAGTCTATCAGTTGTATAGTCGTGCGTCGTAATAATGTGCGGCGGGCTTTAGTTGTTGGACTTGAACAAAGTCCCTGATAAACACTAGCAAACTTAACACCACATCAAGCCAGACATTATTTTGTTCTGTAATGTTGATCGTTCTTTCTCTGCATTGTGCGTTCACGTGAGAGGTCGTAATGTCACGTAATCATGAACTTCCAATATCAAAGACAGAAACGTACAAGCACATCGTATAGTGATACTAGTAATCACACTTTCTGTGTCGTTCAGGTTTTTTTTTTTTTTTCGCCAGCCGTTCCGGGGAATGCTATGGCTGATTCGTCAGATGTATGTATTATCATGTGTGTGCATATTTTCTTTTCAAATCGTTTGCTGCTTTATCTTTTAAAAAGGCTTTCATACTAGGTGTTACAAAAAAAAAAAAAAAAAAGTTTTTAACTTTTGATCCTTAATATTTCGGAAACTGTAAGATAGCACTGTCATTCATTATGAGTAGTAGCTGAATAGTGTACAATTTAGTTGGAGGGGATTTGAATATGAAGCATAAATAATTGTCATTATATCC